>NC_041393.1:575127746-575171432 GCF_002162155.2 Triticum dicoccoides
ATCGAGGCTCCGGTCCATGACAAGGGGTTAGATTCTTCGAGAAAGGCGTGCAGGACTTGGGTCCTTGGAAGCATTGAGCGCGAGTGAAACACCCACTAGGCCGGGTGGCGGCAATCCGGCGAGGCCGGTTGGTGAGCAGCCGGTCGTGCGGCTACTTAATTGATGAGTGACGGGCCGGGTTGATCGACCCGACGCCTTTGACTTAGTGTATGAATCGTAGAGGAGCTTTGGCCCGTTGTGCTTGCCCGCCGACAGCCAGAGCTGGATCTGCGGTTTTAGGGCGAAGTGGGGGACCGCGGCGTCCCGACTTTATCAGGAATCACCAAGTAAGGCGGCGGGGTGGCGACCGAGCCGGCCTGCCCCCGAGCCCCTGGGTCGAGCTAGTCGAGCCGGCGGCCGGGTTCAGTTGTAAAGTGATGGAGAAAAATAGGGACGCAATATATTGGTCGGCAAAAGGCAGCCCCTGAGTCTCGTTCAGGGACCCCATAGTTTCATGCGTTTACAAAAGGCGACGATACATACACTCATGCGGCTAACTATAAAATGGGCGGAGGAGTTCGGCGTTCCACGGCAGGGTCGTTTCTTCGCCGGTGGTGTCCTTCTTGCGCTTCTTTGACTTGCGTGCGTCGATGAGGTAGTAGGCGTTGCAATCGCGCAAGGCCCTGCTCACGATGAATGGGCCCTCCCATGGAGAGGACAGCTTGTGCTGGCCTGCCTGCTCTTGGACGAGTCGGAGGACGAGGTCGCCCTCGTGGAACGCAAGGGGCTTGATCTTCTTGCTGTGGCAGTGCTTCAGGCCTTGCTGGTAGGTAGCCGAACGGCTAAGTGCTAGAAGGCATGCTTCTTCGAGCAGGTCAACGCCGTCTTCGCATGCCTCCCTGGCTTCGGCTTTGGTGTACATCGCGACACGTGGCGAGCCGAACTCGACGTCGGTCGGGATGATTGCTTCGGGACCATAAACGAGGAAGAACGGGGTGAACCCGGTCGACCGGTTCGGCATGGTGCGTAAAGTCCAGAGAGCTGCTGGCAACTCGTCCAGCCAGCTGCCGGGTGAGCGAATGAGTGGCTCGATGAGTGGCGATTTGATGCCGGACAGGATCAGTCCGTTGGCCCGCTCGACCTGCCCGTTTGACTGCGGATGTGCCACGGAGGCTAGGTCGAGGCGGATGCCGAAGATGGAGCAGTATTGCTCGAGCACGCCCTTGGCGAAGTTGGTGCCGTTGTCGGTGATGATGCTGTTCAGCACACCGTAGCGCACCGCAATGTCCTTGATGAACTGGACGGTTGTTGGCCCGTCCAGTTTCTTGATAGGTCTTGCCTCGATCCACTTGGTGAATTTGTCCACTGCCACCAGTAAGTGCATCATGCCGCCTCGAGCGGTTTTCAAGGGTCCCACCATGTCGAGTCCCCAGACCGCGAAGGGCCAGGCGATCGGTACGGTCCGGAGTGCTGACGCCGCTTGTGGCTGCATTTGCTGAAGTGTTAGCACCCCTTGCACGTGAGGACGAGTGACTCGGCGTCTTCGAGGGCCGTGGGCCAGTAGAAACCGTGGCGGAATGCCTTGGCCACCAGGGATCGTGATGCGGCGTGGTGCCTGCACTCGCCCTGGTGAATGTCGAGGAGGATGTCGATGTCGTGATGCTCGACGCGGCGCTGGAACAAACCGGTAGAGCTGCGCTTGACGAGCTCGTTGTTTATGATGCTATAGGTGGACGCCCGACACTGAACTTGCCGAGCTTTGGACTCGTCCATGGGGAGAACCCCGTTCTCCAGAAATTATGATATCGGCAGGGCCCGGGTTGGGGCCGCGACCACGGTGAAGACGGCCACCTGGGTGGGTTCCGATTCGGCGGCCCCTGGGCCGGGTTGAGAAGCCCCGGGTTGGCGACAGCGACGGCCGGGTCCGGGGTGATGGTGGCCAGGTTGAGCTGAGCAGCCCCCGGGCCGGGTTCAGCAGACCCTGGGCTGGCTTGTGGCGCGGCCGGGTCGTCTGGGACGTGGATGGACTCGGAGTCCGACGATGGCTTGACGGAAGATTTGCACAGGTGCTCGAGGGAGACACCGGATGGGATGGCTTGATGTGACGAGGAGATCTTGGCGAGCGTGTCGGCTGCTTCATTCTCCGCACGCGGGACGTGGAGGAACTCACAACCCTCGAAGGATCCAGACAACTTCTGGACGAGGAAGTGGTAGCTTGCCATGTTGGAGTCGCGGGCGTCCCACTCGCCGGAGCACTGCTGCACCACCAGGTCCGAGTCGCCATAGCATAGGATGCGCCGGATGTCGAGTTCCTTGGCAAGCCGGAGGCTGCGCACAAGGGCTTCATATTCGGCAACGTTGTTGGAGGCAGCGAAGTGGATCAGGAGCACGTAGCGGAGGCGGTCGCCCTTCGGAGATGACAGTACGATGCTGGCCTCCAAGCTGAGTCGCATCTTGGACCCATCAAAGTGCATGTGCCAACGTCAAGTTGGGAGCTGGCGGCAAGTACTGGGTCTCGGTCCAATTGACGAGGAAGTCGGCCAGGGCCTGAGATTTGATCATGGTGCGGGGCTCGTAGAGGATGGTGTGGCCGGCTAGCTGGATCGCCCACTTGGCGACCCGGCCAGAGGCGTCCCGGCACCCGATGATTTCTCCGATAGGTGTCGTGCTAATGATGGTGACGACGTGCTCTTGAAAGTACTGCTTCAGCTTCTTGGTAGTGAGGTACACGCCGTAACACATCTTCTGGTAGTGTGGGTAGTTCTGCTTGGAGATGGAGAGCACCTCGCTCAGGTAGTAGACTGGTCGTTGGACAGCTTGGATCTTGCCCTTCTCTGGTCGCTCGACCACCAACACCGTGCTGACAGCCTGCGAGGTCACGGCTATGTAGAGCAATAGCGGCTCCTTGTCGATTGGCACGGCCAGGACTGGTGCGGTGGAGAGCATGCGCTTGAGGTCTTGGAAGGCCTTGTCTACCTTGCCATTCCACTTGAACGGGCTTGTCTTCTTCATCAGCTGGTACAGGGGTAGCGCCCTCTCGCCTAGCCGGCTTAAAAACCGGCTGACCGAGGCCAAGCATCCGGTGAACTTCTGGACATCGCGCAGGCGAGCTGGCTTGCGCATGCGCTCGATGGCCTTGATCTTCTCCGGGTTCGCCTCAATGCCACGTTCAGAGACGAGGAAGCCGAGTAGCTTTCCGGACGGGATGCCGAAGACGCACTTTTTTGGGTTGAGCTTGACCTTGTATTCACGGAGGTTGGCGAATGTTTCCTTCAAGTCGTCGAGGAGCGTGAGGTGCTGCTTGGTCTTCACCATGATGTCGTCCACGTACACGTGGATGTCGTGGCCGAGTTGTGGCAGCAGGCATTTCTGCATGCAGCGTTGGAAGGTGGCGCCAGTGTTCTTCAAGCCGAACGACATTGTGATGTAGCAATACGTCCCAAAGGGCGTCATGAAGGACATCTTCAGGGCATCGGTCGGGTCCAGCTTGATCTGGTGATAGCCGGAGTAAGCGTCCAGGAAGGACAGGTGCTCGCACCCGGCGGTCGAGTCGATGACTTGGTCGATCCGCGGGAGAGCGAACGGATCCTTGGGACAAGCCTTGTTAAGGCTAGTGTAGTTGATACACATGCGCCATGTCTTGTTCTTCTTCAGGGCGAGGACTGGATTGGCCAGCCACTCGGGGTGAAACACTTCCATTATGAAGCCGGTCGCCAAAAGCTTGGCGACCTCTTCACCAATGGTTCTTCTCTTCTCTTCAGAAAATCGTTGGAGGGGTTGACAGACAGGCTTGGCGTCTTTGCGGACGTGAAGTTTGTGCTCGGCGTACTTCCTCGGGATACCCGTCATGTCCTTGGGGGTCCATGCGAAGATATCCCGATTCTCACGGAGGAAGTCGACAAGGTCGCCTTCCTATTTGCCGTCGAGGCGGGCGCCTACAACAACGTACTTGCTATAGCTGGGGTCTTCTGGGTTGAGCTTCACTCTCTTGATCTCCTTGGAGGGCTTGAAAACAGCCTCGTCTGCCGGGTCCAGGGTCGAAATCGATGCCGCGGAGGCCTCGCCTGCCAAGGCGACGATTCAGTCGAGCTGGCGCCGCTCCTCGGCAATGACCAGCGACTCGGCCAACTTGGCGCCATCTCGGGCACACTCCAGAGACTTGCGGTAGTCGCTGGTGACGGTAATGAGGCCCTTGGGACCCGGCATCTTCATCTTCATGTACGCGTAGTGGGGAACCACCATGAACTTGGTGAGCGCGGGCCGGCCCAGCAGTGCATGGTATGCGCTGGACAGGTCCACCACCTCAAACCAGACCGGTTCATGTCGGAAGTGGCTGCTATCTCTGAACAGGACATCGAGCTGAACCCGGCCAATGGGTGAGTAGGAGAGGCCGGGTACGATGCTTTGGAAGACTGTGCATGTTGGCTCCAGGTCCTCGGCCTTGAGGCCGAGCTTGGTCATTGTGTCGCGGTAGAGGATGTTGATGCTGCTGCCGTCGTTGATGAGGACTCAAGAGAACTTGCATGTGCGCCGCGCGACGATGGTGGGGTTGAGGACCAGGGCGTAGCCACCCGGACTCGGCATGCCTGCCGGGTGATCCTCCCGGGTCCAGGTGATCAGGCGATCCGACCAGTGCATGAAATCCGGCTTGGCCGGGACGACGGTGTTCACCTCCTACTGAAGAAGGCGCTCACTGCGCTTGTCAATGCCGAGGCTGGTGAAGACGACCTAGGCCGCGTTCTGGTCCGGGTAGGCGTTGTTCCGCATCGCGCCGCTAGCGGGAGGCGGCGGTGGAGGCGGAGGCGGCTTCTTGCGCCTGGAGCTGGAGCCGGAGGAGGCGGAACGTCCCCCCTCATGATGCGCTTGGTGATGGCGCACTGCCAAAGCGTGTGCGTGGAGGGTCTTGCACCGCTGTGGTGCTTGCAGGGGGCGTCGAGCATCTCTTCAAAACTCATGGCGGGTTGCCACGCCTTCTTGCTGGTCTGCCGGCGCTTCGCTGCCGGGTCCGCCGTGGGCTCGGCGGCCGCGACGAGCCGATTGTCGTGACGTTGCGCCGGTTGGTCGGCCTAGCGCTTTTTGTTCTGGTTATGCTGCTGGCGGCTGCTTTCGTCGTCCGGCTTCGAGGGAGGAACCGGCTTTGCTTTGCCGGCTTCATCCAGCGCCACCTGGATCTTCATGGCGGAGTCGGCGTTGGCGTACTTGTCCACCGTCACCATGAGCGCGGCCATGGTGGCCGGCTCGGAGCGTAGGAGCTTGTGCTTGAGGAGGGTGCCATCTCGGCACCCGCTGATGAAGTACTGGATCGCCTCGACTTCATGGACGCCCTCGTAGCTGTTCCGGAGCTTGGTCCATCGTGCGAGATACTCGCAGCCGGTCACCGTTGGCCCCTGCACGCACATGGCGAGCTGGCTGGGACGACCGGGTCGCTTGTATGTCCCCATGAAGTTGCGGACAAAGGCTTCCTCGAAGTCGACCCATGCGTTGATGCTGCCCATCGACGGGTTGTTCAACCTTATGCGGGCCGACCCCTGGAATATGAGCAGTGCATAGCGCACGGTGAGACGACGATTGGCACCAGTGATGCCAATGGTCGTGGTGTAGTCGGTGAGCCAGTCTTCTGGCTTCACGGTCCCATTGTACTTGGGGGTGTCGCAGGGGAGCACGAACCCCTTGGGAAAGGGCTCCTCCCGGATGCGTGGGCCGAAGCACGCCAGCCCGATAGCACCACTCTCCTCCACCTCCAGGGAGTGAGTGAGCTGATCGAGGGGGTGGCGCGCGTCGGCGTCGGTGATGGCGCGCGGGCCGAGTCGACTGGCGGCCAGGCCCCGAGGGGCCGGGTCGGTTGGAGCCGGACGCCGGCCATGCTGGCCGGGTCCGCGCTTGTTCTCCAGTGCGGGCTCGTTGTCCGGAGCATCGGCGGTGGTGGCGGACGGGTTGCATCGGGTCCGGGCTTGGCTGGAGTGCACCTCGCCGGGTGGCGAGGAAGCCGTGTGCAGAAGTTCGCCGGGTCCGCCAAGGCGGGCGGAGCCAGATCCCGCTGGCCTGGCGAGCTAGTTGAGGCGATCCTCCTGGGTGTTGGCGGCGTGGAGGAGCTCGCGCATCCGCCCGATGCGCTCTTTGAGCTCCTCGCCCACGAGTTGGTCGAGGCCGACCGCGGCTGCCTCCGCAGCGCACATGTTCTTCACTGGGGTTTCGTAGATGGTCCGGACGGTGCCGAAGGCCCGCCCGATCGCTCCTCCCCGGGCGTGAGTATCGGCGACCCGGCTTCGCTCGGTCGCGTCTTGCGTGAATTCGTGGGCGGCGTCGTGCTCCATCTGAGTGTCCTCCAGGCGACGCCTGGTGCCGGCCAGCGTCTCGGACAGGTCCAGCATGTGATGGCGTCTATCCTCGAGCTGGGTTCGGGCTTTGGCGACATTGGTGGCATCGATGTCGGTGCCGATGGGAATGCAGAGGCTCTGTATCACGGCACGCAGCGGGTCGGACGGCTCGGTCCGTGCCGCAGCGGCCCCGGCTTCTACGACCCTCCTGGCCTTGCTCGACGAGGAAGAGGCGCCATCGCCGATGACAAAAACCTCCACGTGGGCGTCCATCGCCCCGGCAGTGAATTCGCCGCTGAGGGAGAGCGGAGAGTCAGAGTAGCTAAGCACCTCGCTGGGACACTCGTCGACCGCGAACGCATCGGAGATGCGTAGCATGGTGAAGGAGGCGGCGAGCACACCGATGACGTCATCCGCCAGAGCGACGGACTCGTCGGAGTAGGAGAAGGGCCCCGTCTGAAGCATGCTCCCGGCCAGCTCCTCGAGCTGCCCCACAGTGGGCGCCAACTGTCGTGGTGGGCGCACGGCAGATGCCAAGGGATGGCTAAAGAGAGGAGGAGGCTCAAGGGCGCTGGTGGGCTCCAGAGGCGAGGTTGGCATGCGCGGGCATGGGACGCCGGACATACCCAGGTTCGGGGCTCTCCGAAGAGATAACACCCCTAGTCCTGCCAAGTTTAGTTGGATGATCGATAGTACAATGTCGCTCCTGGAGCTACGTGGAGCGGGAAGGAAGCTGGCCAAGGCTTGGGCTTCTCCTTCTCCCCGGTGTTTTCATTGGGTGGCTAGTCCTATGCTTGCTTGCGTTTCTCTTAGATATGTCTCGCTCTCTTCCTATGCTTCATCATATCTCATGCTATGCCCCTGTAGGCGTGGGTTCCTAGGGGGTTTTATAGATCAACCCACCCAGGGTTACAATGGTAATATGCCGAGTCGGTGGGTCCGTATTGTCGGTGTTCGGGGTACCATGCTGGGTCCCGCTTGTGGGCTTGTGGTTCGCCGGGTTCCCCTAGGTGTGGGCCCCGTGTGCCTAGGGGGACCGTGCTCCGCCTTTTCGATTGTCAGGGCGTGGCCGAGTCAAGTCGTGTACAAAGCTCTCCGTCAGGCTGCCGCTTGCTGTCATCAGCGGTGAGGGCGGGAGCACTGTTTCCACGCCAGCCCTGGTCGGCGGGTAGGTAAGGGGCACTGTTGCCACGCTCCGGCTGACCATAGGCATGGGTGGGAACACTATTGTCTTGGTCATCGGTGACTGAAGTCTCGTCCCATCATACGGCCTGGATGGGACAGGAGCTGACCCATGGCTGGGTTGCCATGGACGCCACGGGTGGGTTGGCTTGCTGGGGAAGCCATGGCTGCGCCGGGTTGAGTTGTCCCACGCCAACTACTGTGGCCGGGTCGACGTACCTTGCCGAGTCGAAGGGCTTGGCCGGGTTGCGGGCCTTGCTGGGTCGAGCAACTCGGCCAGGCGCGTGCCGGTTCGCGGGGCGATGCGGGCCCTGCTATTTTGAAAAGGATCCGGGTTCCGTTGCCTGCCCGGGGTTCATCCCCCCGACACGAAGGTCTATGGTAAACTACTCACAACTCATCGGAGGGGCTATGGTGTTGATGTAGAAGCCCTCCATGGTCGATTCCCCCTCCGGTGGAGCGCCGATGAACGCTCCAAGATGGGATCTCGCGGATACAGAAGGTTACGGTGGTGGAAATTGTGTTTCGGTGGCTCCCTGGATGTTTTCGGGGTACGTTGGTATCTATAGGAGGAAGAAGTACGTCAGTGGCCGCTCGAGGGGCCCAGGAGACAGGGGCGTGCCCAGGAGGGGTGGGCGCTCCCTCCTATCTCCTGGCCGTCTCGATTGCTTCTTGACTTGCACTCCAAGTCCTCTTGATCACGTTCGTTCCAAAAATCACGCTCCCGAAGGTTTCACTCCGTTTGGACTCCGTTTTATATACCTTTTCTTCGAAATACTGAAATAGGCCAAAAAACAGCAATATGGGCTGGGCCTCCGGTTAGTAGGTTACTCCCAAAAATGATATAAATGTGTAAAATAAAGCCCATAAACATCCAAAAGGGGTAATATAATAGCATGGAACAATAAAAAATTATAGATACGTTGGAGACGTATCACAGGTGCATTGAATCACTGAGATGTGGGCCCAACAGGCATCTGGCCCACATGTCAGTGACACAACTGCACCTGCAGTTAAGTCAGGGAAGCTTAATCCATATCTTACGTAGGTGTGCCATTGCTCGCTATAGATACTGCGCCTCCCAAGGCATTCGGAAGAACGCTTACGTTCATCGCTATCTCCTCCCCCTCCCTCTCACATCGACCACCATGGCATCGCTCCTCCCAAGCCCCAGGCGCCACTCGCTGCACCGCGCGGATGGTCACGCGTCGCCGTTCCATTCCTCGCTGCCACTAGTCGAGGAGGACGCGTTGGCTTTCCGCTCCTCGTCGTGACGCGTCGAGGTGGACGCATCGGTATTCCTAGTCTCGCCAGCACGCGCGTCAGAGGACGCATCGGCTCCACGCTACGAGGAGAATGTCGTGCCATGCTCGCCGAGCCCCCCAGCCTTGAGGAGCTTTGGAAAGAAATGGATGTCGCCTTGTGGGAGGCTTTGCCTCTGGCAGAGCGCGCCAAAATAGAGGCGGAGAAGGAGGCCCAGGAAGAGAAGCGCACCGTGAGGCATGCTGCCTGGCAGGCCTATGTCGCGTCCGAGAGAGTCAGGCAATTGGCTCTTTGGCAGAAGGCTTGTGCGAGGGTCGTGAGGGTGGTGGAGGACGCCCGTGCCAAAGCCCTGAGTGCAGTCGGACCCAAGCGCCTCATCTAAGCTTGGCGGTACATGGACGGGGTGCACGCTTCCAGCAAGGATGAGTACCTATTGGCGCCGGATTACCACACCGGTGAGATCACGCTCGCTTGCCAGCAAGTCGCCAATCAGCACCTCACTAGTTGCGAGGCTGAGGAAGAGGCATTGTGTCGGCGTGTTGGGAAACAGCCGCGCACCAGGGCACTTGTGGTGTGCTGCAAGCGCTCCTGCGAGCCCCGTGGATTTTATTAGGAATATAATTTAGTTTCATAAGGCGATCTCATTAGTTTTCGGACGCAAATGATAAATCCCGAACGTTTGGGAATTATTAGTGTCCTTAATTAAGTATGTGAAAGGAAAAGTTTGGAAACCTTATGTATCTGTACGCATTTGTAAGTACATGCATATACCACAAACTTTACTATATACTATCGCACTACATGCCTCTCTATATATATGCTTGCAGACTGTGGTACTACTATTACTTATGTACGTGCAAATGCACGTTTTAACATTACGATGCGGTTTTTGTAAAAGTAGAAAAACAACACTTGTCAAGCTTGTGAAATGATTCAATGCAAAACAAATGCAAAAATGCTTGTTTGATTGTTTAGTTTTAGCTTCCTTCTCTGTGGTTATTTCTCTATCGTACTTTGTACAGATTATCTCACTGGTCGGGAAGGCATGCAAATTCCCAAACCGCATCCTACACCCTGTATCGTTTTTTTTGCCAAACAAGTTGTGTCGTGCAATTGGAATTCCAACTTGAGTACTACTACTAGGAGTACCAGGGGCCAGTTCTTTTAGGCTTCTACTCCCTCCGTCCAGGTTTGTTAGGCCTAAAGAAAACTTCTCTTGGACCAAGACACATAGTAATTTGCTCACATTAATTCTTTCATTTTATTCCCAATGCACTCTCTCACATGCATGCAGCCAATGACAAAGCACGCATGGAGTAGATTAGTAATCCCATAACTACTACCTCCGTCCTGGTATTGGTCCCCATTGTAATCTGTGTCAAATGTTAACCTTAAATTTAACTAATGAAACGTTTATGCATGTCACCCAAAATTATATAACTTTTGTTGACATGCACTAACATTTTACCAGTTAAATCTTTGGCCAAAATTTAGCACAATTTACAAAGGTGACTAATAAACCAGGATGGAGGTAGTAGTTTAGAAGCCCAAATAAATGAGTGAGGCGCCTTATGTGACTACTCTTATGGTAAAAGTTGTGGAAGAGACAACTTATTTTTTAAGCCGCCAAAAGAACTGGCCCTAGGAGTAGTAGCTAGGGATACTAGGAGTAGTAGCTAGGGATCGAGCGTGCGAGATGAATCGGAGAAAGTAAATGCAGAGAGATGAAATGCAAAAAAGACGGAGGGATGTGATGGTTGCTTGTCCGTTTATTTTACTAGGCCACTTATTACTACGAGTAGTGGGGTTTTCTGATATGAAGGCTTTACTGCCGCGCCACGAGCGGGGTGAGACTCCCGTGCAGCACCGCCTCTACACTAGTACTACCTCGGTCGTGGTTTATTAGTCCCCCATTGCATTTGACCAAAGATTTAACTAACAAAATGTTATTGCATGTCAACAAAAACTATATCGTTGGATTCATATTTGAACATAGTTTTCAATGATATAATTTTTGGTGACATGCATGATCAATTATTGTACTATATATAATGTCAGTTAAATTTATGGTCGTACTAATATATAGTAAGGCCCATGTGTTGCACAGGACAGTGAAATGCATTGATCGGGGATTTGTTTATTTTGACAAAGTATGTGGGGGTCATCTCATGTGTAACGAGTATCGATAGGTTTCTTTGGATATTATTTCTTCTCTAGAGCTCACAAACATCCGGGTGAAATAGATAATAAAGTATCTTTTCCAAACAAAAGCGTTCAACCTGCATCCAAAACTTCTGAAGAAATAACACTTATTGTGCTTTGCAACAAATGATCTTTAAGAATTAGTTTTTGAGTATCGATTGTTATATATGTTGGCTACAGATTACATGGCACTTTCTTATAGTCAACAGCTGGCTATACTACTAAGTATTAACCATGCTCTTATACACCTAGACATAGGGATTAAATCAAGATGAATTGGAAAGGGGCAGAGGAGATGTAAGAAATGGTTCGTCATAAGTCTTTCACCAATACTGTAATGGCAAGCAAGAACTCTAATGGAGCAAAAGCATACATGGCAAGTGAGAACTCTAATGGAGTAAAAGCATACATGGAAGATTCTAGACTAAACCATAAATGGATACACTTTTATTCAAGCGCGATACTCTAATAGAGAAAGATCATCCATGGAAGGTTCAATACTATATAAATAAGAAGTCTCCACATGCTTAGATAGCGGATTACATTGAACGAAGACTAATGATCAACATTTATCTTGGTAATGCATATGTCCAGGTGAACCTCCTTGGAGTCCCCGTGCACCATCCTGGGGGGAAAATCATACCATGCGTCTTCCATGTCCACATCGGCAGGATTGGAGCAGCTCGGCACAGTCCCAGTCAACGTGATGGAGCCGGTGTGGGCGCCCACGTACCTCTGAGGGGCAGTAACAGTGAGCATGCACCCATACATAAGCCTCGTGATAGTGTCAGCATCAGCGGCGTTGGCCCTGACGCACACTACAGAGACGGGGCGGTGGCTTGCGCGGGCCTCACCAGTGCCCACGATCAAGAGGAAGACATTGCCATCCTCCTCCAAGACTAGCAGGCGGCGGTGAGCCTCCAGCGACTCCGACACGGCGAACGGGTAGCATGTCTCGTACTTGATGTTCACTGCCACGGACCAGTAGTGATCGATGGACGGTTGCATGAGGTGATGCATGAGGCTCACCGGTGAGCCCCAAAACAGCGACGTGCACTCATAGCAGTAGATGAAGGGCACCTTAGAGGCATCGACTAGACTGTCCATGAAACAGGAGTGGCTGTAAGGGGACATTGCGCCAGTTGAATATATGAGCAAGTTACTGCGGGATTTAATCTGAATAAGCACAAAATAAATCATGACGGCTATAACAGAGATTAAACTAATCATGTGGACTAGCATAGTAGATGAACAGATCGAACCTAGGACACATACTAGAAACATGAATTCTACCACGATTTCAAACAGGAAGGACAGGAACACATACGGTGCAACAGGAGCAGCACCATCAGCGTTGAGGTTGTTGCACATGTCCTTGAGGAAGAGGTTACCGAGGTCGGGGAAGAAGTCATCATCGGTGAAGTCGTCGCTGCCAGCAGTCATGCGAGTGCGCTCCCCAAATTCCGACAGCGCCCGCCGAATGGAGAGCGGGAGGGAGTGGCTCTAGGGGACGTTGCAGCCGCCGAATGGAGCGTAGGAGTAGCACACGAAGCATTAGATGGTGCTCCTCCCTAGTCTCTATCTCTAGTCTCTACTCTTATAACAACTAAGTTGGTGATGATGGTGTGCCTGCCATCTTGTAATGTAGACCTTCCGATTGATATCTGACGGATAGAAAGCAAGCTATGACAATTTTACAAAAGATACCCGCTCATCTCTCCACATTTACCGATAAGGCCTTGCCTCGTTCATCCTTATCTCCCACAACTTCATTGTTGAGTAGTTAAAAAAGGAAGTCTCTGGAACAATTTGGCATGGTGGCCGCTGCCTGCGCCGTCCATCCCCATGCCTCCGCCCAGTGTGACCACCAGTCACCACCACGCGATATCATTTTTTCGATGAAATTCTCGAGATACCATTTTTCTGATAAAATTCTCGAGATATCATTAGTTTTTACACATGGGATTACTCCTACATGGGTCAATTACAATATGTGTTTTGTAAAAAAATGCATCTTGATGTTCCATGCAATGCACGGGCATCTTGCTAGTTTTTTGCATATATTCCAAACACCACATAGACATGATCTTTAACCATTTTACAACTATGTTGGTATCATTGTTAGTGGTCAGCCGGTGCAAGTTATAGCCCCAGGTGTTTTAACCTTTTTTTTTAGTAAAGATATCTTGCGATTGTTCGCCATGAGCTCAATCCTGGCAACTCCCATGGAACCGTCAGATTTTCATCCAACGGTGGCTTGTTTTTAAGCCATAGTATTTGAAAAAACTGCCACCCTTACACACTTACTGTAACTGTGTGGCGGGCGTTTGCAACTGCCATGTCTCCCAATGAAAGTCTGCTGGGGATTGGATTTAGCATCGATGGCGGTTCGCAGTCGTTCCACGCCCGGGCATTCAAGTTTGTAACTATTTCAGATTAGAATATACTACTCCTCCGGTGCTAGTAGTAGAGCAGAGTCCTAGTCCACTACTCTGTATGCAAAGTTGGGCATAGTAGTAGGTACTATAGGGAGTACTAGTATTGTGATCACTCAAGCAAGTTCTCGGGCATTGATATGACCGTACACGGCTGGTATGTGTCTCGTAAGTCAAGTGGTGTGATGTAGTCATCATCACCTGTCCACTTCCCGCATCACATATTCGCTTCTTCATCTTTGTGCACTAATCATCCAATCTTCTTCCATCCCTCTTCCGAAACCCAAGCACTAACAATGGCAGAACCAAGCAGCGTCCGCCGAAAGAGTGGCTGGAATTCGCTCCCCACAGAGGTAATAAAGCTCATTGTTTCGCATGTGGATAATCTCAGTACTAAGCCGCTCGTCGCGTGCTCGTCGGGGCTGTACCATTTACTCAAAGCCCTCATGCCGGAGCTTTTTAAGTCAGCTCCTTGCTTGCTGATGCCGCTTGATCTTTAGAAAGGGTGTGTGACGCAGCATAATGATCATAGGGTGGCGAGCATCAACCCCCTTGACTGCGATCCGATCCCCATCACCCTCAACTACATTAACGATATGTACTGGGTCGGGATGAACACATCTTGGATGGTGCTCGTCAACGGTCCCGGCAGCTGGATGCTCATGAAGGTCTACACCCGGCGATTGATCCACCTTCCTTCGATTAACACTACACTACTTTGGCACGGTGGCCCAGAATACTCAGAATCTTATAGTAGCCAACATGATACGAAGTTTGATTTGCGCAAGGTTGTAATCAGCCAAGTGCCCACAAGATCTGTGAATTATAAAGACTTTGGGCTAATTGCGTTCTTCAATCGCGGTCTCGCCTATCTGACAGGTCACTGCGGTAAGTGGATAAATCTGCACGCCCATCATAGGATCATACATCCTCCATGGTTCTCTGATGCCATTGAACACAAGGGCTTCATTTACGCTGTCGAATCCTTCTATGGCTGGACGTATTGCTGGCCTACTCCAGTCATCGCTACAAATGGCTGTTACAATAGTATGTTACTTTCCTATGATATCATGATGGCTTGCTTATATTACTGTCAACATTTACTGAAAAAATATTCATGCTCATAACATGTTGTTCTTAAGATTGACTATAGAAAGAGCCCTATTTTATTTGACTCCAACTTGATATGATGTTGTAGGCTGCCAGGTGTCCCTACCCTTTCTAATCTCGGAACCTTTCAAAGAAAAGCGACATGACAGTTGCAGGTGGTTCATGGCTCGATCAGACGATGACGAACAATTGATGATCGTTCGCACGTACCACACGTGTTGTTTCGCGGAATAATACAATCAAGTCACTGCAAGGTCTTTGAGCAGGATCCCAGCTTCCCTGGGCCTTCATGAATTTTTGAATGGAGGTTGGTAAGTAGCCTTGGTACATGCTCTCTGTTTCTCGGACTGAATTATCCGATTAATCAGGAGATAACCGACGGCAAGGATCATGATTCTTAGCGCGGTTTCGTTCATCAGGCAAAATTGGGTGTACACAGCGTACCATGCGTCTCTGCGTGCACCAAACCCTGATATGTGCCGCCACGCTCTGCAGCCCAAAGTAGGAGATAGGGTTGCAAGTATTATACTTTGACCTGCTGGCTGGAGTTTCCCCCGTCAGGCACCCATCTCGTTCAAGCCGTCAGCCAATCTCCATAGCTTAATAAATAGTAACGTCTAACTAAGCTAGTTAGTTAGATGCATTGGTGTAGTAGGATCTTTATTTAGTTTGATGCATCCACTTGTTCTTTTTTGGTAGCACTTTTGTAATGATGGTTGATGTTTGGTTTGGAAGAGAGAGTTGTGTCTTTACTCTTTTTGCCTGCTTACTGCTTCTGTTGCACCCCCAGCCCTGGTTGTTGCTGCTGTTGTTTTCAATGTACAATCAGTAGTATATTTCGTCTGTTGGTTGAATAAATGTGTTGTTAGAACGACAAAAACAATATTTTGGAAGTCGTTGCATGGTCCGATCCTTCAGTGCCCCATACCGTACGTAGCACATACTATTTTTGGTACAGAACACATTTTCCACTTGTCGATAACATGCAACCCACTGATGAAGGCCCAATAGAGGAGCCCATAATTAACTAGAAGGGAGGCTCTCACATGAATCTGCCCAGGTACATGCTCATGGTCCCCTAAACATATATAAGTAAATAAATAAATAAATAAAGCTAAATTCTCATGCACAAGTTCTTTAAATTCATGATTTGAAAAGTCAAATTTTAACAGGAGGATACTATTTCCTATGCTTGTGTCATTACATTTAGTCGATATTATTCTTAGACAAAGATAGCGACCAGTCTTCTTTCTGCCACCATTTTCTTCCTGCAATCAGCGGACCCATGCAAATCGAAGTCAACATCATAAATAGTTCCAGTCCATTTTTATTTTTCGATAAGAATGTCTAACCCAGCCCAACACATTGGCGACAACACTTTATCCTCTGCCTTGGTGCGCTCGCCCTGGCACCGCCGTCCGGCCCTGTCAACAGAATGAATAAGGAGAGGATTGTAGTTGTGAGTATGACAGTACGGACCCACTAGGTCCACTCCCGAACACAAGCAAGCGCCTCTTTTACTACTCAGATGCACCCCTTGTTTTTTACTCTAATCCACCCTGTTGATATCTGGGACCCACATCATTGTCAATGTATAGTCAATTAACGACAGAATTGCACAACTTTTTTTGAGGATTTGTTTGGAGGAGGAGGCTATAAATTGGGTTGTGCAGTCTCTGTGGCCCACCTAACAACATGACCATCCCAGTAGGTTTTTGTTTGAAAAAATAGGTAGCCCACAATTTCTTTTTGAAGAATACCCAAGCTAGGCCTTTTTGTTTTCTCTGACTTATTGGGTTGCAAATGTTTCAAGATGAGGAGGGATGCATTCCAGCCTGGGCAAAGAGTATGGTCAATTATTATGTTTTGTAAATATCAAAGGGGTTGTAAATTCCAAAACAATTATAGCAAATGGGCAAATTTTTTTGTTCTTGACTCATATTTTATATTTCATTGGAGTTTAACATGACATAGTACAAATTTATTTTTAAATTTGTTTTAGTATGGCTACTAATTTTTGGATTAAGAATATTTTGTTCCCCAATAAAAATATGCGAATTTAAATTTTCACACATTTTTTAGTTCAATCACTGACCAAAAAATGGGCAGCAATTCTAAAAATGGAAAATGGGCTGTAATAAATTCCATATGAATTAGCAAATGAGTAAAAATTATAAAAATAATAGCAAATTGGCTGTACACGCCACAAATTTCGAGCCTGACTTGTTTACACAAGGCTTTGTCAGTCAACACACGATTCTAGAAGCAATGATTGTTGGATGTCCATCCAATGGCTGACGTGCTTCTTCAATCTCCGATCTTCCTGCTCCATCCGCCTAAACCAGCGCCGGCGGGACTGCCTGCTCCCTCCTCTTGTGGCCCGTTGTGATGCCACGCGGGCTTCACCAGCCCACCCTACTCCCTCCGCTGGCCTGGGTGCACGCAATCAACTGCCTCCTTATTACGTGAAAAAAATGATTCCTCCCACTAACATTTGGGGCGCACCGGTTTGGAGGCTGACTTGTAGGCCTACTAAGTTGACGCGGACGGAGGGCTTTGTCAACTTAGTCAATATGAATGATTATAGCTCTAGTGACCGTACAATGTCCATCCAACGGCCGTAGTGCTTCTTCAACCTCTTGTCTTCTTGCTCCAGCCACCCAAACCAGCGCCGGTCGTGCCGCCTGCTCCTGCCTCCCGTGGCCGGCTATGCTGCCGCGGAGGTATCACCACCCCCTACTACTCCCACCGCTGGCCAGGCCATCCCTGTACTCACCACACCCTTGTTTTTCCGCGACGACGGCAGCCTCACACCGCAGTCGAACCAGTGAACCCTTGTATTCCTCTCCGTGTGGGCATCCACTGCTGCGTCTTCCCCGGTTCTGTGTCGTCCCCTTCCTAGGCCTTGCCGTCGTCCACCGCCTTGGTGCTCTTGGTGCGGCATGGTCAATGTGGTCAAGGAACGACTTCCATCAGAAGAGTATTGTATGTGGAGAGGCCGACAGCTGAGTCCACGACCGTAGCAAGGGAGTGCAACCTTATTACGCGTAAGAAAATATTCCTCCACCTGACAGCAGGGACCCACCGGAAGGGCCTCTGTATATCGCGAAATAAAGTTCCCCCCACTGACAGATCGGACCCACCAGTTGTATCTTCGCATGCGAGGAAGTGCCTCCTTATTACGCACAAAAAAATGAAGACTCCCCATGCTAGCTGGGACCCACCATAGTGGGAGGCTGACTTGTGGGCCTACTGAGTTGACGCGGACGGAGGTCTTTGTCAACTTAGTCAATATGAACGATTCTAGCTCCAGTGACCGCACGATGTCCATCCAACGGCTGTAGTGCTTCTTCAACCTCTGATCTTCTTGCTCCACCATTCCAAACAAGCGCCGGTCGTGGCGCCTGCTCTCACCTTCAGTTGCTAGCTCTGCTACCGCGCAGGCTTGACCGCCCCACCCTAATCCAACCTCTGGCCAGGCCATCCCTCTACTCACCCACAACCCCTATTATTCTGTGATGACTGCAGCCTCACACCGCAGCCGAATCCGTCAACCCTTGTACTCCTCTCCATGTGGGCATCCACTGCCGCGTCTTCGCCGGCTCCTCGTCGTCCCCATCTGAGGCCTCGCCGTCGTCCACCGCCTTGGTGCTCTCGGCGCGGCATGGTCAATGTGGTCAAGGAACGACTTCCATTAGAAGAGTATTGTGCGTTGAGAGGCTGACAGCTGGGTCCACGGTCGCAACAAGGGAGTGCCTCCTTATTACGCGCAAAACAATGATTTCTCCACCTGACAGCAGGGACCCACCGAACGGGCCACCGTATTTCGTGAAAAAAATGTTCCCCCCTGACAGCTGGGACCCACCAGCTATATCTTCGCACGCAAGGAAGTGTGTGATAGTCGGGACCCACCTGGTCGAAGCATACGTAGCATTGTCATTCTGGTCGCGAACGTGTACGTACATACTGGTCGATCGTTCTGTCTGCAGGCTGCAGCGATGAACCGTGGCCGAGTAAGGAAGGGCACGTGTCGTAATAGAGGTGCAAACATGTCGTAGTAGAGGCGCACACATAGCATGTACACGTATGTACAACCAGGGTGCAAGAAAGTAAATACGGCCACGTACGTACATATGGGCGGGGTCTCGTACGCCTACTCGTGTATATGTACGGCCAGGGCTCGTGTACATGGAGAGGCAGCGACGGCGTCCTGTTCATGGGCAGCCAACCGGCTCGGTCGGGAGGAAGAAACTGCGTTGACCTTTTCATCGAGGCCTGGTGTACCGCAGAACGGAGGAATCGGCCTTGTGTTCGATTGCCTAGGGTCGAAACAGGATCCTGTTCATCGGGAGGGGTTTGGCGTATCACAAAATAGAGTAAACAGACTTGTGTTCGAGTGCCTACGGTTGAAACATGGTCCTGTTGATCGGGAGGGGTGTGGCATACCGCAAAACAGAGGAAACGGACTTGTGTTGGAGCACTATGGTGGGAATGGGGGTCCTGTTCATCGGGAGGGGTGTGGCGTACCACAAAATGGGACTCCATGGGCTACTGTTCATCTCGTGGACCTCCTCCAGCCTCCACGGGTGACTGTTCATCCACCGTCGACCTCCTCCTGCCTCCACCTGTGACTATTCATCCACGGGCTCCTGTTCATCCAGCCTCCAACGCTCCTCCACCGGCTATTGTTCAACCAGCCCTCTCCACGGGGTCACGTTCAACCACCGCTCCACGTACTATTGTTCATCCAGCCCTCTACCGGCTACTGTTCAACAAGCCCTCCACGGGGTCGTCCTGTTCATCCAGCCCTCCACGGGGTCATGTTCGTCCATCCCAAACCAGCTCGATTGATCGGGGTCTTGTTCATCCAGCGGCAATGGCCTCTACTACCACGGGGTCCTATTCATCCCACCCCTCACCGGGAACTATTCAGCCAAGCCCCCCAACAACGCTCACTGTTCATCAAGAGGCAGCAGGTTCAATCGGCTTTAGTTAGCAGTAGTAGTGAAAGAATCGCTCGATCATGTTCAATTAACAGCCAGGGATTGATCGATCGCTCGGGTTCAGTAAGGTGTAGCCTGCAGTGCAATCGGTCAGGTTCTGTAGGCGAATGCCTCGCTCAGGTTCAGTTAGAGCCCGACGCCTCACACCCATGCGCGTACGTGTACGAGAGAAACACGCATCGCTCGGCCCCCGACCACCCACCATAACCGGGAACCCCCTGATATTTTCCTCGCCCTTGCTTCTACCACCGTTTTTTCCATCATGGACAACCCAAAGAATGTCATGCAGCTGCGTCTCCGGCCTGCCTAGGACAAAAAGCCCATTTTCTGTCATGATTTTTTGTCATAGAAGTAGGAGCCCACCACATCTATGATGATACCGGGTTTTGTCACAATTATCATCATAGAAGTGTCATAAGCATGACAGAATGTTTTTCGTTCGGCCCAAAATGTCACATATGTGTATTTTTTTGTAGTGGATATCTTGGCAATGATCATCATATAGGCATCACGTCCAAGATTAGTAGACCGACTCCTGCCGGCATCTACTGCTATTACTCCACACAACGACCGCTATCTAGCATGCATCTAGTGTATTAAGTTCATGGAGAAATAGAGTAATGCAATAAGAACGATGACATGATGTAGACAAGATCTATTTATGTAGAAATAGACCCCATCTTGTTATCCTTAATAGCAACGATACATACGTGTCGTTTCCCTTTCTGTCACTGGGATCAAGCACCGTAAGATCGAACACATCACAAAGCACCTCTTCCCATTGCAAGATAAATAGATCAAGTTGGCCAAACAAACCCAAATATCAGAGAAGAAATACGAGGCTATAATAAATCATGCATATAAGAGATCAAAGAAGACTCAAATAACTTTCATGGATAAAAACATAGATCTGATCATAAACTCAAAGTTCATTGGATCCCAACAAACACACCGCAAAAAGACATACATCATATGGATCTCCAAGAGACCTTTGTATTGATATCAAGAGAGAGAGAGGAAGCCATCTAGCTACCAACTACGGACCCGTAGGTCTACAAAGAACTACTCACACATCATCGGAGAGGCGCCAACGGACATGATGAACCCCTCTGAGATGGTGTCTAGATTGGATCTAGTGTTTTTGGACTCTGCGGCAGCTGGAACTCATTTTCGTCGACTCCCCTAGGATTTCTAGAATATTGGGGTATTTATAGAGCAAAGAGGCGGTTCAGGGTGCACCCGAGGTGGGCACAACCCACCTGGGCCGTCTGGCCTCCAGGTGCAGCCTGGTGGGTTGTCCTCCCCTCGGAGCACCCCCTAGGTGCCTTCCTAGCCCACTGGATGTCTTTTGGCCCCAAAAAATCCTTAAAAAGGTTCGCTGCGTTTGGACTCCGTTTGGTATTGATTTCCTATGATGTAAAAAACATGCAGAAAACAGCAAGTGGCACTGGGAACTATGTCAATAGGTTTGTAAAAAAATGATATAAAATGACTATAAAATGATTGTAAAACATCTATGAATGATAATATAACAGCATGGGACAATCAAAAAATATAGATACGTTGGAGACGTATCAGCCGCCAACATGGAGGCCTGTTACAATCATAACACAATATGTTACTAGACTGATTACTATGTGGATCATCTGTCCGGTTTTTTCTAAACCAGACATAGCCTTAGAGCAACTGTCTATATACATGTTTATTCTTTTATATGATTTTTTTAGAACATTAGGTCGCATACCTCAAAGCCTGCCAGTAGGCTGCAAAAGGCTTTGTTCAGTTCGCTTTTAGCAGACTGAACCTTCTCCATAACTGCACCCATCAGGGTGCAGTGCTCCTCCACAATGGAAGAGAGGCACCTCAGGATTAATGGAGACCGCTAGTGGAGTTGCTGCTCCTCCCCTCTCTTTCGAAGGGTGTTGTATATCCGATCCCAGAGCACGTTCGTCTCCGAAACGGTGTTCGGCGAAGGCCCGGGTTGTTGGGGCTCCCCACCATCGATTGTCATGGGGGTCGTCTCCCCCAGGTTTTCAGCGACCCAGGTGTTAACATCAGGTGCTCTCTCAATGGCTTCGTTCGCCCCCCCCTCGGCGAGGAGAGGTCCTCCATGGCAATAGGTGAGGGGGCTTGCAGCGGCATGTGATATGTCTCCAACGTATCTATAATTTTTGATTGTTCTATGCTATTATATTACCTGTTTTGGATGTTTATGGGCTTTATTTTACACATTTATATCATTTTTGGGACTAACCTACTAACCGGAGGCCCAGCCCGTATTGCTGTTTTTGCCTATTTCAGTATTTCGAAGAAAATCAAACGGAGTCCAAAGGAATGAAACCTTCGGGAGCGTGATTTTTGGAACGAACGTGATCCAGAGAACTTGGAGTGCAAGTCAAGAAGCAATCGAGGCGGCCAGGAGATAGGAGGGCGCGCCCACCCCTCCTGGGCGCGCCCCTGTCTCCTGGGCCCCTCGAGCAGCCACCGACATACTTCTTCCTCCTATATATACCTATGTACCCTGAAAACATCTAGGGAGCCACCGAAGAAATATTTCCGCCACCGTAACCTTCTGTATCCACGAGATCCCATCTTGGAGCCTTCGCCGGCGCTCCGCCAGAGGGGGAATCGACCATGCAGGGCTTCTACATCAACACCATAGCCCTCCCGATGAGTTGTGAGTAGTTTACCAAAGACCTTCGGGTCCATAGTTATTAGCTAGTTGGCTTCTTCTCTCTTTTTGGATCTCAATACAATGTTCTCCCCCTCTCTTGTGGAGATCTATTCGATGTAAACTCTTTTTGCGGTGTGTTTGTCGAGATCCGATGAATTGTGGGTTTATGATCAAGTTTATCTATGAGAAATATCTGAATCTTCTCTGAATTCTTTTATGTATGATTGAGTTATATTTGCAAGTCTCTTCGAATTATCAGTTTGGTTTGGCCTACTAGATTGATCTTTCTTGTCATGGGAGAAGTGCTTAGCTTTGGTTCGATCTTGCGGTGTCCTTACCCAGTGACAGAAAGGGTTGCGAGGCACGTATTGTATTGTTGCCATAAAGGATAAAAAGATGGGGTTTATATCATATTGCTTGAGTTTATACCTCTACATCATGTCATATTTCTTAATGCGTTACTCTGTTCTTATAAACTTAATACTCTAGATGCATGCTGGATAGCGGTCCATGTGTGGAGTGACAGTAGTAGATGCAGGCAGGAGTCGGTCTACTTGTTGCGGACGTGATGCCTATATACATGATCATGCCTAGATAATCTCATAATTATTCGCTTTTCTATCAATTGCTCAACAGTAATTTGTTCACCAACCGTAATACTTATGCTATCTTGAGAGAAGCCACTAGTGAAACCTATGGCCCCCGGGTCTATCTTTTATCATATAAGCTTTCAGTCTACTTTTATTTGCATCTTTACTTTTTGCATCTATATTATAAAATACCAAAAATATATTTATCTTATCATATTATCTCTATCAGATCTCACTTTCGCAAGTGGCCGTGAAGGGATTGACAACCCCTTTATCGCGTTGGTTGTGAGTTCTTTGTTTGTTTGTGTAGGTTCACGGGACTTGTGAGGAGCCTCCTACTGGATTGATACCTTGGTTCTCAAAAACTGAGGGAAATACTTACGCTACTGTGCCGCATCACCCTTTCCTCTTCAAGGAAAACCAACGCAAGCTCAAGACGTAGCAAGAAGTATTTCTGGCGCCGTTGCCGGGGAGGTCTTCGCTCAAGTCAAGACATACCAAGTACCCATCACAAACTCATCTCCCTCGCATTTACATTATTTTCCATTTTCCTCTCATTTTCCTCTCCCCCACTTCACCCTTGCCGTTTTATTTGCCCTCTGTTTCCCACTCTCTCTCTTTTCCGCTTGCCTTCTTCTTCCTCTCTTTTTCGCTCGCCTTTTTCCGTTTGCTCGCGTGTTAGATTGTTTACCTTGTCATTATGGCTAGTCCTCCTATCCTTGTTATCACTCCGAACATGAAATTCTCAATTTTAAGCAAAGGGAGGGAGAGAATTTAAAAGAAGCTTGGCATAGAATTTGCAATGCTCAAAATAGATCTACTCGGAAGCTTTCTACTTCCGTTCTCCTTCGCAATTTTTATGTAGGTATTACCCCTTGGAATAGATGTGTTCTTGATACCGTTACCGGAGGGGATTTCTTGAGTAGCCACACGTTTGATGCTTACAATGCTATGTTAGATTTGTTTGGCCCACCACCTCTTTTAGTTAATGGAATTGTTTTAACTTCGGAACACGTTATGCAATGGCTTGAAATTATTGAAAATAAAGTTGCCACTATTGAGTTGATTTAAAATTTGGATAAAAAGATTCATAATCACATCAGCCAATATGGATCTAGGGTTGGAGTTACTTTGAAAAATCTTAAAGAGAAAGAACCTATAGTTAATGAAAAAATAGATCTAGATTCTGCAAGAATCGGTAAACTTGAGGATATCAATACTAACTTAGGTTCCGCGTTTTCTTCCATGAAAAACACTCCAAAACCCCCTACCAAAACCGCCAAGTTTATTTATGTTCCTAAAAATAAGGGTGAATCTTCTATTAAGGGAGACGCGGATCTCAAATCCATAAGTGTTCATCCCATTTGTCTCTCTATCGTTAAGGAACCTTTTGCTACAAAAGAATTTCTTGAATTCTTACCTAAAGGTTTAATCATTGCTAAAAAGGAAGAAACCCCTAAAGATTATAAGTGCTCTATTGATGAATCAAGTGCCAAAGATGGCACTACTTAGATCAATCTTCGCTTTTATGCCTAGCTAGGGGCGTTAAACGATAGCGCTAGTTGGGAGGCAACCCAATTTTCTTTGTGTTCTTTGTTTTTGTTCCTCTTTAGTAATAAATTTTGCACCTACTTTATGTTTATATGTGTTTTCATGTTTTAATTAGTGTTTGTGCCAAGTAGAACCTATAGGATAACCTATGATGATAGTTGATTTGATTCTGCTGAAAAACAGAAACTTTGAGCTCACGAGAAAAAATTCAATAAATCACAGAAACGAGCTTTTGCATTGATTCTTTTTGATTATGTCCAATAAACAAATTTTCTAGGACTTCCTATTTTGGTAGGAATTTTAAATTTCCATAAGTTTGCGTTAGTTACAGATTGCTACAGACTCTTCTGTTTTTGACAGATTCTGCTTTTCGTGTGTTGTTTGCTTATTTTGATGCATCTATGGCTAGTATTAAGTAGTATGAACCATAGAGAACTTGGAATACAGTAGGTTTAACACCAATTTAAATAAGGAATGAGTTCATTACAGTACCTTATGTGGTGGTTTTGTTTTCTTTCACTAACGGACTTATGAGACTTCCCGTTGAGTTTTGTGTTGTGAAGTTTTCAAGTTTTGGGTAAAAATTTGATGGACTATGGAATAAGGAGTGGAAAAAGCCTAATCTTGGAGATGCCCATGGCACACCAAGATATTAAAGAATAGCCAAAAGCCTAAGCTTGGGGATGCCCCGGGAAGGCATCCCCTCTTTCGTCTTCGTTCATTGGTAACTTTACTTGGAGATATATTTTTATTCGCCACATGATATGTGTTTTGCTTGGAGCGTCGTGTATTATATTAGTGTTTGATTTTTAGTTTACCGCAATCATCCTTGTTGACACACCTTTTGGGAGAAGCCTACTTGATTGAAATTTATTAGAATATTGTATGTGCTTCACTTATATCTTTTGAGCTTGATAGTTTTTGCTCTAGTGCTTCACTTATATCTATTAGAGCACGGCGGTGGATTGATTTTGAAGAAATTTTTTATCTCTCATGCTTCACTTATATTATTTTGAGAGTCTTTTAGAACAGCATGGTATTTTCTATGGTTATAAAATTGGTCCTAGAATGATGAGCATCCAAGTTGGGTATAATAAAAACTATCATAGGAAGTGAATTGGATGCTATGATCAATTTGATACTTGATAATTGTTTTGAGATATGGAGGTAGTGATATTAAAGTCATGCTAGTTGGGTGATTATTAATTTAAAGAATGCTTGTGTTGAAGTTAGCAAGTCCCGTAGCATGCACGTATGGTTAAAGTTGTGTAACAAATTTGAAACATGAAGTGTACCTGGCTTGTACATCCTTATGAGTGGCGGTAGAGGACGAGCGATGATCTTTTCCTACCAATCTATCCCTCTAGGAGCATGCGCGTACTGCTTGATTTTTGATGACTTCTAAATTTTTGCAATAAGTATATGAGTTCTTATGACTAATGTTGAGTCCATGGATTATACGCGCTTTTACCTTTCCATCATTGCTAGCCTCTTCGGTACCGTGCATTGCCCTTTCTCACCTTGAGAGTTGGTGCAAACTTCGCCGGTGCATCCAAACCCCGTGATATGATACGCTCTATCACACATAAACCTCCTTATATCTTCCTCAAAATAGCCACCATACCTACCTATTTATGGCATTTCCATAGCCATTCCAAGATATATTGCCATGCAACTTTCCACCATTCCGTTCATCATAATCATCATGACATACATTACTTTTGTCATATTGCCATTGCATGATCATGTAGTTGAAATCGTATTTGTGGCAAAGCCGCCATGCATAATTTTCATACATCTCACTCTTGATTCATTGCACCATCCCGATACACCGCCAGAGGCATTTATATAGAGTCATATCTTGTTCTAGTTTCGAGTTGTAATTCATGTGTTGTAATCAATAAAAGTGTGATGATCATCATTATTAGAGCATTGCCCAAAAAAAGAAAGGCCAAAAAAAAAGGGAAAGACAAAAGAAAATAAAATAAAATAAAAAAGAAAATAAATAAAAAGGGGCAATGTTACTATCTCTTTTCCACACTTATGCTTCAAAGTAGCACCGTGTTCTTCATATAGTGAGTCTCATATATTGTGCTTCAAAGTAGCACCATGTTTTTCATATACAGAGTCTCATATGTTGTCACTTTCATATACTAGTGGGAATTTTTCATTATAGAACTTGGCTTGTATATTCCTATGATGGGCTTCCTCAAATGCCCTAGGTCTTCATGAGCAAGCAAGTTGGATGCACACCCACTAGCTTTTTTTGTTGAGCTTTCATTCATGTATAGCTCTAGTGCATCCGTTGCATGGCAATCCCTACTCCTCATGTTGACATCAATTGATGGGCATCTCCATAGCCCGTTAATTTTCCTCGTCAATATGAGACTTTCTCCTTTTTTGTCTTCTCCACACAATCCCCAATCATTGTTCTATTCCACCCATAGGGCTATATCCATGGCTCATGCTCATGTATTGCGTGAAGGTTGAAAAAGTTTGAGATTATTTAAGTACGAAACAATTGCTTGGCTTGTCATCGGGGGTGCAGAAGTTGGGAACATCTTTGTGTGACGAAAATGAATCATAGCCTAACTATATGATTTTGTTGGGATGAACTTTCTTTAGCCATGTTATTTTGAGAAGACATGATTGCTTTTATTAGTATGCTTGAAGTATTACTATTTCTTTTGTCAATATGAACTTTTATTTTGAATCATTTGGATCTGAAACATTCATGCCACAATAAAGAAAATTACATTGACAATTATGCTAGGTAGCATTCCACATCAAAAAATTTGTTTTTATCATTTACCTACTCGAGGACGAGCAGGAATTAAGCTTGGGGATGCTTGATACGTCTCCAACATATCTATAATTTTTGATTGTTCCATGCTATTATCTTACCTGTTTTGGATGTTTATGGGCTTTATTTTACACATTTATATCATTTTTGGGACTAACCTACTAACTGGAGGCCCAGCCCGTATTGCTGTTTTTTTGCCTATTTCAGTATTTCAAAGAAAAGGAATATCAAACGGAGTCCAAACGGAATGAAACCTTCGGGAGCGTGATTTTTGGAACGAACGTGATCCGGAGAACTTGGAGTGCAAGTCAAGAAGCAATCGAGGCGGCCAGGAGATAGGAGGGCGCGCCCACCCCTCCTGGGCATGCCCCCTGTCTCCTGGGCCACTCAAGCGGCCACCGACGTACTTCTTCCTCCTATATATACCTATGTACCCCGAAAACATCCATGGAGCCACCGAAGAAATATTTCCGCCACCGTAACCTTCGGTATCCGCGAGATCCCATCTTGGAGCCTTTGCCGGCGCTCCGCCGGAGGGGGAATCTACCACGGAGGGCTTCTACATAAACACCATAGCCCTACCGATGAGTTGTGAGTAGTTTACCACAGACCTTCGGGTCCATAGTTATTAGCTAGTTGGCTTCTTCTCTCTTTTTGGATCTCAATACAATGTTCTTGCCCTCTCTTGTGGACATATATTTGATGTAAACTCTTTTTGCGGTGTGTTTGTCGAGATCCGATGAATTGTGGGTTTATGATCAAGTTTATCTATGAGAAATATATGAATCTTCTCTGAATTCTTTTATGTATGATTGAGTTATCTTTGAAAGTCTCTTCAAATTATCGGTTTAGTTTGGCCTACTAGATTGATCTTTCTTGCAATGGGAGAAGTGCTTAGCTTTGGGTTCGATCTTGCGGTGTCCTTACCCAGTGACTGAAAGGGTCGCAAGGCACGTATTGTATTGTTGCCATCGAGGATAAAAAGATGGGGTTTATATCATATTGCTTGAGTTTATCCCTCTACATCATGTCATCTTTCTTAATGCATTACTCTGTTCTTATGAACTTAATATTCTAGATGCATGCTGGATAGCGGTCGATGTGTGGAGTGATAGTAGTAGATGCAGGAAGGAGTCGGTCTACTTGTTGCGGACGTGATGCCTATATACATGATCATGCCTAGATAATCTCATAATTATTCGCTTTCCTATCAATTGCTCGACAATAATTTGTTCACCCACCGTAATACTTATGCTATCTTGATAGAAGCCACTAGTGAAACCTATGGCCCCCGGGTCTATCTTTTATCATATAAGCTTTCAATCTACTTTTATTTGCATCTTTACTTTTTTGCATCTATATTATAAAATACCAAAAATATATTTATCTTATCATATTATCTCTATCAGATCTCACTTTCGCAAGTGGCCGTGAAGGGATTGACAACCCCTTTATCGCGTTGGTTGCGAGTTCTTTGTTTGTTTGTGTAGGTTCGTGGGACTTGTGAGGAGCCTCCTACTGGATTGATAACTTGGTTCTCAAAAACTGAGGGAAATACTTACGCTACTGTGCCGCATTACCCTTTCCTCTTCAAGGAAAACCAACGCAAGCTCAAGACGTAGCAGCGTGTCACTCTCTTCCTGCTCGGGCGGCAGGGCGTTCCCCTCTGATAATGGAGTGTGCGGGACCTCGCCTCCGACAATGGAGTGTGTGGGACCTCGTGGGGAGGGCTGAAAAGCAAATAACAAAACAACTTACATAGCGGAAGCAGGAAGACTAAAAATGAATGATAAGTTTTTGAATACTTACGATTCGGCCACGGGCTTCACCTTGAGAGGTCTTTTGGGGACTTGTTCGGACTCTGAGTCCAAACTTTCCAGGAGGGCCAGCTTCCCTCTTTTTGGCGCCTCCCCCTCTAGATGTTCAGAGGTTGTCCTCCTTTTCCTCCTCCCCTTATGGGGGAGTCGCTTTCCACCTCTTCCTCCTCTTCTTCTTCGCCTACTTGCCCTTCTTCTTGGCCTCTCCGGACAAGGTGTCTGAAGGACCTTTGCAGCGGGGGCTGCCCTTGGCCTCCTTGCCCTTCTTCTTTCCCTTCTTCACCGGCTCCTGATAAGGCACCAGGACCAGCATCTCCATTAGCTGCGGTGTGGTTGGGTTCTCAGGCAACGGTGCCAAACAGTTGATCCGCTCCGCCTTTGCCGTGCAGCCCTATACAGAAGGCAGGTGATATAATCTCCATTATAATTGAAGCATTGACTAGATAGGTCTTCGGAAAGATTATGCTTACCGCCGAGGCCGGGTTCTCGATGTCGAGTCTGATGTCCTCAGTCTTCATCGGCCGACTTTTCTGGGCCTTGAAGAGCGGCTTCCATATATCTTCATGTGTGGTGCCAAAGAAGCGCTTCAAGGTCTGTGGCTCCTCCAGATTGAACTCCCACATGCGGGAGGCCCGGAGTTGGCAGGGAAGGATGCGGAAGAAGAGCATCACTTGAATCACGTTTGTGAGACCAGTGTTTGTGCCCAACATGTTGGAGATGCGTTTCTGTAGCATCTTCACCTAGACGGACCCCCAATCAAGGCCCTTGGCGGTCCATGAGGTGAGTCTCGTGGGGGGGTTCGGATCTGAAGTCAGACATGGCCGCCCATTTGGCGTCGTGGGGTTTGGTGATGTAGAACCACTCCTGCCAGCACACCTTAACAGTCTCGATAAATGCCCCTTTAGGCCAGATGGCGTTGGGGAGCTTGCTTACCATGGCCCCGCCACAGTCCGCATGATGTCTGTCAACCACCTTTGGCTCCAGATTGAAAATCTTGAGCCATAGGCCAAAGTGTGGCAGGATGCAGAGCAGAGCCTCACACACGACGATGAACGTTGATATGTGGAGGAAGGAATTTGGGGCTAGATAGTGGAAATCTAACCCATACTAGAACATGAGACCTTATACGAAGGGGTGGAGGAGAAACCCTAGCCCTCGGAGGAAATTGGGGATGAACACGACCCTCTCGCCGGACCCCGCAGTAGGGATAACCCGATCTTTATAAGGAGCCTATGCGGGATATCCACGGACAGATAGCCCGCGCTCCGGAGATTCTTGATATTTGTTTTAGGTGATGAAGGAGGCCTCCCATTTTCCCTTGGAACCAGACCCGTCCATTGCTAGGGGAGGGTGTTGGCAGTGGGAAAGGTCGGAGTTTTGGGGTGCTAGAGCTTGGAGGTTGGAAGACAGAAGGTAGAGGAAGGCGTGGGGAAAAATGGGGGATCTTTTAACCTCTTATAGACGGTGAAAATACCAACCGCCCCCCTCTCAAGAATAAAACTCGCTTGTTGCCAATGAGAAAGTGCGTAAGGCGTGGTTGGGTTACCCAAATCACATTGATGAGAAGCCCGTAATGGGCGGGCACAATCTCTGTTTTGACGAGACATGCCAATGGGGGCTAAACCTCGAATTGAGAAACGGGAGGCGTGAAAACGGTTCGAAATATTAAAGAGTCAAGTGTGACGTTTCGCCAAAAAAAGTTGTCAGTAAAAGACACTGTTCCTTCTTTGACATCTTGCCTTTGTGGCTAAGGGTTGTAATTGATCATGCAGAGCCACACACAGTTCCTGTACACGGGAAGCTAACTTAAAATATTCAGGAGAAGGAACCCGCCTTGCAATGCCGAAGACAATCTGCGTGCCAAACACATCGTCATCGAAGACTGGTTCAGGGGCTACTAAGGGAGTCCTGGATTAGGGGGTCTTCGGGTATCCAGGCTATTCGATATGGGCCGGACTGATGGGCCATGAAGATAAAGCAGAAAACCATCCCCCGTGTCCGGGTAGGACTCCTATATGCATGGACGGAAAGATTGGTGTACGGACGTACTATTTCCTTCCCTTGTAAACTGACTCTGCACAACCCTAGGCCCCTCCGGTTTATATATAAACCATAGTTTTTAGTTCGTAGGGGCTATCAGAACAATCATAGGCTAGACAACTAGGGTTTAGCCATTACGATCTCGAGGTAGATCAACTCTTGTAACCCCTATACTCATCGAATACAATCAAGTAGGACGTTGGGTTTTACATCCTTTAAGAGGGCCCAGACCTGGGTAAACATAGTGTCCCCTGATGACTCACAAGTATAGGGGATCTATAGTAGTCCTTTTGATAAGTAAGAGTGTCGAAGCCAGCAAGGAGCAGAAGGAAATGACAAGCGGTTTTCAGTAAGGTATTCTCTGCAAGCACTGAAATTATCGATAACAGATAGTTTTGTGATAAGGTGATTCATAATGGGTAACAAGTAACAAAAGTAACAAAGGTGCTGAAAGGTGGCCCAATCCTTTTTGTAGCAAAGGACAAGTCTGGAAAAACTCTTATATAAAGCAAAGTTCTCCGAGGACACACGGGAATTATCGTCAAGCTAGTTTTCATCATGCTCATATGATTCGCGTTTGTTACTTTGATAATTTGATATGTGGGGGGACCGGTGCTTGGGTGATGTACTTACTTGGACAAGCATCCCACTTATGATTAACCCCTCTTGCAAGCATCCGCAACTATGAAAGAAGAATTAAGGTAAACCTAACCATAGCATGAAACATATGGATCCAAATCAGCCCCTTACGAAGCAACGCATAAACTAGGGTTTAAGATTCTGTCACTCTACTTATTACTTCCCAATGCCTTTCCCCTAGGCCCAAATCATGGTGAAGTGTCATGTAGTCGAAATTCACATAACACCACTACAGGAGAGACAACATACATCTCATCAAAATATCGAACAATACCAAATTCACATGATTACTTATAAAAAGACTTCTCCCATGTCCTCAGGAACAAACATAACTACTCACAAAGCATATTCATGTTCATAATCAGAGGGGTATTGAATAGAATTAAGGAACTGAACTTATGATCTTCCACCGAATAAACCAACTAGCATCAACTACAAGGAGTAATCAACACTACTAGCAACCCACATGTACCAATCTCAGGTTTTGAGACAAAGATCGGATACAAGAGATGAACTAGGGTTTGAGAGGAGATGGTGCTAGTGAAGATGTTGATGGAGATTGACCCCCTCGATATGAGAGGATCGATGGCGATGACGATGGCGATGATTTTCCCCTCCCAGAGGGATGTTTCCCTGGCAGAATAGCTTCGTCACAGCCCTAGATTGGTCTTCCTAGGTTCCGCCTCAAGACGGCGGCGCTTCGTCCCAAAAGCTTCTCTATGATTTTTTCAGGGCAAAAGACACCATATAGCAGAAGATGCACATCAGGGGCCTGCCAGGGGGCCCACGAGGCAGGGGGCATGCCTAGGTGGGTAGGGCACGCCCTCCACCCTCGTGGATGACTGGTGGCCCCCTCTGGTGCTTTCTTCGCCCAATATTTTTAATATATTCCAAAACTGATCTTCATGAAGTTTCATGACTTTTGGAGTTGTGCAGAATAGGTCTCTAATATTTGCTCCTTTTCCAGTCCAGAATTCCAGCTGCCGGCATTCTCCCTCTTCATGTAAACCTTATAAAATAAGAGAGAAAAGGCATAAGTATTGTGATATAATGTGTAGTAACAGCCCATAATGCAATAAATATTGATATAGAAGCATGATGCAAAATGGACGTATCAACTCCCCCAAGCTTAGATCTCGCTTATCCTCAAGAGAAAGCCGGTATCAAAAAAATATGTCCACATGTTTAGAGATAGAGGTGTCAATAAAATAAAATACGGACATGAGGGCATCATGATCATCTTTAGAACAGCAACATATATTGTCATATAATGTCTTATGCTAAAGTAACAATCTATTCACAATGTAAAGTATGAATCAGAAACTTCATTAAGAACTAACAAACTATGATCTTAGTCATTGAAGCAATTGCAATTTATCATAACATCGGAAAGATTCAATATAAGAGCTTCTCAGCAAGTCCACACACTCAACTATCATCTAGTCTTTCGGAATTGCTAACACTCACGCGATACTTATGGGTACAAAGTTTGAATCGGACACTAAGAAAGATAGGGGCTTATGGTTTTGCCTCCCAACCTTTTACCTCAAGGGTAATGTCAACAATAATACTTTATGAAAACCTACATCCAAGTGGATATATATATATATCAGGATCTTTCCAACACATAGTGCTTGCCAAAGGATAAAGTGTAAAAAGGAAAGGTGAAGATCACCATGACTCTTGTATGAACGTAGAAGGTAAAAAAATAAAAGATAGGCCCTTCACAGAGGGAAGCAGAGGTTTTCATGCGCTTTTATGGTTGGATGAACAAAATCTTAATGCAAAAGAACGTCACTTTATATTGCCACTTGTGATAGGGACTTTATTATGCAGTCTGTAGCTTTTATTTCTTCCATATCACAAGCTCATATAAAGCTTACTTTCTTCACACTAATAGATCATACATATTTAGAGAGCAATTTTTCTTGCTTGCACCGATGACAACTTACTTGAAGGATCTTACTCAATCCATAGGTAGGTATGGTGGACTCTCATGGCAAAATTGGGTTTAGGAATGTTTGGAAGCACAAGTAGTATCTCTACTTGGTGCAAAGAATTTGGCTAGCATCAGGGGGAAAGGCTAGCTCAACATGTTGGATGATCCATGAGAATATAACTTATTCGGATATAAGAAAACATAACCCATTACATTGTCTTCCTTGTCCAACATCAACTTTTTAGCATGTAATATTTTAATGAGTGCTCACAATAATAAAAGATGTCCAAGATAGTATATTTATATGTGAAAACCCCTGTTTCTTTATTACTTCCTATTAATTGCAACAATGACCAAAACTATGTTTGTCAACTCTCAAAAACGTCTATTCATCATACTCTTTATATGTGAAGTCATTACTCTCCATAAGACCAATATGATCTTTTTATTTCTTTTTATCCCCTTTTTTCAAGATCATAGCAAGATAGCAAAGCCCTCATCTCCAAACTACTCTTTATTATATATATCTCACGGACTCGATTACATAGATAGAGATCAAAACAAAACTCAAAGCTGGATCATACTAAAACTTTATTCTACTAGATCAAGATATAACCAAAAGTATCAAACTAAGTAAAACGATAAAGATAGAAGTGTGATGGGGATACGATACTGGGGCACCTCCCCCAAGCTTGGCAGTTGCCAAGGGGAGTGCCCATACCCATGTATTTATGTCTCTTTCTTCGGAGGTGGTGATGATGGAGTTGTTGATGATGTAGGCTTGCCGTCCATCTTCCAAGGCATAGGTTCACCATCATAGAAGGATGAACGAGTCTTCAGGATCCTCAAATCTACAACCAAACTCATCGTCTTGAATCTATATTCATACTCATAGTTTTGGTTTTGCAGGTCATAGATCTGGGCCTGGAGATGCTCGATTTTCTCATGAAGCTTGAAGATTTTCTTGTGATTGGCGTTGAGTCCATGTTCCACCATCCCTTGATACTTTAAACTTGTTGATCCATTGCTTCGAGTCTTGTCTCCATGCTTTCGGTCCTCTTCGGTCCCTCAACATCACGGATGTGCAGCACCCCCTCACGCATCCCAATGGTTTGAGGGTGTTGTAGCACCTCCGCGAGGAAGGGTTGATGACCTTCTCGAAAAACTTGTCCTTGGGGGCGCTTGGAGACATCATAGTGATCTGGATCTGTTAGAAAAATATCTTGAAACAAAAACAGAGAATTCCGTCATGGTACGGTGGTCAAAACCTTCGGCAGTATATAATGAATTTTTATCGACCAAAAGAAGTATCATGCAAGAAAACAGAGTTCAGAGGGCACACAAGGTGGCCACGAGGCAGGGGCGCGCCCTCCACCCTCATGGATGCCTCGTGTCCCTTTCAGACTACTTTTAATTTTCCTAACTTTTTAAATATTCCAAAACGGAGAGAAATTGCTATTTGAACAGTTTTGGAGTCGGTTTACTTACCGTACCACATACCTATTCCTTTTCGGAGTCTGAAACATTCTCGAAAGTGTCCCTTATGTACTCCTCTGGGGCTATGGTCTTAATAACATTGGTTTCAACATTTATCGGATTACCTGAGATATAATGTTTGATTCTTTGATCGTTTACCACCTTCGGATTAGTGCCTTCGACGTTGTTGATTTTTATGGCACCAAAACGATAGACCTTCTCGATAATGTAAGGACCTTCCCATTTAGAGAGAAGTTTTCCAGCAAAAAGTCTTAAACGAGAATTGTATAGAAAAACATAATCACCTACATTAAACTCACGTTTTTGTGTCCTTTTGTCATACCATATTTTAACTTTTTCTTTAAACAATTTGGCAGTCTCATGGGCTTGGGTTCTCCATTCATCAGGTGAGCTAATGTCAAATAACCTCTTCTCACCGGCAAGATTGAAATCATAATTGAGCTCTTTAATAGCCCAATATGCCTTATATTCTAGTTCAATAGGTAAGTGACACACTTTTCCATAAACCATTTTATACGGAGACATACCCATATGATTTTTATAAGCAGTTCTATAAGCCCATAATGCATCATCAAGTTTCTTGGACCAATTCTTTCTAGATCTATTAACAATCTTTTGCAAAATCAATTTAATCTCTCTATTACTCAATTCTACTTGACCACTAGACTGAGGATAGTATGGATATGCAATTCTATGATTAACATCATACTTAGCAAGCATTTTATGAAAAGCACCATGAATAAAATGTGAACCACCATCAGTCATTAAATATCTAGGGACTCCAAACCTCGAAAAAATAACTTCTTTAAGCATCTTAATAGAGGTGTTATGATCAGCACTACTAGTTGGAATAGCTTCTACCCACTTAGTAACATAATCAACGACAACTAAAATATGTGTATACCCATTAGAGGAAGGAAAAGGTCCCATATAATCAAAGCCCCAAACATCAAATGATTCAATAACAAGTGAATAATTCATAGGAATTTCTTGGCGTCTACTAATATTACCAATTCTTTGACATTCATCGCAAGAGAAGACAAACTTACGTGCATCCTTGAAAAGAGTAGGCCAATAAAAACCGGATTGCAATACCTTATGTGCAGTTCTTCTCCAGCGTGGTGTCCTCCATAAGCCTCGGAGTGGCACTTGCATAGGATCTATTCCTGTTCATGCTCAGGTACACAACGTCTAATAACACCATCTACTCCTTCTTTATAAAGGTGTGGGTCATCCCAAAAGTAATGCCTTAAATCATACAAAAACTTTTTCTTTTGCTAGATGTGAAACTAGGTGGTATAAATTTAGCAACAATATAATTAGCATAATCAGCATGCCATGGAGCAGTATGAGAAGCATTTATGACAGCTAATTGTTCATCAGGAAAGCTATCATCAATAGGTAGTGGGTCATCAAGAACATTTTCTAACCTAGACAAGTTGTTTGCAACAGGGTTCTCAGCTCCCTTTCTATCAATAATATGCAGATCAAATTCTTGTAGCAAGAGAACCCATCTAATAAGTGTAGGTTTAGCATCTTTCTTTTCCATAAGATATTTAATAGCAGCATGATCAGTGTGAAGAGTTACTTTAGAATCAACAATATAAGGTCTGAACTTATCACAAGCAAATACAACTGCTAAAAATTCTTTTTCAGTAGTAGCATAATTTATCTGGGCACTGTCTAGAGTTTTGCTAGCATATTGGATAACATTTAATTTCTTATCAACTCTTTGTCCTAGTACAACACCAACAGCATAATCACTAGCATCACACATAATTTCAAAGGGTAAATCCCAATCAGATGGCTGAACAATAGGTGCAGAAATCAAGGCTTTCTTAAGTATTTCAAATGCTTCTACGCAATCATCATCAAAAACAAAAGGAACATATTTTTGCAAGAGGTTAGTGAGAGGCCTAGAAATTTTGGAGAAGTCTTTAATAAACCTCCTATAGAAACCAGCACGACCAAGGAAACTTCTTATACCTTTGATATGTTTAGGACACGACATCTTCTCAATAGCATCAACTTTAGCTTTATTAACTTCAATCCCCTTTCAGAAATTTTATGACCCAAGACAATGCCTTCATTAACCATAAAGTGGCACTTCTGCCAATTCAAGACAAGATTAGTTTCTTCACATCTCTGCAAAACTCGATCAAGGTTTCTTAAGCAATCATCAAAAGAAGTTCCATAAACGGAGAAATCGTCCATGAAAACCTCAACAATATTTTCACAAAGGCCAGAGAATATAGCAGTCATACATCTTTGAAAGGTAGCAGGTGCATTGCATAAACCAAAAGGCATACATCTATAAGCAAAAGTACCAAAAGGGCAAGTAAAAGTGGTCTTTTCCTGATCCTCTTTCGACACAGGTATTTGAAAGAAACCAGAATAACAATCTAGAAAGCAAAAATGTGTATGTTTGGATAGTCTTTCTAGCATTTGACCAATAACAGGTAGAGGGTAATGATCTTTTCAAGTAGCTTTTTTTAATTTGTGGAAATCAATTACCGTTCTATAACCTGTAACAATTCTTTGTGGGATCAATTCATTCTTATCATTAGGAACAACAAGAATACCTCCCTTCTTAGGGACACAATGAACGGGACTTGCCCACTAGCTATCAGCAATAGGATACATTATACCTGCTCCCAGAAGCTTTAATATTTCATTTCTCACCACTTCTTCATCTTAGGATTTAACTGTCGTTGATGATCAACAACTAGTTTAGCATCTTTCTCGAGTTTTATTTTGTGCTGACATAGAGTGGGACTAATGCCCTTAAGATCATCAAGAGTATATCCAATGGCAGCACGGTGCTTCTTCAGAGTTTTCAATAATTTTTCTTCTTCATGCTCTAAAAGGTTAGCACTAATAATAATAGGATATATCTTCTTCTCATCGACATAAGCATATTTAAGAGTATTAGGTAATTGTTTAAGCTCAAACATGGGATCTCCCTTGGATAGAGGAGGATCTCCGAGAATTTCTACACGCAAGTTGTGTTTCAAAATAGGACCTTGTTTAAAGAATACTTCATCTATTTCTCTTCTTTCATTCATAAACATATCATTTTCATGGTCTAGCAAATATTGTTCTAAAGGATCAGTAGGAGGCACGACAATAGAAGCAAGACCTATAATTTCGTCTTTACTAGGCAATTCTTTATCATGGGGTTGTCTATGAAATTTAGCAAAATTAAAGTCATGAGACATATCCCCTAAACCAACAGTAACAATATCCTTTTCGTAGTCTATGTTAGCATTAACATTATTCAAGAAGGGTCTACCAAATATAATGGGGACAATTGCATTTTTCTCCCTAGTTGTTTCCCAACCCCTGGTTTTACCCTTACTTTTCGGGCATGCTCAGTTTTGCCTCTAGTTTTCCCCTCCGTCTGCTTGAATACCCTTCTGTCACCGCTCCGCTTGGTCAGCGCCGTTTGTCCATGACGGCTCGATATTTTGGACACCAGTTGCCCCTAGGCCTTCCTTACAGGTGGGTCCCGTATGGAGTGCACTGTGTAGTTGTCATTTCCCCTTCCCTCCTCTGTCATGTCCCTCCCCTGGATCCTAGATCGGCGATGACCAAGGCGACCCAAACTCTAGCGCTCGATGGCGACGCGGGCTGCCATAGAAACTGTGGCCTTGATGTCGTGACATCCTCCTCATCAGCAGATCTACATCTGTGTGGCGGGGATGGTGGAGAAATGCTCTGCGCGTGGCGGTGGTGGCGGCGGTGATGACGCCATGAGGAGCGGCGACACAACAAATTCAAGTCAGCAGATCCCTGTAGGGTAAGTTTCCAGATCTAGTTCTTGCTCATCTGTTTCCATTCGATAATTAGAAAGGTTTGTCCATGACTTCAGTCGTGTTCAACCTCGTAGGATGGATCCATCGCGTGCGTTCTTTCTGACAATTAGAATGGAGACCACTCTTTTAGCAAAGGGTGGTACTAAGGGACGGGATGCAAGCTTCAGTTTCCCTCTAGTGGTTGACTGCACAAGTTCTTTCAATGATTTTAGGTCCACAATCTATTCTAGCTATCCTTGGGGTATGCATGATAGAGTTGAGTTCAGATGCATGCAAAGGTCTTAAGACATCTATAGATGACATTTACCCTGGGGAAGAGCACAGAGAGTGCATGAGACACCTGGCTCAGAATGTTTCCAAGAAATTCAAAGGGAAGTTCTATGACCAGCATTTGTGGCCTTGTTCATTGACTTATAGCATTAAGAAACACAATTATCACCTGAGGCAGCTGTTCACAAAACCCAAGGTGCAGGCTTACATAGAAGAGCAGCACACCAAAATCTGGGCCAGAGCAAAATTCAATGATATCTGCAAGGTTGACTATGTCAACAATAACCTTGCAGAATCATTCAATTCCAAAATTAAAAGGTTCAAGGGTCTCCACATTGTTGACTTGTTGGATAAGATAAGGCAGTACTTAATGGAGAAGTTTGGCCTTAGAAATAGCATATAACTTCAAAAATTCATGGGCCATATCATAATTCCAAGAGTTATGAAGATTTTGATGGCAAGGTCCAAAGTCTTGGACATGACTTTAGTTAGGAGAAGTCCAACTGAAGCAGAGGTGACTGTTGTAGACAAAGAGAAGAGGGAGTGGAGATACCCTGTGGATGTAGAGAAAAGAACATGTAGTTGCAGAAAGTGGCAAGTTACAGGCCAGCCATGCATACATCTTCATAACATCTTTGAGAGGGGAAGCTAAAGAGATAGACCAGTATGTACACAAGTACTTCTCAGTTGAAATGTTTTAAAAAACATATGCTGAGAACCTGCCTGAACTCAAAGGAAAACAACAGTGGGATATTGTAGACCCTGGTTTCAAACTAAGTCCACCTGTACAAAACAAAGCTGCACCTGGCAGGTCAAGGAAGACAAGAATTAAGCCAACAAGTGAAGGAAAAGGACTAGGTCCTAGGAACCGAAAATGCAAGAGGTGTGGTGGTTTGGGTCACTTACTAAAACACTGCAAAAATGCCATTGACCCAACATTTGGTGAAGAAGATGCACACTGGGGAGCTGACAATGCTGAAGAAGACCCTCCTAACCAAAATGTAGAGTTACATGATGAAGAACAACAACACGAAGAGGAGGCAGACAATGAAGAAGATGCTCTAGTACAGCCCGCGGGTGCAGATGATGCTCTAGTGCAGCCTACAGGTGCAGAAGATGCTCCAGTGCAGCCTGCAGGTGTAGATGATGCTCCAGTGCAGCCTGCAGGTGCAGATGATGCTCCTGGTGATGAAGTTCCAGTGCATGCTCCTGCTGATGATGCTCCAGTAGATGTAATGCAAAGTGAGGCAGCAACACAAGCTTCCACAGTTGCAAATGAAGTTCAAAGGTAATATAATACATATCTGATTTATTTATGTGCTTTTACCTGCAAATTTCTCTTGTCACTAACTATTTCTTCTCTATTTGTTAGCACACCAAGGAGGAACTACAAGAAGACAACACAAAGAGGAGCATCTCCAATGGCTATCAGTAAGAAGAGGAAGCTCAACACTTCTCCAGCTCTAGAAGAAGAACATTGCTCAGTTACTGGCGGCAATCTAGATGCAAGAAATGCTGCATGTGAGAAAGTTCTCCCTCAAGTTGTTCCCCAAATCCCTTTAAAACTGACTAGGAGCAGGGCTAGGGAGATGACAATCCAAACTAGCAACACAAGGAGCAAGAAGGCCAAGTCTAGAAACTAAGTGCTGATATGTTGTGCAGGTTTAAAACTATTACATTTGTTGCAATATTTGTCTAGCTAGAATCTGAAGTATGTTTTTTTGGTTGTTGAAGAATGTTAAATGCTGCTTGTGAACTATGTCTAGTTGTAGCATGTTGTGGTTTGTGAACTATGTTGAACTGCAAGTGAACTGTGATGTTTAAGTTGCTTCTTATGATCCAGCAAGTGACTCATGTTTGATCTTTCTTTTCACAATACAATGCATTTCCTGATTCATACATCTCATACCATAACATAACAACTGCTGGGTCCATACATCTGATAACATTAAACAGGTTCATACATCCTGATATGTTCATTGCAACTTCATAAACTAATGTGCATTTTATGCACAGACAACCATTGAGTTTGCTAGAAAACAAATGAAAATGCTAGCAACCAACATTGTCCCTATGTGCATCATTTCTTTCATTTTCTTCAGTTGCTTGTTCAATGCATGGTTCTTCTTCACAAGATCACCTGCTCTCTTCTCTAGATGGTGACTTTTGATCCAGCTAGGTTCGATCACGCTGTGTAGTTCTTCAAAGGCAAGACCAACACGTGCTGGAGGTGGTGGGTCAACCCAAACCACCCATTCACATTCATTTGGTAACTGAATCAATAAATTCGATTAAAATCATCCTCAAAAGTTAGATCAGAAAATGGAAACGACAATGCAATGCCATACATCTAGAGGGCAACCCAAAAAACGGCGTTCAGTGCTTGCGCCTCCCCAAGAGACACGATGAGCTGGGACTAGTTGGTGCCCCGGACAACAGTGCTTCGAGCGCGGCTCCAAGCCATAGTACATCGAGTCCAGCAGGTAGAACTCAGAGCTATGTTGAACAATGCCTACCCCATCCACCTAAATCACGGCAAGATCGAGAAATTACCCCCCAAATCTAGCAAACCCTAGAAAAGCAGGGGACCAGTTGAGCTCTAAAACCTGTTCAACTGCCAGTGATGAGCTCTCCGACGAGATGGCCGGCGTTGCCATGCTCCTTCACGCGCCTCCCATGACCACGGTGTCACACCTCTCCTCCCATCCGCTTCTCTGTTTCCTTGTGTGCGGCGAGAGCTAGAAGACGACTAAATGGGTGGGGGATCGAACCCAGGGGCAAATATGTCTAAAACATCGAGTCGTCATGGTCAAACGATGCTGACCAAGCGGAGCGGTGACAGAAGGGCATTCGAATAGATGGAGGGGAAAAACTAAGGGCAAAACTGAGCATGGCCAAAAATTAAGGGTAAAACCCGGGGGTAGGAACCAATTAGGGGCAAGAATGCAATTGGGCCAATATAATGGGACAAAAGTCATCTTGTGGGGAACCAAGAACAAGAAAATCAGTAGGATATTTAATTTTCCCACACAAGACTTCAACATCTCTAACAATCCCAATTGGTGAAATAGTGTCTCTATTGGCAAGCTTAATGGTAACATCAATATCTTCTATCTCTGCAGGTGCAATATCATGCATAATTTTTTTATAAGGAATGAGGTATTGCACTCACACTAGCACTCATATCACATAAGCCATGATAATAATGATCTCCTATTTTAACAGAAACAACAGGCATGCCAACAACTGGTCTATGTTGTGCTTGGTGAAGCCCCGCGGAATAGTTTCACCACAATCGTCACCACGCCGTCGTGCTGCCAGAACTCATCTACTACTTCGCCTCTCTTGCTAGATCGAGAAGGCGAGGACGTCATCGAGCTGAACATGTGCTGATCACGGAGGTGTTGTACATTCGGTACTTGATCGGGACGGATCGTGAAGGTGTACGTGAAGGAAATATGCCCTAGAGGCAATAATAAAGTTGTTATTTCATATTTACTTATATCATGATAAATATTTATTATTCATGCTAGAATTGTATTAACCAGAAACTTGATACATGTGTGGATATATAGACAAAACACCGTGTCCCTAGTAAGCCTCTACTAGACTAGCTCGTTAATCTAAGATGGTTAGGTTTCCTAACCATAGACAAGTGTTGTCATTTGATAAACGGGATCACATCATTAGGAGAATGATGTGATGGACAAGACCCATTCGTTAGCTTAGCATTATGATTGTTCAGTTTTATTGCTATTGCTTTCTTCATGTCAAGTACATATTCCTCCGACTATGCAATTATGTAACTCCCGGATACCGGAGGAATGTCTTGTGTGCTATCAAACGTTATAACTGGGTGATTATAAAGATGCTCTACAGGTATCTCCAAAGGTGTTTGTTGGGTTGGCATAGATCGAGATTAGGATTTGTCATTCCGAGTATCGGAGAGGTCTCTCTGGGCCCTCTCAAAAATACACATCATAAGAAGCCTTGCAAGCAAAGTGAATAATGAGTTAGTTGCAGGATGATGTATTACGAAACGCGTGAAGAGACTTGCCGATAATGACATTGAACTAGGAATGAAGATACCGACGATCAAATCTCAGACAAGTAACATACCGATGACAAAGATTATAACGTATGTTGTCATAACGGTTCGACAGGTAAAGATCTTTGTAGGATATGTGGGAGCCAATATGAGCATCCAGGTTCCGCTATTGGTTATTGACCAGAGAGGTGTCTTGGTCATGTCTACATAGTTCTCAAACTCGTAGGGTCCGCATGCTTAACGTTTGTTGACGAGATAGTATTATATGAGTTATGTGATTTGGTGACTGGATGTTGTTCGGAGTCCCAGATGATATCACGGACATGATGAGGAGTATCTAATTGGTCGAGATGTAAAGATTGATATATAGGACAATGGTATTCGGACAAAGGAAGTGTTTAGGGAAGAACCGGGTACTTATCGGGTCACCTGAAGGGGTCCTGGGCACCCCCGGCAAAAGATATGGGCCTTATGGGCAAAGAGGGGAAACACACCATCCACAAAGGGGCTGG
>NC_041393.1:575171852-575181917 GCF_002162155.2 Triticum dicoccoides
CCGCATATGGGCTGGCCAAATTGGAGAAGGCAATGGGAAGGAGAAAACAAAAAGGGAGTAGGATTCCCCCTTCCCCATGTTCCCTTCCTACTCTTAATAGGAATAGGAGAGGGGGAGTTGGCCGAATTGGAGAGAACCCCAAGTAGGATTCCTCCTACTTGGGGTGCCCCCTTGGATGCCTGTCCTCCTCTCCAACCTATATATATGTGGGAAGGGGCGCCTACAACAGATAACAACAATCGTTAGCCGTGTGCGGCGCCCCCCTCCACAGTTTACACCCCCGATCATATTGTCGCGGTGCTTAGGCGAAGCCCTGTGCAGATCACTTCACCATCACCGTCACCATGTTGTCGTGCTGAAGGAACTCATCTACTTCCTTGACACCTTGCTGGATCAAGAGGGCGAGGAACGTCATCGAGCTGAACGTGTGCAGAACTCGGAGGTGCCGTACGTTTGGTACTTGATCGGTCGGAGCTAGAAGAAGTTGGATTGCATCAGCCGTGTTGTCTAACGCTTCTGGTTTTGGTCTAGGAGGGTATGTGGACACACTTGTCGGTGTCAAAACCGGCAGATCTCAGATAGGGGTCCCAAGCTCTGAGTCTAAGGATCAATGGTAACAAGGGACAATGGGGACACGATGTTCACCGAGGTTTTGGCCCTCTTAAAGGAGGTAAAACCCTACGTCTTGTATTCGACGAGTATAGGGGTCACAAGAGTTGATCTACCTCGAGATCATAATGGCTAAAGCCTAGCTGTCTAGCCTATGATTCTTTTGATAGCCCCTACGGACTAATCCCTTTGGTTTATATATACACCGGAGGGGCCTAGGGTTGCTCAGAGTCAGTTTACAAGGGAAGGAAATAGTACATCCGGACATCAATCTTGCCGTCCACGGATATAGGAGTCCTACCCGGACACGGGGGATGGTCTTCTACTTTATCTTCACAGCCCATCAGTCCGGCCCATATTGAATAGCCCGGACACCCGAGGACCCCCTAATCCAGGACTCCCTCAGTAGCCCCTGAACCAGTCTTTGATGACGATGTGTTCGACATGCGGATTGTCTTCAGCATTGCAAGGCGGGTTCCTTCTCCTGAATATTTTTACTTAGCTTCCGATGTACAGGGACTGTGTCCGGCTCTGCATAATCAATTACAACCCTTAGCCGCGAAGGCAAGATGTCAAAGCAGGAACAGTGTCTTTTACTGACAACTTTTTTCAGCAAAACGTCACACTTGACTCTTCAATATTTCGAACCGTTTTCACACATCCCGTTTCATGTTTCAAGGTTTAGCCTCCATTGGCATGTCTCATCAAAATAGAGATCGTGCCTGCCCATTACAGGATTCTCATCAATGTGATTTGGGTAACCCAACCGCGCCATACGCAGTATCTCATTGGGAATAGGCAAGTTTTATGGCTTGAGAGGGGGGCGGTTGGTATTTTCACCATCTATAAGAGGATAAAAGATATCCCTTTTTTCCCCACGCCTTCCTCTAGATTCTGTGTTCCAACCTCCAAGCTCTAGCGCCCCAAAACTCCGATCTTTCCCACCGCCACCACCCTCCCCTAGCAATGGTCGGGTCTGGTTGGCAAATGGGAGGCCTCCTCCGTCACAGGAAAGGACATCAAGGATCTCCTGAGCGCGGGCTATCTGTACGCGGATATCGCGCATAGGCTCCCTGATAAAGATCGGGTTATCCCTAATCCGGGGCCCAACGAGAGGGTCGTGTTCATCCCCCATTTCCTTTGAGGGCTAGGGTTTCCCTTCCACCCCTTGGTCCAAGGTCTAATGTTCTACTACGGGTTAGATTTCCACAATCTAGCCTGAAATTCCTTCCTCCACATATCGGCGTTCATCATCATGTGTGAGGATCTGCTCCGCATCCCACCACACTTCGACCTATGTCTCAAGGTTTTCAATCTGAAGCCAAAGGTGGTCTATGGACAACATGCTGATACGTCCATTTTGCATCATGTTTTTATACCGACATTTATTGCATTATGTACTGTTATTACACGTTATGTCATAATACTTATGGCTATTCTCTCTTATTTTACAAGGTTTACATGAAGAGTGAGAATGCCGACAGCTGGGATTCTGGGCTGGAAAAGGAGCAAATATTGGAGACCTATTCTGCACAGCTCGAAAAGTCCTAAAACTCCACGAAATTCATTATTGGAATTAATAAAAAATATTGGCGAAGGAATCAGCGTCAGGGGGCCCACACCCTGTTCACGAGGGTGGGAGGCGCGCCCACACCCCTAGGGCACGCCCCCTGCCTCGTGGCCCCCCTGACAGGCCTCCGGTGCCCATCTTCTGCTATATGAAGTCTTTTACCCTGGAAAAAATCATAAGCAAGCTTACGGGACGAAACTCCGCCGCCATGAGGCGGAACCTTGGCGGAACCAATCTAGGGCTCCGTCGGAGCTGTTCTGCCGGGGAAACTTCCCTCCGAGAAGGGCAAATCATCACCATCGTCATCACCAACGATCCTCTCATCGGGAGGGGGTAAATCTCCATCAACATCTTCACCAGCACCATCTCCTCTCAAACCCTAGTTCATCTCTTGTATCCAATCTTTGTACCAAAACCTCAGATCGGTACCTGTGGGTTGCTAGTATTGTTGATTACTCCTTGTAGTTGATGCTAGGTGGTTTATTTGGTGGAAGATCATATGTTCAGATCCTTAATGCATATCAATACCCCTCTGATTATGAACATGAATATGATTTTTGAGTAGTACGTTTGTTCCTGAGGACATAGGAGAATTCTTCCTATAAGTAGTCATGTGAATTTGGTATTCGTTCGATATTTTGATAAGATGTATGTTGTCTATCATGTAGTGGTGTTATGTGAATGTCGACTACATGACACTTCACCATTGTTTGGGCCTAGTGGAAGGCATTGGGAAGTACTAAGTAGATGATGGGTTGCTAGAGTGGCAGAAGCTTAAACCCTAGTTTATGTGTTGCTTCGTAAGGGGTTGATTTGGATCCACATGTTTCATGCTATGGTTAGGTTTACCTTAATACTTCTTTTGTAGTTGCGGATGCTCGCAATAGGGGTTAATCATAAGTGGGATGCTTGTACAAGAAAGAACAATACCCAAGCACCGGTCCACCCACATATCAAATTATCAAAGTAACAAACGTGAATCATATGAGCGTGATGAAAACTAGTTTGCCGATAATTCCCATGTGTCCTCGGGAGCGCTTTTCTCATATAAGAACTTGTCCAGGCTTGTCCTTTGCTACAAAAAGGATAGGGCCACCTTGCTGCACTTTATTTACTTTCATTGCTTGTTACCCGTTACAAATTATCTTATCACAAAACTATATGTTACCTACAATTTTAGTGCTTGCAGAGAATACCTTACTGAAAACCGCTTGTCATTTCCTTCTGCTCCTCGTTTGTTCGACACTCTTACTTATCGAAAGGACTACGATTGATCCCCTACACTTGTGGGTCATCAAGACTCTTTTCTGGCGCCGTTGCCGGGGAGTGAAGCGCCTTTGGTGAGTGGAACTTGGTAAGGAAAAATTCATATAGTGTGCTGAAATTTGCTGTCACTTGTTACTATGGAAACTAATCCTTTGAAGGGCTTGTTCGGGGTATCTTCACCCCGATCAGTAGAGCAAAGAGTTGCTCCTCAACCTACTGAACCTACTGAAAATGTTTACTTGGAAAATCCTTCGGGTATGGTAGAGAAACTGCTAGCTAATCCTTTTACAGGAGATGGAACATTACACACCGACTTGCACCTAATCTATGTAGATGAAGTTTGTGGATTATTTAAGCTTGCAGGTATGCCTGAGGATGTTATCAAGAAGAAGGCATTCCCTTTATATTTGAAGGGAGACGCATTGACATGGTATAGGCTATGTGATGATATGAGATCTTGGAACTATAGACGATTGAAATTGGGATTTCACCAGAAGTTTTATCCTATGCATCTTGTTCATCGTGATCGTGATTACATATATAATTTTTGCCCTCGTGAAGGAGAAATCATCGCTCAAGCTTGGGGGAGGCTTAAGTCAATGTTATATTCATGCCCCAATCATGAGCTCTCAAGAGAAATGATTATTCAAAAAATTTATGCTCGGCTTTCTTTCAACAACCGCACCATGCTTGATACTTCTTGTGCTGGGTCTTTTATGATAAAGACTATTGAATTCAAGTGGGATTTATTGGAAAGAATTAAATGCAACACTGAAGATTGGGATTCCGATGATGGTAAGGTGTCAGGTATGACACCTAAGTTTGATTGTGTTAAATCTTTTATGGATACTGATGTTTTTCATGGATTTAGCACTAAATATGGACTTGACTTTGAGATAGCAGCTTCTTTCTTTGAATCATTTGCTACTCATGTTGATCTCCCTAAGGAGAAACGGTTTAAATATAATCCTCCCGCTGAAGTAAAAGTAGTTGCACCTATTAAAGTTGAAGAAAATACTATCACTTATAATTATCCTATTATACCTACTAGTTATATTGAGAAACCTCCTTTCCCTGTTAGGATGAAAGATCATGCTAAAGCTTCAACTGTGGTTCGTAAGAGTAATACTAAAACACCTACACCACCCGAGCAAATTAAAGTAGAACCTAATATTGTTGTGGTTAAAGATCTCCTAGCTGATAATATTGATGGGCATGTTATTTATTTCTGTGAGGAATCTGCTAGAATTGCTAGACTTGATGCTAAGAAACATAGACCTGTAGTAGGCATGCCTGTTATTTCTATTAAAATAGGAGATCATTATTATCATGGCTTATGTGATATGGGTACTAGTGCCAGTGCAATACCTTATTCCTTATATCCAGAAATTATGCATGATATTGCACCTGCTGAGGTAGAAGAGATCGATGTTACAATTAAGCTTGCTAATAGAGATACTATTGCACCAATTGGGATTGTTATAGATGTTGAAGTATTGTGTGGGAAGGTTAAATATCCCGCTGATTTTCTTGTTCTAGGTTCCCCACAAGATGACTTTTGTCCCATTATATTTGGTAGACCCTTCTTGAATACTGTTAATCCTAGAATTTATTGTGAAAAAGATGTTATGATTGGCTTGGATGATATGACTCATGAGTTTAATTTTGCTAAATTTCGTAGACAACCCCATGATAAAGAATTGCCTAGTGAGGATGAAATTATTGGTCTTGCTTCTATTGTCGTGCCTTCTACTGATCCTTTAGAACAATATTTGCTAGACCATGAAAATGATATGTTTATGAATGAAAGAAGAGAAATAGATGAAGTATTCTTTAAACAAGGTCCTATTTGAAACACAACTTACCTGTTGAAATCCTAGGGGATCTTCCATCACCCAAGGGTGATCCTGTGTTTGAGCTTAAACCATTACCCGATACTCTTAAATATGCTTATCTCGATGAAAAGAAGATATATCCTGTTATTATTAGTGCTAACCTTTCGGAGCAGTAAGAGGAAATATTATTGAAAACTCTGAAGAAGCATCATGCTGCTATTGGATATACTCTTGATGATCTTAAGGGTATTAGTCCCACTCTATGCCAACACAAAATAAAATTGGAGGAAGATGCCAAACCAGTTATTGATCACCAAGGACGATTAAATCCTAAGATGAAGGAAGTGGTAAGAAAGGAAATACTAAAACTCCTTGAGGCAGGTATAATTTATCCCATTGCTGATAGTCAGTGGGTAAGTCCTGTCCATTGTGTCCCTAAGAAGGGAGGTATTACTGTTCTTGCTAATGATAAAGATGAATTGATCCCGCAGAGAATTACTACAAGTTATAGGATGGTAACTGATTTCCTCAAATTAAATAAAGCTACTAAAAAGAATCATTACCCTTTACCTTTTATTCATCAAGTGCTAGAAAGACTATCCAAACATACAAAAATTTTGCTTTCTAGATGGTTACTCAGGTTTCTCTCAAATACCCGTGTCAGCGAATGATCAAGAAAAGACCACTTTTACTTGCCCTTTCAGTACTTTTGCTTATAGACGTATGCCTTTTGGTTTATGTAATGCACCTGCTACTTTTCAAAGATGCATGATGGCTATATTCTCTGACTTTTGTGAAAATATTTGTGAGGTATTCATGGATGATTTCTACGTTTATGGATCCTCTTTTGATGATTGCTTGAGCAACCTTGAATGAGTTTTGCAGAGATGCGAAGATACTAGCCTTGTTTTGAACTAGGAGAAGTGCCACTTTATGGTTAATGAAGGCATTGTCTTGGGGCATAAAATTTCTGAAAGAGGTATTGAAGTTGATAAAGCTAAAGTTGATGCCATTGAAAAGATGTTGTGTCCCAAGGACATCAAAGGTATAAGAAGTTTCCTTTGTCATGCCGATTTCTATAGGAGGTTCGTTAAGGACTTTTCTAAAATCTCTAGGCCTTTGACTAATGTATTACAAAAAGATATTCCTTTTGTCTTCGATGATGATTGTGTAGAAGCGTTTGAAATACTTAAGAAAGCTTTGATTTTTGCACCTATTGTTCAGCCACCTGATTGGAATTTACCCTTTGAAATTATGTGTGATGCTAGTGATTATACTGTAGGTGTTGTTCTTGGACAAAGAGTTGATAAGAAACTAAATGTTATTCAATATGCTAGTAAAACTCTAGATAGTGCCCAGAGAAATTATGCTACTACTGAAAAAGAATTTTTAGCAGTTGTATTTGCTTGTGATAAGTTTAGACCTTATATTGTTGATTCTAAAGTAACTATTCACACTGATCATGCTGCTATTAAATATCTTATGGAAAAGAAAGATGCTAAACCTAGACTTATTAGGTGGATTCTCTTGCTGCAAGAATTTGATTTACATATTATTGATAGAAAGGGAGCTGAGAACCCCATTGCAGACAACATATCTAGGTTAGAGAATATTCTAGATGACCCACTACCTATTAATGATAGCTTTCCTGATGAACAATTAGCTGTCATAAATGCTTCTCGTACTGCTCCATGGTATGTTGATTATGCTATTTATATTGTTGCTAAATTCATACCACCCAGTTTTACATATCAGCAAAAGAAAATGTTTTTCTATGATTTAAAACATTACTTCTGGGATGACCCACACCTTTATAAAGAAGGTGTAGATGGTGTTATTAGGCGTTGTGTACCTGAACATGAACATGAACAGATCCTACGCAAGTGTCACTCCGAGGCATATGGAGGACACCACGCTGGAGATAGAACTGCACACAAGGTATTGCAATCTGGTTTTTATTGGCCTACTCTCTTCAAAGATGCCCATAAGTTTGTCTTGTGTTGCGATGAATGTCAAAGAATTGGTAATATTAGTAGACGTCAAGAAATTCCTATGAACTATTCTCTTGTTATTGAACCATTTGATGTTTGGGCCTTTGATTATATGGGACCTTTTCCTGCCTCTAATGGGTATACACATATTTTAGTTGTTGTTGATTACGTTACTAATTGGGTAGAAGCTTTTCCAACTAGTAGGGCTGATCATAACACCTCTATTAAGATGCTTAAAGAAGTTATTTTTCCGAGGTTTGGAGTCCCTAGATACTTAATGACTGATGGTGGTTCACATTTTATTCATGGTGCTTTTCGTAAAATGCTTGATAAGTATGATGTTAATCATGGAATTGCATCTCCTTATCACCCACAGTCTAGTGGCCAAGTAGAGCTGAGTAACAGGGAACTTAAATTAATTTTGCAAAAGCCTGTTAATAGATCTAGAAAGAATTGGTCTAAGAAACTTGATGATGCATTATGGGCTTACAAAACTGCATATAAAAATCCTTTGGGTATGTCGCCATATAAAATGGTTTACGGAAAAGCATGCCATTTACCTCTTGAACTAGAACATAAGGCATATTGGGCTATTAAAGAGCTACATTATGATTTCAAACTTGCCGGTGAGAAGAGGTTGTTTGACATTAGCTCATTTGATGAATGGAGAACCCAAGCTTATGAAAATGCCAAACTGTTTAAGGAAAAAGTTAAAAGATGGCATGAAAAAAGGATACAAAAGCGTGAGTTTAATGTAGGAGACTATGTGTTGCTTTTCAACTCTCGTTTAAGATTTTTTGCAGGAGAACTTCTCTCTAAATGGGAAGGCCCTTACGTTATCGAGGAAGTCTATCGTTCCGGTGCCATAAAAATCAACAACTTCGAAGGCACAAATCCGAAGGTGGTGAACGGTCAAAGAATCAAACATTATATCTCAGATAACCCAATAAATGTTTAAACTAATGTTATTGAAACCATAACCCTGGAGGAATACATAAGGGACACTTTCCAGAACGTTCCAAACTCCGAAAAGGAATAGGTACGTGGTATGGTAAGCAAACCGACTCCAAATTAACTCTGGCATATTTAAGAAAATAGGAAAATAAGAAGTTGTCCGGGAAGGACACAAGGCGTCCACGAGGGTGGAGGACGCGCCCTACCCCCCTGGACGCGCCCCCTGCCTCGTGGGCACCTCGTGTGCTCTCCGGACGGATACTTCTTTTGGTCGGTAAAAATTAATTATATAATCTCCCGGAGGTTTTGACCACCGTATCACGCAAATATCCTTTGTCTTTGTTTCGAGTTGTTTCTCTCGCAGGCGTGAACAATATGTCATCCCAGGATTCGGAGGGAGAAAGCTATGTGACTGATTACCTTGCATACCCTAAGGTCTACGGGGACGTGGACCATTATGGTCACAGAGGAAGAAGAAGACTACGAGCCTAAGGAAAAGGAGGAGATGACCTTAGATGAAGATGAAGTCCCATTACCTCAACCTGGGGACATGCATGTGGAATTTAAAAAGTTAAGCCTCCATGATAGAGCAAAGAAACCTAAGATTGAGTTTATCCATTTTTGTCTCTTGCAGGAAAATAAACAGGAATTGTGCAAAAATATATTAAGCCTTGAGCAGGAGATCGATGTTCTAAGGGAGCAAAATACTATCCTCAAACGCAAATTAAGGAAGAAGCCTAAACCATCAACAACAACACCTTCTTCACCAGCAAAGGAGATATAATCACATGGGTATGGCACTCCCCTTGGCAACTGCCAAGCTTGGGGGAGGTGCCCCGGTATCGTATCACCATCACACTCCTATCTTTACCGTTTTACATAGTTCGACCCTTTTGGTAATATCTTGATCCAGTAGAATAAAGTTTTGGTATGAATTAGTTTTGAGTTTTGCTTTGTGATCCCTCTATGTAATCGAGTCTGTGAGTTATTTATAATAAAGATTAGTGTTGAGTCAAGGGCTTTGCTATCTTGCTATGATCTTGAGAAAATAGAAAGAATAAAAAGAAATAAAATAGACCATGTTGATCTTATGGATAGTAATGACTTCACACATAAAGAGTATGAGGCATAAAAGTTGTTGAGAGTTGGCAAACATAGTTTTGGTCATCGTTGCAATTAATAAGAAGTAATAAAGAAAGAGAGGTTCTCACATGCAAATATACTATCTTGGACATCTTTTATGATTGCGAGCACTCATTAAAATATGACATGCTAAAAGAGTTGATGTTGGACAAGGAAGACAACGTAATGGGTTATGCTTTCTCACATCTTTGTTAAAGTACATTGTCATGGATCGTCCAACACGTTGAGCTTGCCTTTCCTTCTCATGCTAGCCAAATTCCTCGCACCAAGTAAAAATTACTTGTGCTTCCAAAATACCCTTAAACTAGTTTTGCCATGAGAGTACACCATATCTACCTATGGATTGAATAAGATCCTTCAAGTAAGTTGTGATGTTGCATGCAATAAAAATTGCTCTCTAAATATGTATGACTTATTAATGTGGAGAAAATAAGCTTTGTACGATCTTGTGATATGGAAGTAATAAAAGCTACGGACTGCATAATAAAGGTTCATATAACAAGTTGCAATATAAAGTGACGTTCTTTTGCATTAAGATTTCGTGCATCCAACCATAAAAGAACATGACAACCTCTGCTTCCCTCTTCGAAGGGCCTATCTTTTACTTTATGTTTTATATCTTATGCAAAGAGTCAAGGTGATCTTCACCTTTCCTTTTAACATTTTATCCTTGGCAAGCACCTCGTGTTGGAAAGAT
>NC_041393.1:575181927-575183097 GCF_002162155.2 Triticum dicoccoides
ATATATATATATATATATATATATATATATATATATATATATATATATATATATATATAGGGCCGCTAAAATGAGCCTGAGAGCAAAAGCTCTAATCCTACGCTCCGGTCGTCACACGCACCCGCTCCACACTGCTCGGTAATGAAGTGGCATGTATAACAATTGATGGTAAAACTGATGGCAGAAAAGGTAAAGAAATTAAATCGGTTACTAGCTGCCATGCACAACTCTCCGCCCCGTAGCCTACAAAAGGATAGGCGGTGAACTGTTGCATGCAACCAGTAAAAAATATGAATTATGTTACTATGTTTTGCATGATTCGTTACTACTAGTAAAGGAAAATGATTGCGGGTGGTGAATTGCTGCATGCAGCTAGTAACCAAATTAATTGTGTTACTATGTCTTAAATGGTTGATTACTATGTGCAATTTGAAGCACTCATATAGTAGTAGAGTAAAATGGTGGCCAGTCGGTGAAGCATTGTATGCATATAGTAAAAAAATAAAACAATTACTATATTTTCAAGGTTTATTACCATGTTTAGTTCCGGGATGCATATAGTAAAGGAAGATGTTGGCGATGCAATTATCTGTTGCACGCATCCAGTAACAAACTTAAACCAGTTACGATATTTTCCAAGTTTGATTACCATGTGAACATTGCTGCAGCTAGTAACAAAACTAATTCTTTAAATTTGAGTGTAATTAGGAAAGAGATTGCAGTAATGGAAAATATGGTGCATGTTTCGAGTAAATTTTGTAAAAGTTTGGTTACTATGTTTGTGAAGGATTTTACTAGCAGCAATAAATTGAATAGCTAGTACGGTGGGAATGAGTATATGCATGCAGTTCGTAAAGTATTTTATTCCATTACTATATTTGCCAGGGATTTTACTACAAGTACGGGCACGGTGGGGTATTGTGCATGCATCCGGTAACGAATTGATTCACGTTACTGTGTTTGACAAGGATGTTACTAGAAGGCATCACATGAATAGCTAGTACGACTCGATGCGGAGAGAGGTACATGCACCCTGTAATGAATTTAATCTTGTTACTTTTTTCTGTGAAGGATTTTACTAGAAGGTGGAAGATGATTAGTTGGTTCGTTGAGCGGCACTGGCCGGAGCGTAGGATTAGCGCTTTTGCGCTCAGGCTCACTTTAGCGCTA
>NC_041393.1:575183634-575297481 GCF_002162155.2 Triticum dicoccoides
ACTATCCGATTGGATGTAAGTTACCATGAACCATTATTGTTGACATTACCCTTGAGGTAAAACGTTGGGAGGCAACACTATAAGCCCCTATCTTTCTCTGTGTCTGATTAAAACTCCATAAACATAAGTATTTCGTGAGTGTCAGCAATTGTGAAACACTAAATGATAGTTGAGTATGTGGAGTTGCTGAAAAGCTCTTATGTTGACTCTTTCCTATGTTATGATAAATTGCAATTGCTTCAATGACTGAGATGTTTCTGAATCATACTTGACATTGTGAATATATTGTTACTTGAGCATAAGTAATCATACCACTATATATATTGCTGTTATAAGAATGATAATGATGCATGCATGTCCTTATTTTATTTTATCGACACCTCTATCTCTAAACATGTGGACATATTTTTCGATATCGGCTTCCGCTTGAGGACAAGCGAGGTCTAAGCTTGGGGGAGTTGATACGTCCATTTCGCATCATGCTTTTATACCAATATTTATTGCATTATGGACTGTTATTACATGTTATGTCACAATACTTATGGCTATTCTCTCTTATTTTACAAGGTTTACATGAAGAGGGAGAATGCTGGCAGCTGGGATTCTGGGCTGGAAAAGGAGCAAATATTGGAGACCTATTCTTCATAGCTCCAAAAGTCTTGAAACTCCACGAAAGTCATTTTTGGAATTAATAAAAAATATTGGCAAAGGAATCAGCGTCAGGGGGCCAACACCCTGTTCACGAGGGTGGGGGCGCGCCCTGCGCGCCCCCTGCCTCGTGGGCCCCCTGATAGGCATCCGATGCCCATCTTCTGCTATATGAAGTCTTTTACCCTGGAAAAAATCATAAGCAAGCTTATGGGACGAAACTCCACCGCCGCGAGGCGGAACCTTGGCGGAACCAATCTAGGGCTCCGGCGGAGCTATTCTGCCAGGGAAACTTCCCTCCGGGAGGGGAAAATCATCACCATCGTCATCACCAACGATCCTATCATCGGGAGGGGGTCAATCTCCATCAACATCTTCCCCAGCACCATCTCCTCTCAAACCCTAGTTCATCTCTTGTATCCAATCTTTGTACCAAAACCTCATATTGGTACCTGTGGGTTGCTAGTAGTGTTGATGACTCCTTGTAGTTGATGCTAGTTGGTTTATTTGCTGGAAGATCATTTGTTCAGACCCTTAATGCATATCAATACCCCTCTGATTATGAACATGAATATGATTTGTGAGTAGTACGTTTGTTCCTGAGGACATGGGTGAAGTCTTGCTATAAGTAGTCATGTGAATTTGGTATGCGTTCGATATTTTGATAAGATGTATGTTGTCTATCCTCTAGTGGTGTTATGTGAATGTCGACTACATGACACGTCACCATTGTTTGGGCCTAGAGGAAGGCATTGGGAAGTAATAAGTAGATGATGGGTTGCTAGAGTGACAGAAGCTTAAACACTAGTTTATGCGTTGCTTCGTAAGGGGCTGATTTGGATACACATGTTTCATGCTCTGGTTAGGTTTACCTTAATACTTCTTTTGTAGTTGCGGATGCTTGCAATAGGGGTTAATCATAAGTGGTATGCTTGTCCAAGAAAGGACAGCACCCAAGCACCGGTCCACCCACATATCAAATTATCAAAGTAACGAACGCGAATCATATGAGCGTGATGAAAACTAGCTTGACGATAATTCCCATGTGTTCTCGGGAGCGCTTTTCTCATACAAGAACTTGTCCAGGCTTGTACTTTGCTACAAAAAGGATTGGGCCACCTTGTTGCACTTTATTTACTTTCATTGCTTGTTACCCGTTACAAATTATCTTATCACAAAACTATATGTTACCTACAATTTCAGTGCTTGCAGAGAATACTTTATTGAAAACCGCTTGTCATTTCCTTCTGCTCATCGTTGGGTTCGACACTCTTACTTATCGAAAGGACTATGATAGATCCCCTACACTTGTGATTCATCACATGCGGACTATGGCGGGGCCATGGTAAGCAAGCTCCCCAACGCCATCTGGCCCAAAGGGGCATTTGTCGAGACTGTCAAGGTGTGGCAGCAGGCGTGGTTCTACATCAGCGAACCCCACGACGCCAAATGGGCGGCCAGGCCTGACTTCAGATCCGGACCCCCCATGAGACTCACCTCATGGACCGCCTAGGGCCTTGATTGGGGGTCCGGCTCTGAGGTGAAGATGCTACAGAAACGCATCTCCAACGTGTTGGGCACGGACACTTGTCTCACAAACGTGATTCAAGTGATGCTCTTCCGCCGCATTGTTCCCTGCCAACTCCGGGCCTCCCTTGTGTGGGAGTTCAATTCGGAGGAGCCACGGACCTTGAAGCGCTTCTTCAGCACCACGCACGTGGAAGCTGCTCTTCAAGGCCCAGAAAAGTTGGCTGATGAAGACCGAGGACATCAGACTCGACATTGAGAACCCGGCCTCGGTGGTAAACATAATCTTTCCAAAGCCCTATCCCGTCAATGCTTCAATTATAACAGAGATTATAATGCATGCCTTCCGTACAGGGCTGGATGGCAAAGGCGGAGCAGATCGAATGTCCGGCACTGCTGCCTGAGAACTCGGCCACACCCCAGCTAACAGAGATGCTTGTCCTGGCGCTCAGGCGCCGGAGAAGAAGGCCAAGAAGAAGGGCAAGGAGGCCAAGGGCGGGCCCCGCTGCAAAGGTCCTTTGGACACCATGTCTGGAGAGACTGAAGTCCTCTCCTCCCATGAGGGAGACGAGGAAGAGGAGGAGGAGGAGGTGGAAAATGACTCCCCTGATAAGGGGAGGAGGAAAAGGAGGACGGCCTCCGAAGACCCAGAGGGGGAGGCGCCAAAACGAGGGAAGTTGGGCCTCCTGGACAGTTCGGACTCACAGTCCGAACAAGTCCCCAAGAGACCTCCCAGGTTGAAGCCCTTGGCTGAATCATAAGTATTCAGAAACTTATTGTTCATCTTTGGTCTTCCTGCTTCCGTTATGTAAGTTGTTTTGTTATTTGCCTTTAAGCCCTCCCCGTGAGGTCCCACACACTCCATTATCGGAGGGGAACTCCGTGCCGCCCGAGCAGGAAGAGAGTGACACGCTGCCGCAAGCCCCCTCTCCTATCGCCATGGAGGACACCGAAGTGTCGTCCCGAAGGACCTCTCTTGGCCGAGAGGGGGGTGAACGAAGTCATTGAGAGAGCGCCTGAGGTTAACACATTGGTCGCTGAAAACCTGGGGGAGGTGACCCCCATGACAATCAATGGTCGGTAGCCCCAACAACTCAGGCCTCCACCGAACACCATTCCGGAGACCAACGTGGCTCCGGGATCGGATACGCAGCCCACTTCGAAAGAGGGGGGAGGAGCAGCAACTCCACCAACGGCCTCCATCAATCCGGAGGTGCCTCATGCTCTGGAGGAAGGGATGCAAAGTTCTTCCGTTGTGGAGGAGCACCGCACCCTGATGGGTGCGGTTATGGAGAAGGTTCAATCTACTAAAAGCAGACTGAATGAAGCCTTTTGCAGCCTACTGACATGCTTTGAGGTATGTGACGTAATGTTCTAAAAAAGTTTTCATATAAAAGAATAAGCATGTATACAGACAGTAGCCCCTGAGGCTGTGTCTGGTTTAGAAAAAAACGGACAGATGATCCACATAGTAATCAAGATAGTAACATGATGTGTTATGATTGTAACAGGCCTCCATGTTGGCGGCTACCGCCCATGCCGCAGAAGTTTCCGAACTCAATCGGAAGCTTCAAGTGGCCGATGAGGAGCTCGACCGCATCAACAAGTGGTTTGATGAAACGCAAGGTATGCGTGTAATGTTAAGAAGGAATTTATTTTCATATCTGAATCGGTATGTATATGGAGAGGTTAACTCATAGAATTCTCTGATTATGATCATAGGCAGCGCAGCCAAGGTCGAGACCCTCAAGGGTGCCCTTTCCCAAGCCAAGAAGAAGGCAGAGGTAAATGAGGCAGTTGCTGATAAAGCGGCAGCTGAACTAGAGGCCGAGCAGATTACCCGCTGCCAGCATGAAGCTTGGGTGGACGAAGTCGAGCATGAGCTGAAGGATGCCATCAGCAAATGTGAAACATTGGAGAGGCAGACTTCAGCCCAGTCCTCCGAGCTTGCCCGGGCTCTCCATGACGCCAAAGAGGCACGAAGCGAGTCCTGTAGCGCTCATGAAGAGATCCACCAGGCGAGGAAGATAGCGGCTGGTACGCCCCTTCATTTGCAAAGTATTTTTGGAGATCAGAGGTACACTTTTCTCACACGAGTGTGGAGTTCTCCAGGCGCGTTTGTGGATCTTCCAAAGAGTGTCGCTGATGCTACATAGTTCTTCCAGGCCCAAGAGGGGAACTCAACTGAGATGCTGTTCTGGTTGCAATATCTTGTGCCGGAACACCCAACGCCTCTGATCGACCAGCTGAAGCAGCTAACGGAGTTGCATAGGGTGGTAGGCCTGGCCATGAAGGACCTAATAGTCCAACTTTTGCCAGCCGAGCAGAATCCTAGCAGCTACTTCAGTTTGGTGAAATGGCTGGTCGATCCGCGATCGTGGATTGATGCTCTGAAGTGCTCGGTCTGCATAGAGGGTGCCCGGATGGCCTTCGCCAGCATCAAGATGCAATTGGCGAAGATGAAGGCCACAGAAGTGGCGACCGCCGGTCCGCCCGAAGGCAAGGATCATCAGAAGCCGAAGAGGTACTTTGACGACGTCCTAGAAGGATCCCGAGTAGTAGAGGGCCAATGTTCTAAGGACGTGATATTCGATTGAATGTATTTGGGTTGTACAAACCATGTTATGAACTCGTGTTGTGAAATATCTAAGATTGCGCCTTTTGTTTCAAGTGATGTTTCCTCCTGTGCCGCCGTTTATTGTTATATTTCAAAAAGTTGCCACTCGTCGACTCCAGTCCCCATATAGATGCTACAGGGGTGTTCTACATAATGCGTGACCACACATTATCCAACGTCTTGGTCCGTAAAGGAGGTTTCTGCAAGGTGAACCAGGCAATCAGACTAGCCAGCTTTATTACCTTCACTTAGCCATAGGAGTTTAAATGTGGAGCTAAGTACTAGCCCCTAGTGCGTGTGTGGCTATCCAGACTATGGTGCCTTTTCCACGTGGCTGGACGAAGACCAGTGATACGTCTCCAACATATCCATAATTTTTTATTGTTCCATGCTATTATATTACCTATTTTGGATGTTTATGGGCTTTACTATACACTTTTATATCATTTTTGGGACTAACCTACTAACCGGAGGCCTAGCCCGGATTGCTATTTTTTTGCCTATTTCAGTGTTTCGTAGAAAAGGAATATCAAACGGAGTCCAAACAAAATGAAACCTTCGGGAGCGATCATTTGGGAACAAACGGAATCCAGGAAACTTGACGTCAAGCAGCAAACAAGGCGGCCACGAGGGTACCTGGCGAGCCCCGGGGGGGACCTGCCTCGTGGTCCCTTGTGGCTCCACCGACCTACTTCTTCCTCCTATATATATCTACGTACCCCGAGAACATCCAGGAGCACCACGAAAAACTATTTCCACCGCCGCAACCTTCTGTATCCGTGAAATCCCATCTTGGAGCCTTCACCGGCGCTCCGCCAGAGGGGGAATCGACCATGGAGGGCCTCTACATCATCACCAAGGCCTCTCCGATGAGTTGTGAGTAGTTTACCATAGACCTTTGGGTCCATAGTTATTAGCTAGATGGCTTTCTCTCTCTCTTTGAATCTCAATACAAAGTTCTCCTCGATCTTCTTGGAGATCTATTCGATGTAACTCTTTTTGCGGTGTGTTTGTCGAGATCCGATGAATTGTGGGTTTATGATCAACTTTATCTTTGAGAAATATTTGAAACTCCTCTAAATTATTTTATGTATGATTGGTTATCTTTGCAACTATCTTCGAATTATCAGTTTGGTTTGGCCTACTAGATTGATCTTTCTTGCAATGGGAGAAGTGCTTAGCTTTGGGTTCAATCTTGCAGTGTCCTTTCCCAGTGACAGCAGGGGCAGCAAGGCACGTATTGTATTCTTGCCATCGAGGATAAAAAGATGGGGTTTATATCATATTGCTTGAGTTTATCCCTCTACATCATGTCATCTTGATTAATGCATTACTCTGTTCTTATGAACTTAATACTCTAGATGCAGGCAGTAGTTGGTCGATGTGTGGAGTAATAGTAGTAGATGCAGAATCGTCTCAAGCTACTTGTTGCGGATGTGATGCCTATATACATGATCATGCCTAGATATTCTCATAACTATGCACTTTTCTATCAATTGCTCGACAGTAATTTGTTCACCCACCATAATATTTATGCTATCTTGAGAGAAGCCACTAGTGAAACCTATGGCCCCCGGGTCTATTCTCTATCGTATAAGTTTCCAATCTACTTTATTTTGCAATCTTTACTTTTCAATCATAAAAATACCAAAAATATTTATCTTATCATATCATCTCTATTAGATCTCACTTTCGCAAGTGGCCGTGAAGGGATTGACAACCCCTTTATCGCGTTGGTTATGAGATTCTTGTTTGTTTGTGTAGGCGCGTGGGACTTGTGAGGAGTCTCCTACTGGATTGATACCTTGGTTCTCAAAAACTAAGGGAAATACTTACGCTACTTTGCTGCATCACCCTTTCCTCTTCAAGGGAAAAACCAACGCATGCTCAAGAGGTAGCAAGAAGGATTTCTGGCGCTGTTGCTGGGGAGATCTTCACTCAAGTCAAGACATACCAAGTACCCATCACAAACTCATCTCCCTCGCATTACATTATTTGCCATTTGCCTCTCGTTTTCCTCTCCCCCACTTCACCCTTGTCATTTTATTCGCCCTCTCTTTTCCGTTCGCCTCTTTTTCACTTGTCCCTTGTGTGCTCGTGTGTTAGTTTGTTTATCTCGTTATCATGACTAGTTCCTTATCTGCTCCTATGTCTCCCGAGTTTGAAGTTCTTCACTTCAAGCAAAGGCAAGGAGAAAACTTAAAAGATGCTTGGTATAGGATGATGGAATCTTATCGTAATTGCACCTTAGAGGTAAATTTTAGAATTTTACTTCGCAATTTTTATGGTTTACTAAATATGTCCCATAGACAACTCTTGGATTGCATTGCCAAAGGAAATTTTATTGAAATTGATCCCAGTATTGCGCATGAAATTATAGAGGGAATAGTGGGAACACTACCTCAAAAGGGATTCCTCATCACACCCAAGAAGAGACACATGTTTTTGAAAAGATTTGCGAAGTAACAAAAATCTTGCAAAAGTCTCTTGAACCTCTTAAGAGTGTTAACGGAAATCTTCACCGTATGAATATGTTGATTACTCTTTGCAATAAGCGGTTGGATTATTTAGATCTAAAAATTTCCGAATATGAAGGGAAACTTAAAGAACCTCCCGAATTCGAGCATGATTCTGCTAAAAAACTGAAAACTAAAGATGGCAACACTTAGATCTATCCTCGCTTTTATGCCTAGCTAGGGGCGTTAAACGATAGCGCTTGTTGGGAGGCAACCCAATTTTATTTTTGTTCCTTGCTTTTTTTTCCTGTTTAGTAACAAATAATTCATCTAGCCTCTGTTTAAATGTGGTTTTATGTTTTAATTAGTGTTTGTGCCAAGTAGAACCTATAGGATCATCTTGGGTGAAAGTTAATTTGATTCTGCTGAAAAACAGAAACTTTTGTGCTCACAAGAAAAAATCTAATAAATAACAGAAACGTGCTTTTGAGTTGATTATTTTTAAAGTAGATCAATAGAAAAATTACCTAGGACTTCATATTTTTGTAGGATTTTTAAAGTCCCATAAGTATTCGAAAGTTACAGATTGGTACAGACTATTCTGTTTTTGACAGATTCTGTTTTTCGTGTGTTGTTTGCTTATTTTGATGCATCTATGGCTAGTATAGGGGGGTATGAAACATAGAGAAGTTGGAATACAGTAGGTTTAACACCAATATAAATAACGAATTATTTCATTACAGTACCTTAAGTGGTGGTTTTTCTTTTTTGCACTAACGGAGCTCATGAGATTTCCTGTTGAGTTTTGTGTTGTGAAGTTTTCAAGTTTTGGGTAAAGATTTGATGGACTATGGAATAAGGAGTGGCAAGAACCTAAGATTGGGGATGCCCATGGCACCACAAGATAACTCAAGGACAACTAAAAGCCTAAGCTTGGGGATGCCCTGGAAGGCATCCCCTCTTTCATCTTCGTCTATCGATAACTTTACTTGGAGCTATATTTTTATTTACCACATGATATGTGTTTTTCTTGGAGCGTCTTGTATGATATGAGTCTTTGCTTTTTAGTTTACCATAATTATCCTTGCTGTACACACCTTTTGGGAGACACACACATGATTTGGAATTTATTAGAATACTCTATGTGCTTCACTTACATCTTTTGAGCTAGATAGTTTTGCTCTATGTGCTTCACTTATACCTTTTAGAGCATGATGGTGGTTTTATTTTGTAGAAATTGTTGATCTATCATGCTTCACTTATATTATTTTGAGAGTCTTTTATAACAGCATGGTATTTTCTATGGTTATAAAATTGGTCCTAGAATGATGAGCATCCAAGTTGGGTATAATAAAAACTATCATAGGACGTGAATTGGATGCTATGATCAATTTGATGCTTGATAATTGTTTTGAGATATAAAGGTGGTAATATTAGAGTCATGCTGGTTGGGTAATTATGAAATTGAGGAATACTTGTGTTGAAGTTGGCAAGTCCCGTAGCATGCACGTGTGGTAAAAGTTGTGTAACAAATTTATTGCATAGGGGGCTCTTTTGATTGCCTTCCTTATGTGTGGAGGTCGGGGGCGCGCGATGGTTAACTCCTACCAACCTCCCCCCTAGGAGCATGCATAGTGGTACTTTTATTCAAGGGCTAATAAATTTTTTGCAATTAAGTATATGAGTTCTTTGTGACTAATGTGAGTCCATGGATTATACGCACTCTTACCCTTCCATCATTGCTAGCCTCTTCGGTACCGTGCATTGCCCTTTCTCACCTTCAGAGTTGGTGCAAACTTCGCCAGTGCACCCAAACCCCGTGATATGATATGCTCTATCACACATAAACCTCTTTATATCTTCCTCAAAACATCCACCATACCTACCTATTATGTTATTTCCATAGCCATTCCGAGATATATTGCCATGCAACTTTCCACCGTTCCGTTTATCATGACACGTATCATCATTGTCATATTGCCTTGCATGATCATGTAGTTGACATCATAGTTGTGGCAAATCCATCATGCATAATTTTTCATACATGTTACTCTTGAGTCATTGCCCATCCTGGTACACTGTCGGAGGCATTCATATACAGTCATATCTTGTTCTAGTTTCGAGTTGTAATTCATGAGTTGTAAATAAATAGAAGTGTGATGATCATCATTATTAGAACATTGTCCCCAATAAAAAAAGGCCAAAAAAGGCCAATAAAAAAAGGCCAAACAAAAAAAAGAAAGGCCCAAAAAAAGGGGGGGCAATGTTACTGTCCTTTTCCACACTTGTGCTTCAAAGTAGCACCATGTTCTTCATATATAGAGTCTCTTATGTTGTCACTTTCATATACTAGTGGGAATTTTTCATTATATAACTTGGCTTGTTTATTCCAACAATGGGCTTCCTCAAAATGCCCTAGGTCTTCGTGAGCAAGCAAGTTGGATGCACACCCACTTAGTTTCTTTTGTTGAGCTTTCATACATTTATAGCTCTAGTGCATCTGTTGCATGGCAATCCCTACTCCTCATGTTTACATCAATTGATGGGTATCTCCATAGCCCATTGATTAGCCTCGTCAATTTGAGACTTTCTCCTTTTTTGTCTTCTCCACACAACCTCCATCATCATATTCTATTCCACCCATAGTGCTATATCCATGGCTCACGCTCATGTATTGCGTGAGAATTGAAAAAGGCTGAAGCGCGTTAAAAAGTATGAATCAATTGCTTGGCTAAAACCGGGTTTGTTCTTGATGGGAGTATTTTGTGTGATGAAAATGAAGCATAGCCTAACTATATGATTTTATAGGGATAAACTTTCTTTAGCCATGTTATTTTGAGAAGACATGATTACTTTGTTAGTATGCTTGAAGTATTACTATTTCTTATGTCAATATGAACTTTTATTTTGAATCATTTGGATCTGAACATTCATGCCACAATAAAGAAAATTACATTAAGGAATATGCTAGGTAGCATTCCACATCAAAAATTCTGTTTTTATCATTTACCTACTCGAGGACGAGTAGGAATTAAGCTTGGGGATGCTTGATACGTCTCCAACATATCTATAATTTTTGATTGTTCCATGATATTATATTACCTATTTTAGATGGTTATGGGCTTTACTATACACTTTTATATAATTTTTGGGACTAACCTACTAACCGGAGGCCTAGCCCGAATTGCTGTTTTTTTTTCCTATTTCAGTGTTTCGCATAAAGGAATATCAAACAGAGTCCAAACAGAATGAAAGCTTCGGGAGCGATCTTTTTGGAACAAACGGAATCAAGGAAACTTGGAGTTGACGTCAAGCAGCAAACAAGGCGGCCAGGAGGGTGCCCGGTGCGCCCCAGGGGGGCACCCCCTGCCTCGTGGCCCCCTCGTGGCTCCACCGACCTACTTCTTCCTCCTATATATATCTACGTACCCCAAGAACATCCAGGAGCACCACGAAAAACTATTTCCACCGCTGCAACCTTCTGTATCCGCGAGATCCCATCTTGGAGCCTTCCCCGGTGCTCCGCCGGAGGGGGAATCGACCACGGAGGGCCTCTACATCATCACCAGGGCCTCTCCAATGAGTTGTGAGTAGTTTACCACACACCTTCGGGTCCATATTTATTAGCTAGATGGCTTCTTCCCTCTCTTTGAATCTCAATACAAAGTTCTCCTCGATCTTCTTGGAGATCTATTCGATGTAACTCTTTTTGCAGTGTGTTTGTCGAGATCCGCTGAATTGTGGGTTTATGATCAAGTTTGTCTATGAGAAATATTTGAATCTCCTATGAATTATTTTATGTATAATTGGTTATCTTTGCAAGTCTCTTCGAATTATCAGTTTGGTTTGTCCTACTAGATTGATCTTTCTTGCAATGGGAGAAGTGCTTAGCTTTGGGCTCAATCTTGCGGTGTCCTTTCCCAGTGATAGCAGAGGAAGCAAGGCACGTATTGTATTGTTGCCATCGAGGATAAAAATATGGGGTTTATATCATATTGCTTGAGTTTATCCCTCTACATCATGTCATCTTGCTTAATGTGTTACTCTGTGCTTATGAACTTAATACTCTGGATGCAGGCAGGAGTCAGTTGATGTGTGGAGTAATAGTAGTAGATGCAGAATCGTTTTGATCTACTTGTTGCGGATGTGATGCCTATATGCATGATCATGCCTATATATTCTCATAACTATGCACTTTTCTATCAATTGCTCGACAGTAATTTGTTCACCCACCGTAATATTTATTGCTATCTTGAGAGAAGCCACTAGTGAAACCTATGGCCCCCAGGTCTATTCTCTATCATATAAGTTTCCAATCTACTTTATTTTGCAATCTTTACTTTTCAATCTATATCATAAAAATACCAAAAATATTTATCTTATCATATCATCTCCATGAGATCTCACTTTTGCAAGTGGTCGTGAAGGGATTGACAACCCCTTTATCGCGTTGGTTGCAAGGTTCTTGTTTGTTTGTGTAGGCACGTGGGACTTGAGAGGAGTCTCTTACTGGATTGATACCTTGCTTCTCAAAAACTAAGGAAAATACTTACGCTACTTTGCTGCATCACCCTTTCCTCTTCAAGGGAAAAACAAACGCATGCTCAAGAGGTAGCAACCAGCCTCTTGTATAACACGGGGTGAGTCGCTAACAATTTTTAGTGTAATACTAAGTCGCCGGATCACCGACTAGCTCTCGCTTATCATGGCAGTCAGTTTCGACTTTCTCTACTGAGGTACTTGACTGGACGAACCAGAAATACAATCGCAGTGGTTCTCCCTTTACTACCTTAGCCGAACAAGTGGAACGTAAGGTGGTAAGCACAGGAGCCGAGCAACCCAACTATGGACCAAAGACATGATTTGGAGTTGATGCATATAATGCAATATCTGGGACGCCGAAGAGTTCCCTATAGGTGTCCGGGCTTAAAATGTGCAGGGCCGAATACAACCCCCGGTGTTAAGACCGGACTAATGCACGTGTGGCAGTCTGAAGTAGGGAGGGAATACAGATGATAAAAATGAATAGTGCCAAACAAAAGTGGTGATCAACTGCTTCCTTTATACCCCGGTTAATACATCGAGATGTGTTGTTACATATGATGCCATGAATATCGAGGCCATGTTATATGCCAAAATTTTACACAAGGGAAAGGTTTACACAGGGCCTAAAAGTAGTGGTTTGAAGATCCCAACGGTTCCTTGTCGCACGTCTGCGTCGTTTCTCCTTGGTGGGGAATCCTTTGAGAGGAGGAGTTGATGGTCATCTGCAAGAAAGAGGGACCTAGAGAGGAGCCCCCGTATAACCCTAGAGTGAGTAGGTTTTTTAACCAAACTTGTAGTGGCAAAAAATATTTAAGATCCGAATAGGGTGAAGCCGTACTATGGACCTTTTCTGTAGTGTGCCTCCGGTGTTACCCAAGGTATTTTAAGTGCGTAGTTATGTACGACCAGTACATATACCGCATTCGGCTTGATGAGGCCGCCCTGTACCTTAGCTGCTAGGGTCACGGTGTGCTCCTCAGTACGTAAAGAGCTCCATATTTCCATTTACTGTGATGATGCCATGCGGTCCAGGCATTGTGAGCTTCAGATAAACATAGTGCAGGACTGCATTAAACCGGGTGAAAGCAGTTCGTCCAAGTAGTGCATGATAACCACTTCAAAAACGTACAATGTCGAAGATCAATTCTTCGCTTCAAAAGTTGTCTGGAGAGCCGAATACTACTTCCAATGTTAAGGAGCCCGTGCAGCGGGCCTCCACACCGGGTATCACTTCTTTAAAGGTAGTGTTACTAGGCTTAATTCTTGAGGGGTCGATACCCATTTTATGGGCAGTATCTTGATAGATCAAGTTGAGGCTGTTGTCGCCATCCATAAGGACTCTAGTGAGATGGTATCCGTCGATGATAGGATCGAGTACCAGGACCGCCGAACCTCTGTGACGGATACTGGTTGGGTGGTCCTGGTGATCAAAGGTGATCGGATAAGTCGATCATGGGTTGAATTTTGGGGCGACGGGCTCTACGGCATAGACGTCCCTTAATGCGTGCTTGCGCTCCCTCTTGGGGATGTGGGTGACATAGATCATGTTCATCATTTTTACCTCGGGGGGAAACTGCTTCTGCCCCCAGTGTTCGGTTGACGGGGTTCATCATTGTCCTCGCCTGGAAGTCCTTTCCCCTTATGTTCGGTATTTAATTTACCGGCCTGCTTGAAAACCCAGTAATTTCTATTGGTGTGGTTGGCAGGCGTGTCAGGGGTGACATGGATCTGGCAAGGTATCTCTAGTATTTTGTCCAAGTTGGAAGGACCCTCCCAATTGCCTTTGAACGGCTTCTTCTGTTGACCGGGTTTGGAACCACTGAATCCGGCTATCAGATTTTGGGTTCCCCAAACACTTGAGAGGTTCGAACTCTGGGGTGCGTGCGGAGATCTCAACCTCTCATGTCTGCCTGCTCACCAATCTCACAGCCTAGCTCAACGAACTCAAAGGAAAGAGGACACAACAGTTTACCCAGGTTCGGGCCACCTTGCGGTGTAAAACCCTACTCCTGCTTTGTGGTGGATTGGCCTCGAGGGGCTGAGGATGAACTAGTACAGTGGAGAACAACCTCAGGATGTGTGTTCTTGAGCTCAAGTGAGCTGGTGAGGGTGAGGGTGGAATGGATTCGATCCTCTCTGTATGGTGGTGGCTAGGTCCTATTTATAGTTGCCTTGGTCCTCTTCCCAAATGAAGGCGGGAAGGGATGCCACAACGCCAAATTTGAAGGGAGACAACTAGTACATCTTATCCTGACAAAAGTAGTCTTCGCCAACAAAAAGCCTCTGGTCGTGATGCCGTGGTGGGCTCGGTGATCACCTTCGCCCTGCCGTCCTCGCGGTCTTGGTCTTGTTGCACGGGAATGGAAAACTTTAGCTGATCCCTCGGGACTCCGCGACTGCGCTTGCCTCCTTAGCACTAAAGAGGAAACTGGTACACTGCGCCTGTTGGCGCCCGCCTGGCCTTGGTTGTCATGGCTCACGTCAGCCGAACCTCGCGAGGTGAGCCTTGGATGGAAATCTCCGCTCCTCGCGAGGCTTGGCCCCTCGCGAGGGTCTTGAGTTGTTGATGTCGAAGCTGGGCCGTACCAGGTTGTCGATGGAGCCACGCCGTCGACCGCAGGCGGGCAAGTCCGGGTGCCCCCGTTCCCAGAACACCGACAGTAGCCCACGGGCCCAAGGCACGCTCGGACTTGGCTTCAAGATGAAGCTGAAGGGCAAGTGCAGAGCGTCGCGGGCCCTAACCCCCTGCGGACTTGGTCGACGCATGGAAATTGATGGGACGTGGGCGTCTCCACTTCGCCATGCAGCCTCGGCAACCATTCGACTTGATGAGTCACTACTCCATGCAGGGAAAACCATCATTCGTGGGATCGTGGAGGCCGGCGGTTGGCCTCCCTCCGGCTATAAATGAGGGGAAGGGGCGGAGCCCCCCCTCGCTCATCTCCATCTTCTTGTTGCCCGCTCCTTCTTCTCCTCCGTCTTGCCGTAGTTGCAGAGTCCATGGCGCCACAGAGAAGGGGAAAGCCTCCAAGGAAGGGTTGGTTTTGCTGCCGCCCAACAGGGGCCGCAGTCGTCCCCGCAAGCATGCTCCGACCCTGGCGGTAGCTCCCAAGGGGCGCGAGCGCACTTCTCCGGGGACCGACGTCTCCTTCGGCAGTCGTGGCGGTGCTGCTTCTCGTGATGGGGCCGCCGGGAACGGGGCACCTCCTGCGATGAGGGGAGGCGCGTCGTGGTCACCCGGCCTCCTCGGCTGCACTTCCCCTCGGTGGATGTGCTCCCAGAGTTTGTCGTGTGGTCAGAGAGGCCTACCAATACCTTGCTTCGGCTTCCACGTGTGGCAACCTGGCTCAGCGTAACCGGAATGCCCCGTATTCAAGCCCAGAAATCAAGGAGAAGTCTTCTATAATACGACACTGCTTAGCATAGAACAAATCAACTCTTTATTAATATCTATCTTGGTACAAGGGATTACATCGGCATGGTGAGACTACGCCTGCCACGGTTGCTCTATGCAAGCAGGAGAACAACACGAAGCAGCGGAATAACTTCTAGCAGCGGAACAACGACGATGGTGGTGAACTCCACTCCGCAGGGACTCTGGCCGGAACGCTTATCCTAGCTCACAAACAAGGGATCCACGGCAAACAAAAAATCAAATCCGGTAGGACTTGCAAACAAGCATGACATGCTAGGTCATTACATTGAATATACTTGCAAGCTCACAACAACCAAGAGCAATCAAGACAAGCAACAACATGGCAGTTACAGGTTAAGTAGGAATTAACATGATATTATCAGGACAACCTGGCACGACTCAACATGAACATGATACAGCTAGAACACTATGAACATGGCATGAACATATGAACATGATGATTCTACGTGCAACATGATGATAATATAATGCACCAACTTACTCTGCTGGGGTTACCTTGTAACCATCACATGCATCACTTACCAACCTCGAACATCTCGCTATCATCTTAGGATCCAATCAAGTTTGGTATAAACAATACCGTAGTAATCAATACATGACCACAAGGAGCTTGATCTGTACCCATGATTCTCGCAGAACATCACAAGTATCCAACAACTCGGTATCCTCGATACCACGGTGATCCTCTCACGATCACATCCAACATCTTTATCATTGAACCAGGGCTATTATTAATCACATTATTATTATTAATGTTGACCCATAGTGTGGCCGACTACAAACTGGGCCCATATCCGCGGGCGCGGCTATCGATAGATTTAACACACACTCTGCAGAGGTTAGCACAATGTACCCACACCATAGAACCCATGGCCTCACACTCCCATATGTGTGGACCAATGGCGTTCCGACAAAACCGATCTACTACCATGACACTCTCCCAGCCACTCTGACCTACTCCCCTTTGGGATAAGTCATGGGTGGCCCTGTGCCTACCAAAGGCATCAACGGCCACCGTCGTGGCAAAACATAAACAGTCCCAAACGGGGACTAGGTACCATAACAACAACAACAGGCACACAAGGCTTATGTCCGCCTACCAGATCAGGGTAGTGCGCGCCCATAACCTTTCCTTGTTGGACGCATCAGCGAGAGGCATGACATTAGACCCAGTTAGGTCCTTCCCATAAAGGCAAGCGTAGTTGCACTGGTCAGCTTGATTCAGTGGCACCATGACTCAGCCAACAATAGTTCAAGTTCATTATTATCTCATTAAACTTGAATGCAATAAGTTGATCCATAATAAAATAACATACTGACTAGCAAGAAAAATCACAAGTATAACACTACTCAGAAACATAACATGACCTCTAGCATCAGAAGAAAATATCATGCAAGAATATAATGATAACACTACCAAATAATCATGTATCCAACTAGATGCAAAGGAACCTGCATAACCATGGTATTCGGTAACAGACGATAGTCATGCACTGCGGAACACAACCAACACCAACCGGTACTACTACCAAGCATGACATACGAAAGTAATACTAGCAAGACAAATGATAACCAGATGCATCAAAACATAGCACAAAAGTGAACATGGATCTATAAGTATTGTCGTAACGACAATAGCAGTAGCAGATAAGCAAACAGACAGTTATTAAATGTTCAAGTTGAAAACCATGGCTACCACATGGTCATCATGCAACTGGGTGTTTTGGCTTGCCTGGGGATGAAGAAAGCTCCGGACAGAAGTGCAGTGAAGCCGCTGAAAGATTCGCCGGAAAAGATTTCCTCTCGGAGGGGGTTGATTAGGGCCAATGGAAAAAGGGTTATTTCCAGTATGTCAAACCATAGTGAAAATGGTGGGAACGGAACAGGCGCGGTGAGACGAAGACGTGGGCGTTGGATTCACCTCAATCGGATTTACGAGAAAAAAGTTATAAGGGTTTTTCTACAAGGGACCTATGTGTAAGAAAAATCCTCACAAACGGGCCCTTGACTGAAAAACTGAAAGCGTCTTTTCTGTAAATACGTTTTCTAGAGAGGAAAACGTATTCAGGCCCGAAGAAGAAGCGTATTGCGCTTTCGGTAAGGGAAAGCGTACTCCAGGAGTACGTCTCCACTTATCCAACATGGCGAGGTGGGGCCAACGCATGAGACGCCGACATGTGGGGTCGAGGAGAGAGAGGGGGCCCGCCTGGCCCTATCTCCTTCCTCCTTTCTCTGTCCTCGATCAGAACAGAGGAGGAGCAGGGGAAGCGCGGCACCGGCAATGGGCCGGGAAGCTCCGGTCGTCCCCGGCGGAGCTCGGACCGCCGGCTTGCTCGAGGCGGAGCACCGCGTTCACCCTGCCAGGACACGGACGCTGAGGAGGGGTGGGGAGGTGGGATGGTGGTTACAGGAGGAGGCAGAGGCGGGCCGGCGATGATGGGACTCGCGGTTCCGATCATCTCGGATCAACGGAAAGGCACCAACGAGTGCAGAACGAGTTGCCGCATCCATCCAGGCCGACCACACACGCCGTCGAGGCCCGGAGCAGAGGCAGCTTGAGGTGGCCGCAGACAAGGTCGTTAGCCGGACTTGAAGCTGCGCCCAAAGGCACTCCAGGGACGAACTGAAGATATGGGGAGGCTCGGAGGGTCTCGGGAAGTCTAGTGGAGGTGAAGAGATGGAGGGAGAGGCGTCAACTCGCTCGAATTTGAGCGCAGCCGAACTGCGGCCATGGTGGCAATGGAGGTCGAGGAGAGCGGCTCGAGCTCGGGGAAGTGGCTGGGGAGGGCTAGAGGAGAGTGGTCAGGTCGATGGAGATGCAAGGAGGGGCCCAATAAGTCCTATATTTAAGCAGGGCGAGGTGCCCGAGCCGGTCATTGACGCACGAGCTCGGCCAAGACTCTGGCGACGCTCAGCGGTCAGGGAGGGCACGGGAACGCGCAGCGGTCACGGAGCATAGCAATCCAACGGGGCACGGGGAGGAAGCGACGAATAGAGCCGGTCGGGCACAGTACGTCCATGGACGCACTCTGTTCACGACGGGGATAGCTCGCCGGGGAAACAAACGATGGGGGAAATGGCTCCAGGAGGACGGCGATGATGCGAGGAACACTCTAGACATAGTCATGCGCGCGAAGATGACGAGAGGAGGCGGGGCCCGAAGCAAACGACAGCCAGCTCATGCACACTGCATGCCAAAGCGATAGTCACCACATAGACTGGCATGAAGATTACAAGAGGGTCTGCCTCAAGATGTCCGGTGACAAGTCCATGCATCACTGAGGCTGGGAGAGGTGATAGATAAAGCAAAGATGCTCTAGAGAAAAGTGTAGCTTCGATGCAAGTTTGCTGTAGCAAACTTGTCCACATTTCTGTGATCAGCTGAGAAGAGCTAGGGGCCAAATGATATGTCTGGAGTGATTATCTTAGGAAGGTCTACAATCCTGGGGGTTTTGGAGGGAAATTGATCAAATCTTAATATGGTTGCTTTGCAACTGACCAAAATGGTCCAGAAACTTGAGCATGATGATGCACTCACATGGAGTATCAACTCGAGCTCAAATTGGGCAAGGCAGAGTTATTTTTTCATAAGAAGATGCTGAAAAAGTTTCATACCAAACAGACATCCCAAAATAGTACTTGCTTCACAAACAAACCCCACTGACCAGAAACTTGCAATAATTTTGGAGGGAAAATGGCTTAAGGAAATGATCCCAAATTTGGTGGAGAGATGTTATATGGATAGGAGCATGATCTGGTAATTGTTCAGAATTAATTAAGCATTATAAAATATACTTGCTTCATAACCTGAAAATATTGCCAGAAGCAAAGATTTGAAGATGTGCTCACATAGATGATTGGGCAGAGCTGAAAATTGGGGGAGGGCAATGATATGAGCACATGAAGGAGTGTGCAAAACTTCAACTCATTTGGATAACCCTAGCTAGTACTTCCTTCACAAAGGCTTCCCTCAAACAGGAACTTTGGAAAATCACTGAGGAAGCTTGGCTAGGCAAATGAAGTTGAATTTTGGCATGAGGCAATCATTTGTACATGCAAAGGTGTCCAAGAAGTTTGGATTCAAATGTACAAGGATAAATAGCACTTGCTTCAGAAAGTGCCATTTAGGATAGAATAGAAAAGGAATTATTTGAGGATTATTATTGAACATGGCAATGAAAAGTTTTGCCACTTTTGAGGAAGATATGACCCAAACAATTTATGAGAATTATTTGGGAATTTTAGGAGTGATGTGAATATAGGTTCCTTCACAACCTAGGGCAAATAGGATAATTCCTTTAATAGAAAATCAATATCCCAATAAAATAATATTGGGATTTGGTCTAGGATGAAAATGGCAAGGTCTTGGGATGGATATGAGGATGACAAGCCACTCTGGAAAGAAAGAAGAGGCCATCTTCTTCAGTTTCCAGACCACATGGCCATGAAAAAGAAAACTCAAGCAAAATACTCAGAAAATCAAAAGAAAAAGAAAGGGCCAATAATCAGGGTGTGACAAACCTTCCCCCTTAAAGAAATCTCGTCCTCGAGATTTGGTTGCTCGGGGAACAAGTATGAATATATCTGACCTTAAGGAAACCGTTTCCATCTCGGGTATCCTTTTTCCTTTATTGATTGTTCCCCACTGAATTTCATATGACTGTCTGTCTGGTCCTGGGGTGGTTTGTCGTGACTGTATCCACATCCTGACTGAACTTACCTTACATGTTCATGCTTATAGTGGCTCCAATTCTTTTTATATCTGCTGGCTTAGCTGATTGTGATTCGCTATCATGACTGGAATATTTGCCCATCTCGCAAATCCAAGAGTGATTTCCGGTTGCTATGTCTGTACTGACAACCTTCCATGAAGTAGTGATCAGATTTTCCTGATAAACACCCAAGCTCTGACTCCTTTCATTGGGTTTCTCCACTAAATGTAGGTCCTTTGGGTTCCAAACAGTGAGTTGAGGCATAACCGTTTCGTGACAGATTCTGACTTATCTCATGGATTCTTGAATCATCCTAACTGGCTCCACTGTCTTGAGTATAAGATTCATACCAAATATTTGATTGTCGCCTGTCATGGCCAGCATAAGGGGTATGACCTTATATGATAATATCCTCACACTTGACTAATGGTGGCTCTGGCAGAAAAGTTTTTGTTCATGACAGGCTATCCTTTGGTGATCCACATAAGTGAGGGCATATGCTTTGAGACTGTCATTCAACATTTTGATAATTCATTCTGTCGGCATATCCATGGGGATAGTAGAGTATGTGATGCTTTACCATAGTCGCTGGAATCAAACTGCTGAATTGACCTTTGAGCTGACTTCACAAACCCAGATATTCGATACTGGCAAATCTGAGCATATGCTGTTGACTGAGCGGGTTACCTTGATATGGGGTCCTTACCAAAATTGAGTAGACCCTGCAGGTGATTATTCATGGTGATCAATACTGACTCAGTCTGTCTGGGGTATCTGCACCATGTGGGTCATGCAACAAGTTTCCTACCTGCACCACTGGTCTTGCTTCTTCATTCTTGTCTTCTTGTCTGGATCCTTTGCTGAAAGAGCTTGTTCATATTGCTTCTGCGTGTGACCATAGGTTCTGTCGGGTGCAATATTGTGATGGACGTACTCTTATCCTTATTCATGTATCGTGTGATAGGAACTATACCAGGTTCACACGTACTGGCATATAGCTGTTGTTGTCGTAAAGCAGACCAGGTGGTGCCAAGGGTTAATGATCACTTTTCCTGGTATGGGGAAACTGGCCTTGTTGAGTACTACCAAAATTTTGCTATCCCATGTTGTCTTTCTCCAAAATTTGTCGGTTCTTGCCGTCACCAACTGAGGTGTATAACTGGCTTTCTTATCTTGCATGACTTGTGAGATTGTCGGATCCTTATCTTGGCTTCATCATCATACCGGTGACTTGCAAAAATTTGGCAGCATGCTCCCAATATGAGAATTTGATTCCCGAGGAAGACTTGTGTTCTGACTGATTCTTGCTTTTGATCAAATTGCCGTGGATCTGATTCTTGGGATTCATTGCCATATGTTGTCAATTCACTATGTACTACCTTGTACCAATGCCGCACTGAGGGAGATTGGATGGCTTATGCTGGAATCCACCATGATGTGTTGCTGAGGAAGACTAGGTATCGTGCTTCAGAAGCTTCCCCCCTTAAAGACTTGCTGGGGAAGGACTCGGTACTTTATGCCGGAAGCTTTCATAGTTGCTTACTGAAGAAGACATAGTATCTTGCACGGGAAGTCATCCATATATCATACTGAGAAATCTTGCATTGGATGCTTCTCGGGTAGCTTGCAAGGGAAGACTGGGTTGCTTACACCATAAGCTTCTCATTGTGCTATGCAGACTGATTACCACATATATATCTTCTTAATATTTCTGTTGTTGATTACTTGTATGAACTGGGGTTTTGCTGGACTATCCTCCTTTCTGAGTATATGGCATGTCCTTGCTTTCTTCCAGGTATATCATATCTCCAAAATCATCCTCAATGAAGAATCAAACCTTGCATCTGAACCATACCTTTGACTGATAATGCACTGTTGGTCTTGCACAAATTTATCTTCTTGCTGATATGATCATTACTGCTATGAGTGCACACTGAGGGAGACTTGATTATCCGTACTGTTGCGAGGAGTGCAAACTAATGCAAACTTGATACTGATGGTCAATCCATGATTTCTTTTGCATTCAGACGAGATTTTCCCAATTTCACTACAGTCGACTGAGAATTCCATTTGGTTTAGCTTCCAAATATCTGAACTCCTTGTTGATTCTTCGGTTCCGGTATCGGTTGACGAGCAACTTTAATAAGGGGAAAATATGTAACACCGAAGGCCAAAGAAAAAAGCAAAAGAAACAATGTAACAAAAGCACACAAGGCATACTAATAATAAAATTAATCAAGCAATATCTTTTATTACTGCAACTCACAACAATAATATGCATGCACACCTAAGCACCCAAATCTCGCGGAAACTCCGGTATTACGGTCTAATATGTTGTGGCGGTGTGCACGAAAGTGAATCCATGTGTGGAAGGGGTTGGTGTAACCAAGGCTACACCAAGCGTTGGCTGAACTCCGGTTGCAACTGGATGGATACAGAGGCGAGGACGGACTTGGTGATCATGTAGTGAGACGCAAGGGTTATGACCACATCATCATCAAGCGTACGAAAGGGAACCATACATGTCTAAGGAATGGAATGACTGGGACAGATAGGGGAGGAAAAGCAAGGCTTGATGGCATTGCCCTTTTCTGATAACAAAGATCATTAAGGGTTGCCAAAGGGACGAGATGGAAGGCACGATTCAGGATAGAGACAAGTCTATCACCGAAACAATATGGGTGGATGGCAGAAAGATATCGTTGCGATACCTGAGCATAACTCCTGCAAATGGTGTCTGGAATACTCGGTACCAGGGCATCACTCTGCTAGGACAGAGATGGCGCCGAACAACAAAAAGCAGGCATGCTAAGAAGGAGGGTGCAGGTAGTGGATCAAAGCCGATACCACCTACACTCACAAGATTAACCGTTAGCGACAAGATAAAAATCTATATGCATGATATGCAACAAGAAAATGCAGCAATCAAGTGCAACAAACCAGATGGGCTCTATACTACCGCAATCTAACGTTCGCTAGGGCATCCTAGAGCCAGACCTGCTCTTATACCAAGCATGTGGCACCCCTGCTCAGACAAACCAGAACGCCCCGTATTCCAGCCCAGAAATCAAGGATAAGTCTTCTGGAATACGACACTGCTTAGCATAGAACAAATCAGCTTTTAATACAAGCTATCTGGGTACAAGGGATTACATCGGCACAGTGAGACTACGCCTGCCACGGTTGCTCCATGCAAGCAGCAGAACAGCACGAAGCAGCGAAATAACTTCTAGCGGCGGAACAACAACGATGGTGGTGAACTCCACTCCGTAGGGACTCTGGCTGGAACTTTTATCCTAGATCGCAAACAAGGGATCCACAACAAACAAGAAATCAAACCCGGTATGACCTGCAAATAGGCATGACACGCCAGGTCAGTACATTGAATGTACTTGCAAGATCACAGCAACCAAGATTAATCAAGACAGACAACAACATGTCAGTTACAGGTTAAGCAGTAATTAACATGATATTATCAGGACAACATGGCATGAACCAACATGAACATGATACATCTAGAACACTGCGAACATGGCATGAATATATGAATATGATGATTCTACATGCAACATGACGACACTATAATGCACCAACTTACTCTGCTCGGGTTACCTCGTAACCATCACATGCATCACTTACCAACATCGGACATCTCGCGATCATCTTAGGATCCAATCAAGCTTGGTATAAACAATACCGTAGTAATAAATACATGACCACAAGGAGCTTGATATTTACCCATGATTCTCGCACAACATCACAAGTATCCAACAACTCGGTATCCTCGATACCACGGTGATCCTCTCACCATCACATCCAACATCTTTATCATTGAACTAGGGTTGTTATTAATCACATTATTATTATTATTATTATTATTGACCCATAGTGTGACCGACTATGAACTGGGCCCATATCTGCGGGCAAGGCTATCGATAGATTTTACAAACACTTTGCAAAGGTTAGCACACTGTACCCACACCATGGAACCCATGGCCTCGCACTCCCATACGTGTCGACCAATGGCATTCCAACAAAACCGATCTACTACCATGGCACTCTCCCGGTCACTCCGACCAACTCTCCTTTGGGATAAGTCATGGGTGGCCACGTGCCTACCAAAGGCAACAACGGCCACATTCGTGGGAAAACATAAATGGTCCCAAACGGGGACAAGGCACAATAACAACAACAACATGCACACAAGGCTTATGTCCGCCTACCTGATCAGGGTAGCACGCGCCCATAACCTTCCCTCATTGGAGGCACCGGCGAGAGGCATGACATTAGACCCAGTTAGGTCCTTCCCATAAAGGCAAGCATGGTTGCACTAGTCATCTCGATTCGGTGGCACCATGACTCAGCCAACAGTTGTTCAAGTTCATTATTATTCGGTTAAACTTGAATGCAATAAGCTGAGCCATAATAAAATAACATGATGCAACTATAATGTATGAGCATGATATCATCATAAACATGGATGTGCAACATCACTTCTTAGCATATCAACCACAATAAGTCCTTTCTCCAAATGAGCATGGCATACTGACTAGCAAGAAAAATCACAAATATAACACTACTCAGAAACATAACATGACCTCTAGCATCAGAAGAAAATATCATGCAAGAATATAATGATAACACTACCAAATAATCATGTATCCAACTAGATGCAAAGGAACCTGCATAACCATGGTACTCGGTAACAGACGATAGTCATGCACTGAGGAACACAACCAACACCAACCGGTACTACTACTAAGCATGACATACGAAAATAATACTAGTAAGACAATTGATAACCAGATGCATCGAAACATAGCACGAAAGTTAACACAGATCTATAAGTATTACCGAAACGACAATAGCAGTAGCAGATAAGCAAACAGACAATTATTAAATGTTCAAGTTGAAAACCATGGCTACTGCATGGCCATCATGCAAGTGGGTGTTGTGGCTTGCCTGGGGATGAAGAAAGCTCTTGGAAGAAGTGTGGTGAAGCCACGAAAAGATTCCCCGGAAAAGATTTCCTCTCGGAGGGGGTTGATTAGGGGCAAGGGAAAAATGGCCACTTCCAGTATATCAAACCATAGTGCAAATGATGGGAACATAACAGTCTCTGTGATACGAAGACGTGGGCATTGGATTCACCTCAATCTGAGTTACGAGCAAAAAACTATAACGGTTTTTCTGCCAGGGACCTATCTGTAAGAAAAATCCTCACAAACGGGCCCTTGACTGAAAACTGAAAGTGTCTTTTCTGGAAATACGTTTTCTAGAGAGGCCCGAAGAAGAAGCGTAATACACTTTTGATTAGGGAAAGCGTACTCCAGGAGTACGTCTCCACTTATCCAATGTGGCAAGGCGGGGTAAACGCCTGAGACGTCGACATGTGGGGTCGAGGAGAGAGAGGGGGCCCGCCTGGCCCTGTCTTCTTCCTCCTTTCCCTGTCCCCGATTGGAACAGAGGAGGAGCAGGGGAAGCGCAGCACCAGCGATTGGCCGGGCAGCTCCGGCCGTCCCCGGCGGAGCTGGGACCGCCGGCATGCTCGGGGCAGAGCACCGCGTTCACCCTACCAGGACACGGACGCCGAGGAGGATGGTGAGGCGATGACGGGTGGTGATAGGAGTAGTCGGAGGGGGCGACTGATGATGGGACTCGCGGCTCCGGCCGTCTCCGGTCGAGGGAAAGGCACCGGCGAGCGTAGAACGAGTTGCTGCATCCATCCAGGCCGACCACACACGCCGTCGAGGCCCGGAGCAGAGGCAGCTTGAGGTGGCCGCGGACGAGGTCGCCGGCCGGACTTCCAGCTACGCCCAAAGGCACTCCGGGGATGAACTAAAGATATGGAGAGGCTCGTAGGGTCTCAGGGTGTCTGGTGGAGGTGAAGAGATGGAGGGAGAGGCGTCGACTCGCTCGAATTTGAGCAGAGCCGAACGACGGCCATGGTGGCAATGGAGGTCGTGGAGAGCGGCACGAGCTCGGGGAAGTGGCTAAGGAGAGCTAGAGGAGAGTGGTGAGGTCTATGGAGATGTAAGGATGGGGCTCGGGATGGCCTATATATAGGTGGGGCGAGGTACCCGAGCTGGTCACCGCCGGACAAGCTCGGCCAGGACTCTGGTGACGCTCTGCGACCACAGGAGGGCGAGGGAACGCGACGAGGTAGCAGCATGATAACCCACAAGTATAGGGGATCGTTTGTAGACTTCTTCGATAAATAAGAGTGTCGAACCCAGTGAGGAGCTAAAGGCAGAACAAATATTCCCTCAAGTTCTATCGACCACCGATACAAATCTACGCACACTTTACATTTGCTTTACCTAGAACAAGTATGAAACTAGTTTGCAATAATAAAACTACGAGTACTTTGCGAGACTAAAACTATGGATAAATTGCAAGGTAGTAAAAGTGGATAGCTTTTGTCAATAAGAAAGTCATTTGTCCCTAGGCAATCGATAACAAGTACTGGTGACATTCTTGTAATTTTATATGAGGGAGAGGCATGAGCTAACATACTTTCTCTACTTGGATCGTATGCACTTATGCTTGGAACTCTAGCAAGCATCTGCAACTACTAAAGATCATTAAGGTCGTGAAACCCAACCATAGCATTAAGTATCAAGTCCTCTTTACTCCCATACGCCATAACCCACTTATCCACGTTTAGGTTGCTGTCACCCCCGCAACACTGACAATAAGCCAACCATGAACATATTGCAACACCCTACAGCGGGGGGCCCTTACGTTTGCACGAGACAGAGAGCACCGTAGGACAGCACCATAAATAAAATATACAATCATACCAACCAAGATCACGTTTAATCCATAGGACAAAACAGATCTACTCAAACATCATAGGATAAGCATAGATCATTGGGAAATAATATATGGAGTTGAGCACCATGTTTAAGTAGAGATCACATCAGGGAGAAGAGGTGTTACACTACTGCATAGAGGGGGAGAGAGTTGGTGTTGATGGTAGCAAGATTGTTGATGAAGATCGCCATCATGATCCTAGCCCCAGCGGCACTCCGGCGCCACTAGAAGAGAGGGGGAGCGAGCCCCCCGCCTTCTTATTCTTCCTTGGCCTCCCCCCTAGATGGGAGGAGAGTTCCCCCTCTGGTCCATGGCCTCCATGGTGGCGGAGGGGCAGGAGCCCCTCCGAGATTGGATCTCCCTCTCTGTTCTCTTCTGTTTTACCCTCCCCAGATGTGGCCCTTCACGGTTTCTTAAATTCCCGGAGATCCATAACTCTGATTGCACTGATCTTTTTACAATTTTTTTTCCAGATATAAGCTTCCTTGCGCCCGAAGTATAGCTCCAACTGACATTCGAGGAGGGCACGATACACCAGGGCGCTCCTAGGCCTAGTGGCATGCCCTGGTGGGTTGTGGTGGTCTCGGACATCCGTTTACGTTGATTCCATCTCCTAAAATTCACAAATATTCCAAAATAATTCTCCGTAGAGTTTCATCACGTTTGGACTTCGTTTGATATGGATTTTCTGTGATACAAAAACATGCAACAAACAGGAACTGGCACTGGGAACTAGATAAGTAAGTTAGTTCAAATAAATCATATAAAAAGTTGCCAAAAGTGTGTAAAAGTTGAATAATATTGGCATGAAACAATCAAAAATTATATATACGACGGAGACGTATCAGTATCCCCAAGCTTAATTCCTGCTCGTCCTCGAGTAGGTAAATGATAAAAAAGATAATTTTTGATGTGGAATGCTACCTAGCATGAACTTGATCATATATCTAATCATGGCATGAATATTAAGACACGAGTGATTCAAAGGAATAGTCTATAATTTAACATAAAGAGATCAATACTCAGGCATCCCAATAAACAATCATGTCTTTCAAAATATCAATGCTAAAGAAAGCTATCCCTACAAAATCATATAGTCTTGTCATGCTCTGTCTTCCTAACACAAAGTATAAATCATGTACTATCCCGGTGTCAGCCAAGCAATTGGTTCATACTTTTTAACGCGCTTCATCTTTTTCAACCCTCACTAATACATGAGCGCAAGCCATGGATATAGCACTACAGGTAGAATAGAGTATGATGATAGGGGTAAATATAAAGGAAACAAAAAAGTAAGAAAGTCTTACATCGACACGGCTAACCAACAGGCTATGGAGATGCCCATCAATCGATATCAATGCGAGGAGTAGGGATTGCCATGCAACGAATGCACTAAGAGCTATAAGTGTATGAAAGCTCCATATGAAAACTAAGTGGGTGTGCATCTAATCCTATAATGAAATATTCCCACTAGCATATGAAAGTGACAACATATGAGACTCTCCATATGAAAAACATGGAGCTACTTTGAAGCACAAGTGTGGTAAAGGATACTAACAATGCGGAAAATGCAAATGGAGGTCGAGCATCAGGCAGGACTTTATCCTGTCTGTTCATGTGCGCTAGGGATCCGTGCTTGTCCGGTATTCTCGGCTCATGTCCCCTTGTCTTGGTGGCAGGCGCGTGTATTCAGGAAGAAAGGTGGAGCATTGGGCATGGAATCTTGCTAGCTCAATAGCTCCCTGTCCACTGTCCTACCCTACTCGAAGCTGGCTAGCCATGTGCCAGTGCAGCGAGTGCAAAACATGTACTGTCCAGCTCCCTTGACCGGCTCCAGCTGTGCACAAAGCAGAAATCCGACATTGCCTGACTGTCCACTAGTTCTACCGTGTAGATGTGGACGTTTGTTGGCCAGAGGACGTGGTAGTTTGATTATCATTAGCCGGCCTTGCTTAAGCTCACAAACATCATTTGGATCTCTTCGTCTTGTAGTATGTACAAAGTTTTCCATCCTCTCAGATCATTGCTGGAAAAGGCTTTTGTTTGAACGCAAAAAAATTACAGAGGCTTTTGTATACTCGTTAACATTTCTCCCATTTTATATCATAGATTGTCGCAGTTGGAAAATGAACAAATGCTCTCACTAGCCAATTTTGAGCATAATGAAACCGTTTACAATGTAAACATTTCTTTTAAGACTTGTTAGGACCAAACATGCGGCACACCTTACATTAGACAGTCAACTTATCTCCTCTAATGCAATCAGAAGATAGATAGGTGTACATGGTTCACATCCGCATCACATCCTGATAAAAATAGATAAAAATAGAGTTAAACGATTTGAGGCTACATGAAGTAGCACTTGTACACAAGTGCTGCAACAACACGAACAGGGAAAAGCTCTTCACGCAGCAAGATCCTTGGTTGCCAGGGGCATGAGCTGCATCACAACTTGTACATAACCAAGCTAGCTATCAATAACAACATCTGTTAACCGACAAATAATGCAGCAGTCACAATGCCAAACAAGATAATTAAGCACCTAAACCATCAACTTGCAGCTAAATAAGCTGAAACGGAACAAAACAATCTTGCTTCCTGGTGTGTCAAACCCACACAAGGACAACACCAAAAAATAGTACTAAACAATCCTTCAATCCAAAAATTCAACTCAGACCAACCATTTACTTCCATATTCTCTCATTGACAAAATCAGGAGGTGAGTAAACAATCTGATTTTCCCCAAGTACACCAGCGACTAAAATCCAACCCGCAAACACTAAACCATTTTTTGTTTCACTAGAAGCACACCGCATATCAGTTTTTGTACCAAAGATTATTCATAACCAAAACCAAGCTGCTTGCTACTTCCTTGATCTAAAAAAGCTGCTTGCTACAAGTGTAGAGGAAATCAAACAACAGTACAATCGACCAATACAATAAATTGCCCATAAAACAGTAAAAAAAATCCAGCCCATTATAAGTAATCTCGCTTGTCACATGCATCATCTCTCTGCTAACCTGGAGCCAAACAACTAGAAAAACTCTGTTTACAAATCCAAGTCAACCCAAATAGCATGAACTCTAAATCATAATGTATGCGTTTGATCTGAACTCTAATTTATCCTAAATTCAGTGGCACATAGTTCATCAGGATTTCAGAATCCAAGACCAAAAGAATATTCACTAGACTTAGCTATGGTCAGATACTAACCCAAATAGCTAAGAGAAAAATTAGTAAGATGCGCCATCGTTCAGATTATTCACTTGTAAAGCACGCCCTCTCAACCAAAACCAACTGCCTCTGGTAGCTTTGATGCACACATGCACCCCAGCGAAACCAGCCAGATCAGCAGTACCAAAGGAATAAAAGGAACAAAATCAAAAAATAACCAAAAACGTGCAAATCTGGAACAGATGAAAAGCTAGGAGAAAAGCACAAGTACAGGTCGTGATCCAGCCTCACCGGCAGAAACAATGAAGAAAAATCATTTCTCACGGCCAGATCCGTGGACGAGGACCGCATCCTCAGCAGATCACATGTTGGCCAAACTCGAACTGATCTGGCCGCCGGAGTGGAAGAGGACAAGCACTCCAGCCGTCGCCTCGGTCACAGGCGCATCATTGGAGCGGAGGTTGGGTGTGGCGGCGACATGAGCAGACGAGAGGTGGTCGGTGCAATGGTAATAATGGAAGAGAGAGAGACAGAGGAACTCGTAGCAGACGATGCAGTCTTCACGTGCGCAACCCCATGGCGAGGATAAGGAGAAGGATAGAAGCAGGCCAATGGGCTAGACATGTACGCCTATAGGTGTATCCTGGACCGTATATGGATGCATAGGCCAACACGAGCCTGACAACCAGCCTGACGGGATTCCAGATCCCAAGCCCATTCCAATGGCCAGTATACCGGCCTGCCTGATGCTCGGCCTCCAAAAGCCCGCACTCACTAACAATGCCCCTTCTCTGTTTGTTTATTTTTTCTTTTTCTTACTAGGGAACTGCTCTAAAAATGAATAATGATGATCATCACACTTCTATTTACTTATAACTCAAAAGGAATAAAAATTACAACTCGATACCTATAACAAAATATAACTCTATATGAATGCCTCTAGAAATGTACCAGGATGTGCAATGATCTAGCATAACATGTATGAAAAAGGATGAACGATGGCTGAGCCACAACTACTATGTCAGCTATATGATCATGCAAAGTAATATGACAATGAATGCTCAAGTCATTAAACATAAGTGGTGGAAGTTGCATGGCCATATATGTCGGAATGGCCATGGAAAAGCCATAATAGGTAGGTATGGTGGCTGTTTTGAGGAAGATATAATAAGGCTTATATGTGATAGAGTGTATCATATCACGGGGTTTTAATGCACTTGCGAAGTTTGCAGCAACTCTCGAGGTGAGAAAGGGCAATGCAGGGTACCGTAGAGGCTAGCAAATTGCGAAAAGGTAAGAGTGAGTATGATCCATGGACTCACATTAGTCTTAAAGAACTCATATACTTATTGCAAAAGTTTATTAACCCTCGAAGCAAAGTACTACTACGCATGCCCCTAGGGGGGAAGTTGGTAGGAGTTAACCATCGCACGCCACCGACCTTCACACAAAGATAGACAATCAAGGTTAAATTGTGCTCCAACTTTCATAGCATAATGAGAGACTATACGTGCATGCTTCGGGAATCACAAACCTTAACACCAATATTCTTACTAACCACAACCGTTTACTAGTACTTCCCACATATTCCATCTCTATATCGCAAAACTATTGCTAGGAATCAAACATATCATATTCAGTGATCCATAAGTTTTATGTAGGATTTTGTGACTAATCATGCAAATGACAAATTCCATTTGTCTCTCTAAATAGATATAAATGAAACATGAGAGTTTAATTATTTCTACAAAAGATCATGCTCTAACAAATATAAGTGAAGCAACAGAGCATTCTACGAACATCGGTTTTCTCTGTGAAGAGAAACAGGCAATCCACACTTCAAAGGATATAAGTGAAGCACATGGCGCATTCTATAAAGCCATACTCAAAAGATATAAGTGAAGTGCAATGAGCATTCTATAAATCAACCATGGACTATCTCATACCAGCATGGTTCATAAAAGAAAAGTGAAAACTAAATGCAAAATACGCTCCAAGATTTGCACATATCACATGAACGAAACGAAGACGAAAACATACATATACATGTTGAAGAAAGATGGGATGCCTTCTGGGGTATCCCCAAGCTTAGACGCTTGAGTCTCCTTGTATATTTACTTGGGGTGCCTTGGGCATCCCCAAGCTTGAGCTTTTGCCTCTCCTCCTTCTCCTCATATCGAGACCTCCTCGGTCTTTGATCACTTCATCCACACAAAACTCAACAGAAAGGTCAGTAAGATCCCTTAGTATAATAAAGCAAATCACTACTCTAAGTACTGTTGCAAACCAATTAATATTTTGTTTTTGCATTTTATCTACTGTAATGTAAATTTTGCATGGCTCATACCACCGATAAAAATCGATAGTTTCATCAAAATAAGCAAAACAATGCATCAAAAACAGAATCTGTCTTAAATAGGACAATCTATAGTAATCTGAAAATCTACCATACTTCTGGTACTCCAAAAATTCTGAATAAATTATGAAAAAATAAACAATTTGTATAGCAAGACTGTTCAAAAAGTTGCAGAACCGTTTGACATTCCAGTACAAAACGTAAAATCGCGCGCTACAGCCAAAGTTTCTGTTTTTGCACTGCACATACCAACAAGCAATCTACTCATCCTTAAGGCAAATCTTGGCACATTATTTTTATAATACAATAGAATTGTACAAGGGGATAATTATTTTTGTGAGAATCTTCATGAATAATTCTACATTGTTTCCATGAGCATGAACACAAGTGTTCAAGGTCGACCCTCACTTCCGCAATGCATCGCCTTTCAATCGCTTATCTTTTGTGAAAAGTTTTAAGTTCACATCTATATTTTTTTTGTTTTTAAACATTATAAAAGCAATCAACAGAAATAAATGACTCTCTAAAACTTCCGGGTTGTCTCCCTGGCAGCGCTTTTTTTAAAGCCATTAAGCTAGGCATAAAGTGCTCAAGTAGTGAATCCACCCGGATCCCAAGGTATATCAAAGCCAATTTTAATTAATGATGATTTGGCATTTAGTAGTGAGCACAAAGCAACATATATCAAGCAATGACGAAGTCTAGCTATCTTCCTATGCATCGGCATGTCATACAAGAACAATTCGTGCACATCAAGTAAAGGCCAATACATAGCATAAGCATTTTCTTGCAATTTTATCATGTTGGAAACATAAAGAGGTAGAGATGTAGTTCCTCTCTCATAATAATTGCAAGTAGGAGAAGCAAGAACATGCATATTTGTCAGGGAGAATGATCCACAAACACCTATGGGACCGGCGGACCGAGCCCCTTTCGGTTCGGCGGGGGGCGGAGATCGCACGAAGAGCAGATCGAGGCGAAGCACACGAGCAGTTTACCCAGCTTCGGAGCTCTCCGGAGAGATAATACTCCTACTGCTGCATGCCTGAGTGTATTCAGTTCTTTCTCGGGAGCGCTGAGTGCTACAGTACACTCTAGCTGCTAACGAGACCGAGCGTGAGTGTTTTCTGGCTTCGAACCTTCCGAAAACCCCTTCTACGTTGCGCATGGGCCTCCTTTTATATGCTAAAGGGGTCACCGACAGGTGGCAACGTAGACAAGGGTAAAAATGGAAAAGGGATTGTGGTTGGTACAGCTACCTGTACAGTGTATCCTACCTAACCCTGACGGCAGGGGACAAAGGCATTAAATGCCTGTCTATGTCTCCCAAACAGTGCAAAAAGGGACCGTCAGGGGCGCCACCGCTCGCCATGATGGCAATCTTGTCAGCGCCGCTTGCCACCGCGCGCCGCTGGCTGCACAGCCTCTCGCCACGCGCGCCTGGAAAGGCCTCGAGGCGACACGTGGGTGGATGTGCTGGAACGTAGGTACAGAGTGATAGCCTGCCGCGGCAAGCGCCTTGCCGCGGTCGTCATCTTGTCGCGTCCGGAAGCTTGTCGCTCGCCGGGCCTTGCCGGGACGCGTGGCGCGTCGCGGCAAGTTCCTTGAGATGCCTTGGTTGGCCTTCCCGGCAAGCTCCTCTTGTCGGGGCCTTATCTCCTTGGCGTGAATACTTTGTTCTTGAATGGCTCCACAAGAACCACGGAGGATCTTGGCGGTTACCCGGCAAGCCTTGCCGCGGGGTGCTGTGACTGCCCGTGCATAAGTTCGGGATACTAGGGTACCCCTACTCTAGTACACCGACAATATTATATTCATCAAAATTATCACGTGCAACAGTAAAAGGCAACCAATCAATATAATCCTTAATAAGAGCAAACTTCTCCGATATAGTGTAGTTTGGAGAATTCAAAAAGATAATAGGACTATCATGTGTGGGTGCAATAGCAACAATTTCATGTTTAACATAAGGAAAAATAGCGAGTTCATCTCCAATAGCATAATTCATATTGGCATCTTGTCCACAAGCATAGCAAGCATCATCAAAAAGGGATATTTCAAACGAATCAACATGATCATAGCAATTACGATAGCATTCATCCTTCGATAAGAACGAAGGGATCTTAAACAATGTATGAGTTGAAGAGTTACTCTCATTAGAAGGTGGGAACAGGTAGCTAATCCGCTCTTCCTCCTTTTGTTCTTCATTCTCCTCATCATCTTTTTCATCCAATGGCTCACAGTTTCATCACTTCCTTCTTCCGTAGACTCCTGCAAAATATTAGTCTCCTCTTGGACAGAGGAGATTTTCTCAATAAATGCATCAATATCGGAATTGTATTTGCAGTTATCATAGCAATATCTAAGGATAGCAAAATTTTCAGGTCTATAAACTGAATCATCAAAATCTTTGTACTTTTCAAACAAAGATTCGATTTCATAAGCACCCTTAAAAGCAACAAATTCTTCTATTCATTCCACATCATAATAATCATATATACCATCGGCATAAGAAGCCAATGTTTCATTGCCATTAAATTTGCATGTAAAGGGAAGATGTGGAGTGTTCATCCTAGAGCAACAAGTATAATCATATCTCAAGCATAATTGCCTACCATACCAATGCAACATATGAATTTGATCCCATAACAATTTCCCTTTATGAGTCAAGTGATAATCCATAAAGTATTCACGTTGATCCAATGTTACTTCCATTATCAAGTTGAATGGGGTTTTCTCAGGATTATCAAAGTAGTGCATAATATTTTTCACATAACAAGCATCGAGGGTTTTAGGAGGTTCCCCATCTCCATGAGTAGCAAGTACAACTAATTTTTTCGGTGTTTTGTGTTCCATATCCCTAACTAAAGATAGAGAACAACTTAGAGCAGGAAATAAAAACTACTTAGTGATAAAGCAAACAAGCACACACGAGAATATTCACCCCACGCTATTGCTCCCCGACAACGGGGCCAGAAAAAGATCTTGATAACCCACAAGTATAGGGGATCGTTTGTAGACTTCTTCGATAAATAAGAGTGTCGAACCCAGTGAGGAGCTAAAGGCAGAACAAATATTCCCTCAAGTTCTATCGACCACCGATACAAATCTACGCACACTTGACATTTGCTTTACCTAGAACAAGTATGAAACTAGTTTGCAATAATAAAACTACGAGTACTTTGCGAGACTAAAACTATGGATAAATTTCAAGGTAGTAAAAGTGATAGCTTTTGTCAATAACAAAGTCATTTGTCCCTAGGCAATCAATAACAAGTACCGGTAATCATTCTTGTAATTTTATATGAGGAAGAGGCATGAGCTAACATACTTTCTCTACTTGGATCATATGCACTTATGATTGGAACTCTAGCAAGCATCCTAAACTACTAAAGATCATTAAGGTCGTGAAACCCAACCATAGCATTAAGTATCAAGTCCTCTTTACTCCCATACGCCATAACCCACTTATCAGCGTTTAGGCTGCTGTCACCCCCGCAACACAGACAATAAGAAAACCATGAACATATTGCAACACCCTGCAGCAGGGGCCCCTCATGTTTGTGCGAGACGGAGGGCACCATAGGACAACACCATGAATAAAATATACAATCATACCAACCAAGATCATGATTAACCCATAGGAAAAAACGGATCTACTCAAACATCATAGGATAACCATAGATCATTGGGAAATAATATATGCAGTTGAGCACCATGTTTAAGTAGAGATTATAGCGGGGAGAAGAGGTGTTACACCGTTGTATAGAGGGGGAGAGAATTGGTGTTGACGGTAGAAAGATTGTTGATGAAGATCTCCATCATGATCCTAGCCCCGGCGGCACTCCGGCGGCACCGGGAGAGAGGGGGAGAGAGCCCCCCTCCTTCTTCTTCTTCTTCTTCCTTGGCCTCCCCCTAAATGGGAGGAGAGTTCCCCCTCTGGTCCATGGCCTCCATGGCGGCGGAGGGGCGGGAGCCCCTCCGAGATTGGATCTCCTCTCTGTTCTCTTCTCTTTTGGGCTCCCCAAATCTGGCCCTTCATGGTTTCTTAAATTCCCAGAGATCCATAACTCCGATTGTGCTGACCTTTTTACACGGTTTTTTTCTGGATATAAGATTCCTTGCACCCGAAGTATAGATCCAACCGACATTCGAGGAGGGAATGATACACCAGGGTGCGCATGGGCCTGGTGGCGCGCCCTGGTGGGTTGTGGTGGCCTCGGGCCTCCGTTTACGTTGATTCCACCTCCTAAAATTCACAAAAATTCCAAAATAATTCTCCGTAGAGTTTCATCATGTTTGGACTTTGTTTGATATGGATTTTCTGCGATACAAAAACATGCAACAAACAAGAACTAGCACTGGGCACTAGATAAGTAAGTTAGTCCAAATAAATCATATAAAAAGTTGCCAAAAGTGTGTAAAAGTTGAATAATATTGGCATGAAACAATCAAAAATTATAGATACGATGGAGACGTATCGAGGCAGCAGTCACGGAGCAAAGCTAGCCAACGGGGCACAGGGAGGAAGCAACGAGCAACGAACAGAGTCGGCCGGGCACAGTACGTCCGTGGATGCGCTCTGTTCACGACGGGGACGGCTCTCCGGGGAAACAAATGAAGGGGGGAATGGTTCCAGGAGGACAACGGCGACGCGAGGATCACTCTAGACATAGTCACACGCACGAAGACGACGAGAGGAGGAGGGGCCCGAAGCAAACAACAGCCAGCTCGCGCACACTGCATGCCAAAGCGGTGGTCACCGCGCAGACTGGCATGAAGATGACAAGAGGGCCTGCCTCCAAATGTCTAGTGACAAGTCCATACACCACTGAGGCTAGGAGAGGTGATAGATCAAGCAAAGCTGCTCTGGAGCGAAGTGTGGCTTCGATGCAAGTTTGATGTACCAAACTTTTCCACATTTCTGTGATCAGTTGACAAGAGCTAGGGGCCAAATGATATGTCTGGGGTGATTATCTTAGGAAGGTCTACAATCCTGGGGGCTTTGGAGGGAAATTGGTCAAACCTTAATATAGTTGCTTTGCAACTGACCAAAATGGTCCAGAAACTTCAGCATGATGATGCACTTACATGGAGTATCAACTTGAGCTCAAATTGGGCAAGGCAGAGTTATGGTCATATGAAGATGCTGAAAAAGTTTCATACCAAATGGACATGCCAAAATAGTACTTGCTTCACAAACATCCCCACTGACCAGAAACTTGCAATATTTTTGGAGGAAAAATGGCTTAAGGAAATGGTCCCAAATTTGGTGGAGAGATGTTATATGGATAGGATCATGATCTAGTAATTTTTCATAATTAATGAAGCATTATAAATTATACTTGCTTCATAACCTAAAAATATTGCCAGAAGCAAAGATTTGAAGTTTGTGCTCACATAGATGATTGGTTAGAGCTGAAAATTGGGGGAGGGCAATGATATGAGCGCATGAAGGAGTGTGCAAAATTTCAACTCATTTGGATAATCCTAGCTAGTACTTCCTTCACAAAGGCTTGCCTCAGACAGGAACTTTGGAAAATCACTGAGGAAGCTTGGCTAGGCAAATGAAGTTAAATTTTGGCATGAGGCAATCATTTGGACATGAAAAGGTGTCCAAAAAGTTTGGAGTCAAATGTACAAGGATAAATAACACTTGCTTCACAAAGTGCCATTTAGGACAGAATAGAAAAGGAATTATTTGAGGATTATTTTGAACATGGCAATGAGGAAGATATGACCCAAATAATTTTTGAGAATAATTTGGGAATTTTAGGAGTGATGGAAATATAGGTTGCTTCACAACCTAGGGAAAATAGGATAATTCGTTTAATAGAAAAGGAATATTCCCAATAAAAGAATATTGGGATTTGGTCTAGGATGAAAATGGCAAGGTCTTGGGATGGATATGAGGATGACAAGCTGCTCTCGAAAGAAAAAAGAGGTCATCTTCTTCAGTTTCCAGACCACATAGCCACGGAAAAAGAAAACTCAAGAAAAATACTCAGAAAAATCAAAAGAAAAATAAAGGGGCACAAATCTGGGTGTGACGCCATGCTTCTTCGCTGGTGAGCTGTCAGCCACGGGGCTCGACGGCCTCTGGCTGCAGGCTGACGGCTGCTGCAGCTGGGCCTCGTGGGTCGGGGTCGAGGTCACCACGGCAGGCAGTGTGGTCTTGACCCACGGTTGGCAGGCGTTTGCCCATGCAAGAGGCCTGAGCGGCAGGTACACCCTCCACTTCAAGTATGACGGCCTCGTGACCCTCTACGTGAGGGTGTTCAGACAGGACGGCCGCTGCGCGGGGTGCTGTTCAAAAGACGGCAGCGGCGACGATGAGCTTGGTCTTGATGACGAACGTGATGGTGACGAGGGTGAGCTTGCCCTTGGCAATGGCCGCAGTTCCTTCAGCAGCGGCGGCTCCTCTTCAGGCGAGAGCACCACCAGCGGCAGCTACGACCAACCACCATGTCATTGAGCTCGCATCGGGGAAGGCAACGCGTCGTCCGATCGCCGCGCTCCGATGAAGCAGGAGGGGGGCCCGGGCTGAGCCCGAGGCTGCCGAAGCCTGGCCTCAGGAGCTGCCGCGGTCGTGCGGGCCACTTCTGTTTAACCTTTCCTTTCTCCTGCATTTTGAAAAAAGTAGAGGGTGGCAACTATGCGGCTGTGCTATGCTTATTATCTTGATGTTATGTTGTGATATCTATGTTCCGAGTAGGCGCGGTTAGGGTAAGTTAGCTCGATATGCTTGTGACGGTTCCCCACCTCGTGAGGGTGTGTCCTTCGTTATCTGGCGGAGTCCCCCCTCCTGATGACTCGGGAGCCATTGGCCTCCGGAGACGCTATAGAGATGCTGCAGAGTTTGTTAGGAATCTTGACAGGGCACCTCGTTCCTCCTTGCGTGATCCCCCAGACGTTGGTCAGTTGTGGCTCAGTGCACCGCGTCGCGCTACCCGGGGGCACGGACATAAGAGGGTGTGCATGCCCATAAGCTCAATCGAGGGCGTCTCGCGAGGATTAAGAAGGCCGAAGCACTGGCACAACGGGGTTTTGGTGAGGTGTGCTTGCGTGCGGGTGAACCCAAATGCGCACACCTGCCTAGCCCCCACGCGCGGGATGCGCGAGGAGGGTCGACGGGCAACTGCCACTCTTGTCAGGCCAAGACTGAGAATGAGCGAAGCAAGAGGAGAGAAAATCCAACTTCGGCGAATCAAAATGCGAAAACTCCAGATTCCATTAAGAAATTGCGAACCAACCACAGAAAGCAAGCAAAAGAACAGCCGCATCTGGCACCTAGTCTAGTCTTCTCACCAGCACGAAGCTAAGTGCTGATACTAGGACGTGGGAGGGAGCCCTCGTGAGGCCCGCGGACGACACTCAGGAGTCTCCGGAGCATGTACAGCCCCACTCATTATTACATGAGAGTGTCACGAGCGGAGACCTTCACAGGCATGGGACTTGCTTCATGGGTAGAACTTCCGGAGGTGCTGGATGTTCCAGGCGTTTAGGATGGGGACCCCGTCATGTGTCTCTAGGCACACGGCGCCAGGCCTGGAGACACGGGCAATCCTAAATGGGCCCTCCCACATGGGTAAGAGATTGTGCATCCCTTCCCTGAATAGCAGCCGCCTCAGGACGAGATCACCCACCTCAAGCGTCCTAGGGCGAATGCTGCGGCAGTGGTACTGCCGCAGCGCCTACTGGTACCTTGCCACTCGGAGCGAGGCTTGACGGTGGCATTCCTCCCCCAGCACGAGATCCCTCCTGAGGGAGTCCTAGATAAGGGGGTATCCAGACAGACGGACTATATACTTTAGCCGGACTATTGACTATGAAGATACAAGATTGAAGACTTCGTCTCATGTCCGGATGGGACTCTCCTTTGCGTGGAAGGCAAGCTTGGCAATCCAGATAATAGATCTCCTTCTCTGTAACCGAATCTGTGTAACCCTAGCCCCCTCCGGTGTCTATATAAACTGGAGGGTTTAGTCCGTAGGACACAACAACAATAATCATACCATAGGCTAGCTTCTAGGGTTTAGCCTCTACGATCTCGTGGTAGATCAACTCTTGTAATACTCATATCATCAAGATCAATCAAGCAGGAAGTAGGGTATTACCTCCATCGAGAGGTCCCGAACCTGGGTAAACATCGTGTCCCCGGCCTCCTGTTACCATTAGCCTTAGACGCACAGTTCGGGACCCCCTACCCGAGATCCGCCGGTTTTGATACCGACATTGGCGATTTCATTGAGAGTTCCTCTGTGTCGTCGCTGTAAGGTTTGATGGCTTCTCCAACCTTCAACAACACCATCCAGGGCGAGGCTTTTCTCCCTGGACAGATCTTCGTGTTCGGCAGCTTCTTACTGTGGGCCAACTCGCTTGGTCATCGGGAGCAGATCGACAGCTACGCCCTTGGCCATCAGGTCAAGTTCGGGAACCTAAACTACGTTGCCGACATCCGCAGATACTTGATCTTCGACGGATTCGAGCTCATGTCAGGAGCACCGAATGATCACCACGCGCATGACTTAGATCTTCCGTCGGACAGTATTCGGGTTATCACGCCTGCCATGGCTTCGGACTTTAATCCAGAGCAGATCGTGCCATCCGAGGACGGATGGATGGACCCCGCCACAGAGGCCGCACACCTATCGGCGTTGGATTCGAACACAGACTCTACTTCTAAGGAAATCTGTGTCACTAGACTCTCGGACTTGTCTTCGGTCCTAGGCTCCGGACCACGTGCATCCATGCCCATCGAATCTGATTGGGCTCCAATCATGGAGTTCACCGCCGCAGATATCTTTCAGCACTCGCCCTTCGGAGACATGCTAAATTCATTGAGGTCTCTCTCTCTGTCAGGATATTCCTAGCCGAACTATGTTCGGCTCGAGTGGGAAGCAGACGATGAAGAAATTCGTTACCCACCCACCACCCACTTAATAGCTATTGTTGATGATATGACCGACGTGCTCAACTTCGACTCCGAAGACATCGACGGTATAGACGACGATGCTGGAGAAGAACAAGAACCACCGCCCACAGGGCGCTGGACAGCCACCTCTTCATATGATATATATATATGGTGGACACACCCAAGGACGACAATGGTGATGAGGCAACAGAAGATAACCCCTCAGGAAGGAAATCAAAGCATGGGCGTCATCGGCGCCTCTCTAAGCCCCGCCATAGCAATATCGGCATAGGAGATGAAAATAATCCGGATACTGCCGAAGATGAATACAACCCTGATCAGCCTTCCTTCGAGCAGGCCGAACAGGAACACGGGAAGGTCGGCCCAGATGAACAGGTGACGGACGGATACTTACAGGACGACAACTACATGCCTCCCTCCAAAGACGAAGTGAGCCTCGGCGATGATGAATTCGGCGTACCGGAGGATCCCATAGAGCAGGAGTGCTTCAAGCGCAGGCTTATAGCCACCGCAAGAAGCCTGAAAAAGAAGCAGCAGCAGCTCCAAGCTGATCAAGACCTGCTCACAGACAAATGGACCGAGGTTCTGGCAGCCGAGGAATACGGACTCGAGCGCCCAACCAAAGGTTGCCCAAAACACAAGCTGCTACCTCAGCTAGATGAGGAGGCCGTAGAGCCTACACTGCCAGAACAAGATGAGGCTGACCGGCCACCTCGTGGCCGGGATAAAACGGCATATCAGACCGAATACCAGCCCGCACCCCCACGCCGGTTCAATACGGCCCGGGGCAATACGCAGGACCTGCGACATATATTGGAAAAATACGCATGACAACCAAGATCGATCTACGGATCACGGGGGCGCGCCACAGCACACGACGATGGTCGTCACGCCGGACACAATAATAATAAGTCCGGCCGGGCCGAACATAACCGACCAGACCTAGTCGGAGTGCGTCGCGACATAGCCCGGCATAGAGGCGCCGCACACCCCCTCTGCTTCACCGATGAAGTAATGGATCATGAGTTCCCAGAAGGGTTTAAACCCGTAAACATCGAGTCATACGATGGCACAATAGACCCCACGGTGTGGATCGAAGATTTCCTTCTCCACATTCACATGGCCCACAGTGATTGAGGGAGTCCTGGATAAGGGGGTATCCGGACAGCCGGACTATATACTTTGGCCGGACTATTGAACTATGAAGATACAAGATAGAAGACTTCGTCCCGTGTCCGGATGGGACTCTCCTTGGCGTGGAAAGCAAGCTTGGCGATTCGGATGTAGATCTCCTCCTCTGTAAACCTACTTTGTGTAACCCTAGCCCCCTCCGGTGTCTATATAAACCGGAAGGTTTAGTCTGTAGGACCCAATAAAAACAATCATACCATAGGCTATCTTGTAGGGTTTAGCCTCTCTGATCTCGTGGTAGATCAACTCTTGTAATACTCATATCAGCAAGATCAATCAAGCAGGAAGTAGGGTATAATCTCCATCGAGAGGGCCCGAACCTGGGTAAACATCGTGTCCCCAGCCTCCTGTTACCATTAGCCTTAGACGCACAGTTCGGGACCCCCTACCCGAGATCCGCCAGTTTTGACACCGACATTGGTGCTTTCATTGAGAGTTCCTCTATGTCGTCGCTGCAAGGCTAGATGGCTTCTCCAACCTTCAATCACGCTGTCCTGGGTAAGACTTTCCTCCCCGGACAGATCTTTGTGTTCGGCGGCTTCGCACTGCGGGCCAACTCGCTTGGCCATCTGGAGCAGATCAATAGCTACGCCCCTGGCCATCAGGTCAGGTTTGGAAACCTAAACTACATCACCAACATCCGCGGAGACTTGATCTTCGACGGATTCGGGCCCGTGTCAGGAGCGCCGGACAATCACGACGAGCATGACCTAGATCTGCAGTCGGACAATATTCGGAACATCGCACCTGCTACAGCTCCGGACTTCATTAGAGTAGGCCGTGCCTCCTGAGGACGGGTGGATGGACCCCGCCCCGAAGGCCGCATTCTCATCGGCGTTGGAGCCGAACACAGACTCCCCTCCTCAGGAAATCTGTACCTCTGGACCCCCGGACTCATCTCCGGTAGTGTGTTCCGGACCACGCACATCCGTGACCATCGAATCCAATTGGGCTCCAGTCATGGAGTTCGCCACCGCGGATATCTTTCAGCATCACCCTTCGGAGACGTGCTGAATTCATTAAGGTCTCTCTCTTTGTCAGGAGACTCCTGGCTGAACTATGTACGGCTCGAGTGGGAAGCTGGCGACGAAGAAATTCGCTACCCACCCACCACCCACCTAATAGCCACGGTCGATGACTTAACTGACGTGCTTAACTTCGACTCCGAAGACATCGACGGTATAGACGACAATGCGGGAGAAGAACAGGAACCACCGCCCACAGGGCGCTGGACTGCCACCTCTTCATATGATGTATATATGGTGGATACTCCCAAAGAAACCAACAGCGATGAGGCAACGGGAGATAACCCCCCGGGGAAGAAAGCAAAACATGGGCGTCATCGGTGCCACTCCAAGCCTCGCCGCAACAACACCGGCGCTGGAGAAGAAAATCCAGATGGTGCCAAAGAGGAATATGATCCTGATCAACACACCTTCGAGCAAGCCGAACAGGAACATGGGCAGGCTAGCCCAGACGAACAGGCGACGGACAGATACTTGGAGGATGATAACTATATGCCTGCCTCCGAAGACAAGGTGAGCCTCGGTGACGACGAATTCGGCACACCAAAGGATCCCATAGAGCAGGAGCGCTTCAAGCGCAGGCTTATAGCCACTGTGTCGGTGTCAAAACCGGCGGATCTTGGGTAGGGGGTCCCGAACTGTGCGTCTAGGCGGATGGTAACAAGAGACAAGGGACACGATGTTTTACCCAAGTTCGGGCCCTCTTGATGGAGGTAAAACCCTACATCCTGCTTGATTGATATTGATGATGTGGGTATTACAAGAGTAGATCTACCACAAGATCAAGGAGGCTAAACCCTAGAAGCTAGCCTATGGTATGATTGTTGTTCGTCCTATGGACTAAAACCATCCGGTTTATATAGACACTGGAGAGGGCTAGGGTTACACAGAGTCGGTTACAATGGTAGGAGATCTACATATCCGTATCGCCAAGCTTGCCTTCCACGCCAAGGAAAGTCCCATCCGGACACGGGACGAAGTCTTCAATCTTGTATCTTCATAGTCTTGGAGTCCGGCCAATGATGATAGTTCGGCTATCCGGACACCCCCTAGTCCAGGACTCCCTCAGTAGCCCCTGAACCAGGCTTCAATGACGACGAGTCCGGCGCGCATATTGTCTTCGGCATTGCAAGGCGGGTTCCTTCTCCGGATAATTTATAGAAGATTGTGAACACCAGGATAGTGTCCGGCTCTGCAAAATAAATTCCACATACCACCGTAGAGAGAATAATATTTACACAAGTTCAATCTGCTGACGTATTTTGTGGCGTGACATCACACCACCACCAAGCCTTTACTCGAATTGTTTTTATTATACCACCTCCGCGCGTTTAGCGAAGCGGTTTCCTTGGCACGTCTTGTCGAAGCAGAGATCGTGTTCCCCTTATTCCGGGATTCTCATCAATACGGACGTGGGTAACCCAACCGCGCCCGTTGCCACGCCCCCTCCATCGAAGGCGGGTTCCAAATGGTCACGGGGATGGCTCTTGGTATTCTCCCTCTTTATAATGAGACCAAGGCCCATTCTTTTTCTTCAATCCTCAATCGAATCCGCCCCTCGCCCCGAGTTCCAATGCCCAGGGCTCCAGATTCGGGTACTTTCGACCTTCGACAATGTCCGGCTCCGACCTATGAGGCCGGTGGATGCCCTCCTCCATCACGGAAGAGGACGTGCTAAAGCTGAGAGACGCCAGGTACTTAATCTATGAGATTTCGCATAGGTTGCCTGCCCAAGGGCAAGTTATTCCTACTCCCGAGCCCGGCGAGAGTGTCGTGTTCATGTCTCACCTCCGTCGGGGTTTAGGCTTCCCGATGGATCCTTTCGTGAGGGGGCTCATGTTTTACTATGGGCTGGAATTCCATGACTTGGCTCCGGAGTCCATCCTCCACATCTCATCATTCATTGTCGTCTGCGAAGCCTTCCTCCGCACTACCCCTCACTTCGGCTTGTGGCTCAAAACCTTCAACGTGGAGACGAAGATGATTGAGGGGCGTCAGGCAGAGTGCGGCGGGGCGGTTATAAGCAAGAGGGCCGATGCTCCATGGCCCGAGGGCTCTTTTCAGGAGGAGCTCGGCTTGTGGCAATAGGAGTGGTTCTATATCACCGCTCCCCGGGGCAGCAGGCAGAGGCCGCTGCCCGCCTTTCGCCCGGTCCCTCCACAACGGCTGACGTCATGGGACAACAAAGGGCTTGACTGGGGGCCGTCCAAAGACGTACCCCTGTTGCAGGGCCGGATTCGAGACCTCCAAGAAAGGGAGATCAATCTGGTCGTAGTGGCACAGGTTATGCTGATTCGGCGCCTTCTGCCCTGCAAACGTCGCCCCCTCCGCCTGTGGGAATTTAATCCGGAGGGACCACGAGCTCTCCAACACTTCATGGGGTTGACACCCGTGGAGATGTACAAATTGTTCTTCGGATCACAAGAGATGCGTCCGGACTTGACCGAGGACGCTGGCCTAAGCTGCAATCGCCCGGATACTCAAGTAAGTAGCCCTGTGTCCGGACACATTGTCCATTGATTTATCATGGGTTTGCCTTTTTAACCAGCTAACCCTTGGACAGGAGTGGATAGCGCAAGCAAAACTGATACGGTGTCCGGCCCCCCTTCTTGAGACCACGCCGGATCCCGTGTTAATCAAAATGTTGGAGGTTGCACCTTCGGAGGAGGGCGAAGGGGGGCACAGGGAAACTACCACCTCCGCCAAGGAGGCTTTCAGTAAGGGGGGAATCGAGAATCCCTCCCTCCAGGGGGAGAAGAGGACCGCTTCCGAAGACCCGGAGGCCAAGGCCTCAAAGCGGGGAAAGAAATCTGCACCGGAAGGTCCTGTGCCGGGAAGAGCCCCGGCTGCACAGTCTCCCCAAAGGAATCAACCCTCCAGCGAGCCGTAAGTAAAAAGGGAGAGTTTTGTAATAAGGGACATCCCTACTTTATTTCTAAGGGTAACCGAAGTTTTCACCTTGTAGTTCGGATCTCAGCCCTTCTCAGCAGAGCTCATCTTCGGGGGACCTTCGTCCGGAGATGATGGAGAGCGAAACGCCTCCATCTGCCGCCCCGTCGGGCGGGGCGGACGACCCTAAGGTGTCATCATGGAGGGTCTCCCCGAGTCCGGTGGAGCCGGGGAGTTCGGCACCCACTGGAGTACGGCCGGTGGAGCTGCAGGATTCGCTCGAGAGGGCGTCTATCTCAGAAGATCACCGCACATTAATGAGTATGGTGATTGAAAGGATCTCATCCGCCGAGAGTGGGTTGCATGAGGCCGTCGGAAGTTTGCTGACGGGGTTTGAGGTACGCAAAAAATGACATACCTTTTGACAGTTTTGCACATGGAGTGCGCCCTGTATAGATAGTAGCCCCTGAGACTTCGTATGCTGTCGAAAGCGACAGCGTGCCGAGGATCATAATCTTAGTTATAGAATGTCTCCTTTCCTATGCAGGTGGCGGAATGTTCGATGGCCAGCCGGACTGATGGAGTTGCCGAGCTGAAGCGGCAACTCGACGTTGCGGATGCGGACATCTCGCTGGTCAATAAACGACTTGACGAGTCACAAGGTAGGTGGTTTCTCCGCGGTCACCTAGTAAGGGAGCTAATGCCCGTTCCTTACAATTTGTATGCTTGATGTAGATGGTGCCGCTGCTGTGGAAGACCTTCGAGCAGAGCTTGCTCGAGCCAAGGAGGAGATGCGGCTGCCTCGAAGGCAGCGGAAGAGCTAAAAGCCGAAAAGGCTGCTCACTGCCGAAGCAGGGAGGAGATGGCCGGAATGGACGTGAAATTAAAAGATGCTACCGACCGCTATGAGGTTCTTGAAAGAGAACGCCGAGCGGAGCAAGAGGGCCTGAAGAAGGCCGTCGCCGAAGCCAAGGATGCCTGTTGTGCGATGCGGGCTATGAAGGAGGAGCTGCGTCAGGCCGGAGACATTGCGGCTGGAAAGCCCTTTCTGCTGCGTAGGAAGTTCACGGATCCGAAGTATGCTCAGTTGGGCCAATTGTGGGGTGCGGAGGATCCTTATATAGATTTGGCTGCGAGTGCGGCGGACGCAGTCGTGCACTTCCGAAGCCAGAAGGATCACGAAATGGAAGAGCTTTTCTGGTCTCAATTCCATAGTCCGGAGCGTCCACTTCCGTTGACTAATCGGTTGGCTGAGTGGCCTGAGCTGAATAGATTGTCCGGATTTGCCATGACGGATTTGGTGGCTCATCTGTGGCCAGAAAGGCCCAAGTCGGAGAGTTATTTTGGCTTGTTGCAGCAATTCCTTGGGGCGGTGCCGCATATCGAGGCGATGAAGCGGTCGGCATGCTTAGAGGGTGCATGGATGGCTCTCGCCCGTGTTAAGACATACTGGGCAGAGATGGATGCCACCGATGTTGCATCCCGAGGTTCGGACAAAAGCCGATTACCCGCCGAGCACTATTTTGAGGAAGTCCTGCAGGGCGCTCGTTTAATAGAGTCGCAGTGCTCGAAAGATGTTATGTTCAAATGACATGTATGATTTGTGAGGTCATGTTTATAATGTAACGGCTTTTTATACTTGTGCGTTCAAGTATTGAACTATCTCCTGTGCGACCGTATATGTATGTATAACCTGAAAGATGGCAGTCTTTGGCTTCAGCCCCCACGCACATGGTGCGGGGGTGTTTGCAAAAACAAGCGCTTTTCACACTTAATCCAATGTCTTGGTCCTTTGAAGGAGGTGATAGCATAGCAAACTAGGCAACCGGACTATAATGCTTTATCACTTTCACTTAGCCATAGGAGCTCGATGGTGGGGCTACTATATAGCCCCTAGAGGCACCGCGCTCTCCGAACTTGGGGCGCGTATGTGCCTGACCGGGAAGCGGTCCTTCGTCAAAGCGGAGGAATTCTAAACATTCCAGTAGTCGATCAAGTGGTTGACCAGTCTCTCGCTATATCATGACAGCCAGTTTTCGGCTTTCTCTACTGAGGTGCTCGCACGGCCGAACCGGGGCACAATTGCAGTAGTTCTCCTGGTGCCGCATTAGCCGATGGAGCGGAATGTAAGGCAGCAAAACATAGGAGCCGGGCAAACCCAACATTTGACCAAAGACATGATTCGGAGCTGATGCATATAAGGCCTAACTCGAGACGCCGAACACTCCCTGAGATATTCGGTCTTTATGATACCGGGCAGAACAATGCCCTAAGGCCCTAGTGTCCAGGTACGGGCGAGAACTTCTGACGTGGCCGATGCCAAAACGCCAGCCTCCTCCTCGGTTATGGTAGGAAACCGGGGGATGTGTATCAACAAGAGACAGTAAGAAAGGTTTACGCAGGGTCTTAATCTGAAAAGAATCCTTGCAACGGGTCCCTGCTGCACGTCTGCGCCTGTGTCTCCGTTGTGTTGTATCCTGGACGGGTGTAGCACGTGCTTCATCTGTAAAAGAGAAGAACTTAGTTTGGAAAAAATATCGTGCAAAAGATGTATTTAAAATAAAGTATGATTTGGAAGATGAATAAAGTTGAGTTTTATTGGCTCTCATTGTTTATACATGCAGCCCCTTGTAAAGAGGTATGCGGCTGGGAAGCCCCTTGTTTATTTATGCCGGACTCGCCTAACCGTGTCCGAGGTCTGAATGACCTATTTTTAGGGGCTTTGGCCAGCAAGGTCGGATTAGTGTGTGGCTGTCAAGGCAGTCTCACGTTTTCCATGGTTGAGGAACACTCGGAGTTACCCTTTAATGAGATTATGTCGCGTGGACCGGGCATTTTAAGCGTAAGAGACGCGTAATGCGGTATTGCGTTAAAGCTGGCGAAAGCTTCGTGTCCCAGTAGTGCTTGATGGCTACTTTTGAATGGGGCGATATGGAAAATGAGCTTTTCACGACGGAGGTTGTCCGATGAACCGAACACGACCTCTAGTAGTACAGAGCCTGTACAATTGGCGTAAAGGCCTGGCATCACTCCTTTGAAGGAAGTGCTGCTACAGTGAATTTTGGTAGGGTCTATCCCCATTCTGCGGATGGTGTCCTGGTATAGCAGGTTTATATCGCTGCCGCCATCCATTAGGACTTGTGTGAATTGTAGTCCGTCGATTATGGGATCCAATACCAAAGCAGTTCCTCCTGTGTTTCGAATACTTCTGGAGTAATCCTGATGGTCGAAAGTAATTGGTTTAAACATCCAATTTCGGGACTCTGCTAGGGTGGACCGTGCGGCGCGTGCTTTAGCAGGTGCCGCATTATTTTTCCTTGTTATCACATGAAGTGAGTTCACTGTTTTGACTTCTAGTGGGAAAGTCTTCTGTTTTCCGGCGTGCTGCTTGTGGGGTTCGTCGTCGTCTTCGCTTGGTGTGTCGAGCCCCTTGTGTTCGGCGTTAAGTCGGCCGGACTGCTTGAAGACCCAACAATCTCTGTGGGTATGGTTTGCAGGCTTCCCGGGGGTACTATGGATTTGAAATATCCTATCCAAGATTTTATTTAGGTTGGATAGCTCATCACTGTTGTCCTTAAGAGGCGGTGTTTTATTATTCGGCCGAGAGCTTTTGAACCCGGCGTTGACCGTCGTGCTACTTGGGCCATTTTCCTTATGTTGGGGAACGTAGTAATTTCAAAAAAATTCCTACGCACACGCAAGATCATGGTGATGGCATAGCAACGAGAGGGGAGAGTAATGTCCACATACCCTCGTAGACCGTAAGCGGAAGCGTTATGACAACGCGGTTGATGTAGTCGTACGTCTTCACGATCCGACCGATCCAAGTACCGAACGTACGGCACTTCCGTGTTCAGCACACGTTCAGCTCGATGAAGTTCCCCGGGCTCCAATCCAGCAAAGCGTCGGGGATGAGTTCTGTCAGCACGACGGCATGGTGACGATGATGATGTTCTATCGGCGCAGGGCTTCGCCTAAACTCCGCGACGATATAACCGAGGTGGAATATGGTGGAGGGGGGCACCGCACACGGCTAAGGAACGATCTGTAGACCAACTTGTGTGTCATGGGGTGCCCCCCTGCCCCCGTATATAAAGGAGCAAGGGGGGAGGAGGCCGGCCCTAGGAGGGGGCGCGCCAAGTGTGGAGTCCTACTAGGACTCCCTAGTCCTAGTAGGATTCCACCTCCCTTGTTGGAGTAGGAGAAGGGGAAAGAGGGGGAGAGGAAGAAGGAAAGGGGGGCTCCGCCCCTTGTCCAATTCGGACCAGAGGGGGGGGCGCAAGCCTCCTTCCTTTTGGCCTCTCTCCTCTATTCCCGTATGGCCCAATAAGGCCCATATACTCCCCGGCGAATTCCCGTAACTCTCCGGTACTCCGAAAAATACCCGAATCACTCGGAACCTTTCCGAACTCCGAATATAGTCGTCCAATATATCGATCTTTACGTCTCGACCATTTCGAGACTCCTCGTCATGTCCCCGATCTCATCCGGGACTCCGAACTCCTTCGGTACATCAAAACTTACAAACTCATAATAAAACTGTCATCGAAACGTTAAGCGTGCGGACCCTACGGGTTCGAGAACTATGTAGACATGACCTAGAACTATTCTCGGTCAATAACCAATAGCGGAACCTGGATGTGCATATTGGTTCCTACATATTCTACGAAGATCTTTATCGGCCAAACCGCATAACAACATACGTTGTTCCCTTTGTCATCGGTATGTTACTTGCCCGAGATTCGATCGTCGATATCCAATACCTAGTTCAATCTCGTTACCGGCAAGTCTCTTTACTCGTTCCGTAATACATCATTTCATAACTAGCTCATTAGTTACAATGCTTGCAAGTCTTAAGTGATGTGTATTACCGAGAGGGCCCAGAGATACCTCTCCGACAATCGGAGTGACAAAACCTAATCTCGAATTATGCCAACTCAACATGTACCTTTAGAGACACCTGTAGAGCACCTTTATAATCACCCAGTTATGTTGTGACGTTTGGTAGCACACAAAGTGTTCCTCCGGTAAACGGGAGTTGCATAATCTCATAGTTACAGGAACATGTATAAGTTATGAATAAAGCAATAGCAACATACTAAGCGATCAAGTGCTAGGCTAACGGAATGGGTCATGTCAATCACATCGTTCTCCTAATGATGTGATCCCGTTAATCAAATGACAACTCTTTTGTCCATGGCTAGGAAACATAACCATCTTTGATAAACGAGCTAGTCAAGTAGAGGCATACTAGTGACTATATGTTTGTCTATGTATTCACACATGTATTATGTTTCCGGTTAATACAATTCTAGCATGAATAATAAACATTTATCATGATATAAGGAAATAAATAATAACTTTATTATTGCCTCTAGGGCATATTTCCTTCAGTCTCCCACTTGCACTAGAGTGAATAATCTTGTTCACATCATCATGTGATTTAACACCAATATTCACATCTGTATGTGATTAATACCCATAGTTCACATCGTCATGTGATCAACACCCAAAGGGTTTACTAGAGTCAATAATCTAGTTCACATCGCTATGTAATTAACACCCAAAGAGTACTAAGGTATGATCATGTTTTGCTCGTGAGAGAAGTTTAGTCAACGGGTTTGTCATATTACAGAGTCGTATGTATTTTGCAAATATTCTATGTCTACAATGCTTTGCACGGAGCTACTCTAGCTAATTGCTCCCACTTTCAATATGTATCCAGATTGAGACTTAGAGTTATCTGGATCGGTGTAAAAGCTTGCATCGATGTAACTCTTTATGACGAACTCTTTTATCACCTCCATAATCGAGAAACATATCCTTATTCTACTAAGGATAATTTTGACCAATGTCTAGTGATCTACTCCTAGATCACTATTGTACTCCTTTGCCAAACCAGGGCAGAGTATACAATAGGTCTGGTCCATAGCATGGCATCCTTTTATAGAACCTATGACTGATGCATAGGGAATGACTTTCATTCTCTTTCTATTTTCTGCCATGGTCGGGTCTTGAGTCTTACTCAATTTCACACCTTTGCAACACAGGCAAGAACTCTTTCTTTGACTGTTCCATTTTGAACTATTTCAAAATCTTGACAAGGTATGTACTTATTGAAAAAACTTATCAAGCGTCTTGATCTATCTCAATAGATCTTGATGCTCAATATGTAAGCAGCTTCACCGAGGTCTTTCATTGAAAAACCTTTTATTCAAGTATCCTTTTATGCTATCCAGAAATTCTATATCATTTCCAATCAACAATATGTCTTGCACATATAATATCAGAAATGCTACAGAGCTCCCACTCACTTTCTTGTAAATACATGCCTTTCCAAAAGTCTGTATAAAACCATATGCTTTGATCAACTCATCAAAGCGTATATTCCAACTCCGAGATGCTTGCACCAGTCCATAGATGGATCGCTGGAGCTTGCACATTTTGTTAGCACCGTTAGGATTGACAAAACCTTCTGGTTGCATCATATACAACTCTTCTTTAAGAAAACCATTAAGGAATGCAGTTTTGACATCCATTTGCCAGATTTCATAAAATGTGGCAATTGCTAACATGATTCGGACAGACTTAAGCATCGCTACAGTTGAGAAAATCTCATTGTAGTCAACACCTTGAACTTGTCGAAAACCTTTCGCAACAAGTCGAGCTTAGTAGATAGTAACACTACTATTAGTGTCCGTCTTCCTCTTGAAGATCCATTTATTTAACATGGCTTGCTGATCATCGAGCAAGTCAATCAAAGTCCATACTTTGTTCTCATACATGGATCCCATCTCAGATTTCATGGCCTCAAACCATTTCACGGAATCTGGGCTCATCATCGCTTCCTCATAGTTCATAGGTTCATCATGGTCTAGCAACATGACTTCCAGAATAGGATTACCATACCACTCTGGTGTGGATCTTACTCTGGAAGACCTACGAGGTTCGGTAGCAACTTGATCTGAAGTTTCATGATCATTATCATTAGCTTCCTCACTAATTGGTGTAGGAATCACAGGAACTGATTTCTGTGATGAACTACTTTCCAATAAGGGAGAAGGTACAATTACCTCATCAAGTTCTACTTTCCTCCCACTCACTTCTTTGGAGAGAAACTCCTTCTCTAGAAAGGATCCATGTTAGCAACGAATCTTGCTTTCGGATCTGTGATAGAAGGTGTACCCAATAGTTACCTTTGGGTATTCTATGAAGACGCACTTCTCTGATTTGGGTTTGAGCTTATCAGGTGAAAACTTTTTCACATAAGCATCGCAGCCCCAAACTTTAAGAAACGACAACTTTGGTTTCTCGCCAAACCATAGTTCATAAGGCATCGTCTCAACGGGTTTTGATGGTGCCCTTTAAAAGTGAATGCAACTGTCTCTAATGCATAACCCCAAAACGATAGTGGTAAATTGGTAAGATACATCATAGATCACACTATATCCAATAAAGTACTGTTATGACGCTCGGACACACCATTAAGCCGTGGTGTTCCAGGTGGCATGAGTTTGTGAAACTATTCCACATTGTTTTAATTGAAGACCAAACTCGTAACTCAAATATTTGTCTCCGCGATCAAATTGCAGAAACTTTATTTTCTTGTTACGATCATTCTCCACTTCACTCTGAAATTCTTTGAACTTTCCAAATGTTTCAGACTTGTGCTTCATTAAGTAGATATACTCATATCTGCTCAATTCGTCTTGTGAAGGTCATAAAATAACGATACCCACCACGAGCATCAACACTCATTGGACAGTATACATCGGTATGTATTATTTCCATCAAGTCAGTAGCTCGTTCCATTGTTCCGGAGAACGGAGTTTTAGTCATCTTGCCCAAAAGGCACGGTTCGCAAGCATCAAATGATTCATAACCAAGAGATTCCAAAAATCCATCTTTATCGAGTTTCTTCATGCGCTTTACACCGATATGACACAAACAGCAGTGCCACAAACAAGTTGCACTATCATTATCAACTTTGCATCTTTTGGCATCAATATTATGAATATGTGTATTACTACGATCTAGATCCAACAAACTATTTTCATTGGGTGTATGACCATCGAAGGTTTTATTCATGTAAAAGAACAAAAATTATTCTTTGACTTTAAATGAATAACTGTATCGCAATAAACATGATCAAATCATATTCATGCTCAACTCAAACGCCAAATAACATTTATTTAGGTTTAACACTAATCCCGAAAGTATAGGGAGTGTGCGATGATGATCATATCAATCTTGGAACCACTTCCAACACACATCGTCACTTCACCCTCAACTAGTCTCTGTTTATTCTGTAACTCCTGTCTCGAGTTACTAATATTTAGCAACCGAACAAGTATCAAATACTCAGGGGCTACTATAAACACTAGTAAGGTACACATCAATAACCTGTATATCAAATATACCCTTGTTCACTTTGCCATCCTTCTTATCCACCAAATATTCAGGGCATTTCCACTTCCAGTGACCATTTCCTTTGCAGTATAATCATTCTGTTTCAAGCTTTGGTCCAGCTTTGGGCTTCTTCGCGGGAGTGACAACTTGCTTGTCATTCTACTTGAAGTTTCCCTTTCTTTCCCTTTTCTTGAAACTAGTGATCTTGTCAACCATCAACACTTGATGCTCTTTCTTGATTTCTACCTTCGTCGATTTCAACATCACGAAGAGCTCGGGAATCGTTTTCGTCACCCCTTGCATACTGTAGTTCATCACAAAGTTCTACTAACTTGGTGATGGTGACTAGAGAATTCTATCAATCAATATGTTATCTGGAAGATTAACTCCCACTTGATTCAAGCGATTGTAGTACACAGACAATCTGAGCACATGCTCACTAGTTGAGCGATTCTCCTCCATCTTTCAGCTATAGAACTTGTTGGAGACTTCATATCTCTCAACTCGGGTATTTTCTTGAAATATTAACTTCAACTCCTGGAACATCTCATATGGTCCATGACATTCAAAACGTCTTTGAAGTCCCGATTCTAAGTCGTTAAGCATGGTGCACTAAACTATCAAGTAGTCATCACATTGAGCTAGCCAAGCGTTCATAACGTCTGCATCTGCTCCCGCAATAGGTCTGTCACCTAACGGTGCATCAAGGACATAATTCTTCTGTGCAGCAATGAGGATAAACCTCAGATCACGGATCCAATCCGCATCATTGCTACTAACATCTTTCAACACAATTTTCTCTAGGAACATATCAAAATAAACATATGAAAGCAATAACGCGAGCTATTGATCTACAACATAATTTGAAAAATACTACCAGGACTAAGTTCATGATAAATTTAAGTTCAATTAATCATGTTACTTAAGAACTCCCACTTAGAAAGACATCCCTCTAATCCTCTAAGTGATCACGTGATCCAAATCAACTAAACCATAACCGATCATCATGTGAAATGGGTATAGCTTTCAATGGTGAACATCATTATGTTGATCATATCTACTATATGATTCACGCTCGACCTTTCGGTCTCCGTGTTCCGAGGCCATATCTGCATATGCTAGGCTCGTCAAGTTTAACCTGAGTATTCTGCGTGTGCAAAACTGGCTTGCACCCATTGTAGATGGATGTAGAGCCTATCAAACCCGATCATCACGTGGTGTCTCAGCACGAAGAACTTTCGCAACGGTGCATACTCAGGGAGAACACTTCTTGATAATTAGTGAGAGATCATCTTAAAATGCTACCGTCAAACTAAGCAAAATAAGATGTATAAAAGATAAACATCACATGCAATCAATATAAGTGATATGATATGGCCATCATCATCTTGTGCTTGTGATCTCCATCTCCAAAGTACTGTCATGATCTCTATCGTTACCGGCACGACACCATGATCTTCATCATCTTGATCTGTATCAATGTGTCATCACATGGTCGTCTCGCCAACTATTGCTCTTGCAACTATTGCTATCATATAGCGATAAAGTAAAGCAATTATTTGGCACTTGCATCTTATGCAACAAAGAGACAACCATAGGGCTTCTGCCAGTTACCGATAACTTCAACAAAACATGAGCATCTCATACAACAACTTATATCTCATCACGTCTTGACCATATCACATCACAACATGCCCTGCAAAAACAAGTTAGACGTCCTCTACTTTGTTGTTGCAAATTTTACGTGGCTGCTACGGGCTGAGCAAGAACCGTTCTTACCTACGCATCAAAACCACAACGATAGTTCGTCAAGTTAGTGTTGTTTTAACCTTCGCAAGGACCGGGCATAGCCACACTCGGCTCAACTAAAGTTGGAGAAAGAGACACCCGCTAGTCACCTGTGTGCGAAGCACGGCGGTAAAACCAGTCTCGCGTAAGCGTACGCGTAATGTCGGTCCGGGCCGCTTCATCCAACAATACCGCCGAACCAAAGTATGACATGCTGGTAAGCAGTATGACTTATATCGCCCACAACTCACTTGTGTTCTACTCGTGCATATGACATCTACGCATAAAACCTGGCTCTGATACCACTGTTGGGGAACGTAGTAATTTCAAAAAAATTCCTACGCACACGCAAGATCATGGTGATGGCATGGCAATGAGAGGGGAGAGTAATGTCCACGTACCCTCGTAGACCGTAAGCGGAAGCGTTATGACAATGCAGTTGATGTAGTCGTACGTCTTCACGATCCGACCGATCCAAGTACCGAACGTACGGCACCTCTGTGTTCAGCACACGTTCAGCTTGATGACGTTCCCCGGGCTCCAATCCAGCAAAGCGTCAGGGATGAGTTCTGTCAGCACGATGGCATGGTGACGATGATGATGTTCTACTGGCGCAGGGCTTCGTCTAAACTCCGCGACGATATAACCGAGGTGGAATATGGTGGAGGGGGGCACCGCACATGGCTAAGGAATGATCTGTAGATCAACTTGTGTGTCATGGGGTGCCCCCCTGCCCCCGTATATAAAGGAGCAAGGGGGGAGGAGGCCGGCCCTAGGAGGGGGCACGCCAAGTGTGGAGTCCTACTAGGACTCCCTAGTCCTAGTAGGATTCCACCTCCCTTGTTGGAGTAGGAGAAGGGGAAAGAGGGGGAGAGGAAGAAGGAAAGGGGGGCTGCGCCCCTTGTCCAATTCGTACCAGAGGGGGGGCGCAGGCCTCCTTCCTTTTGGCCTCTCTCCTCTATTCCCGTATGGCCCAATAAGGCCCATATACTCCCCGGCGAATTTCCGTAACTCTCCGGTACTCCGAAAAATACGCGAATCACTCGGAACCTTTCCGAACTCCGAATATAGTCGTCCAATATATCGATCTTTACGTCTCGACCATTTCGAGACTCCTCGTCATGTCCCCGATCTCATCCGGGACTCTGAACTACTTTGGTACATCAAAACTTACAAACTCATAATAAAATTGTCATCGAAACGTTAAGCGTGCGGACCCTACGGGTTCGAGAACTATGTAGACATGACCTAGAACTATTCTCGGTCAATAACCAATAGCGGAACCTAGATGTCCATATTGGTTCCTACATATTCTACGAAGATCTTTATCGGTCAAACCGCATAACAACATACGTTGTTCCCTTTGTCATCGGTATGTTACTTGCCCGAGATTCGATCGTCGGTATCCAATACCTAGTTCAATCTCGTTATCGGCAAGTCTCTTTACTCGTTTCGTAATACATCATTTCATAACTAGCTCATTAGTTACAATGCTTGCAAGGCTTAAGTGATGTGTATTACCGAGAGGGCCCAGAGATACCTCTCCGACAATCGGAGTGACAAAACCTAATCTCGAATTATGCCAACTCAACTTGTACCTTTGGAGACACCTGTAGAGCACCTTTATAATCACCCAGTTACGTTGTGACGTTTGGTAGCACACAAAGTGTTCCTCCGGTAAACGGGAGTTGCATAATCTCATAGTTACAGGAACATGTATAAGTTATGAAGAAAGCAATAGCAACATACTAAACGATCAAGTGTTAGGCTAATGGAATGGGTCATGTCAATCACATCATTCTCCTAATGATGTGATCCCGTTAATCAAATGACAACTCTTTTGTCCATGGCTAGGAAACATAACCATCTTTGATAAACGAGCTAGTCAAGTAGAGGCATACTAGTGACTATATGTTTGTCTATGTATTCACACATGTATTATGTTTCCGGTTAATACAATTCTAGCATGAATAATAAACATTTATCATGATATAACGAAATAAATAATAACTTTATTATTGCCTCTAGGGCATATTTCCTTCACCTTATTCCGGCGCTGATCTTTTCTGCGTCGTGATTTTCCATTTCCATCCCTGACTTCGGATGTACTCGGGTCGCTGGTGCTGCATCTTGCCAGCCAGCTATCTTCCCCCGCGCAAAAGCGGGTCATGAGCCTTGTTAGCGCGGCCATTGTTCTTGGTTTTTCCTAGCCGAGGTGTCTGGCGAGCCATTCGTCTCGGACATTATGCTTAAAGGCTGCTAAGGCTTCGGCGTCCGGACAGTCGACTATTTGGTTCTTTTTGGTGAGGAACCTGTTCCAGAATTTGCGTGCTGACTCTCCGGGCTATTGAGTTATGTGACTTAAATCATCTGCATCCGAAGGGCGGACATAAGTCCCCTGAAAATTTGCTCCAAACGCATCCTCGAGCTCTTCCCAACTTCCAATAGTATTTTCTGGGAGGCTTTTGAGCCAATGCCGAGCTGGCCCTTTGAGCTTGAGGGGTAGGTATTTTATGGCATGGAGATCGTCTCCTCTGGCCATATGTATGTGTAGGATGTAATCCTCAATCCAGACTCCGGGGTCTATTGTTCCGTCATATGCCTCTATGTTTACGGGTTTGAATCCCGCTGGAAATTCATGATCCAGTACCTCATCGATGAAACATAGTGGGTGTGCGGAGCCCCTGTATTTAGGTGTGCCGTTGTCTTCAAACACTCGGCGGGTTGTGTTGCTCCCTGGAGTCTTCTTTTTTGTCCCGTAGATGGACCTGACTGGGCCATCCTTTTTGCGAGGATCCTTATGTTGATCGTGTGCCGGCTTGTGTGCAGTGCCGCTTGCCGCTCTTAGCCTGTCATCGGGTCGTCTATCCGGCCAGGTGGCCTCTTTCTTTTTTGAATGTGGGGGCTCTACGGCCTCCTCGTCAAATTCAGGCAACAGCTTGCGCTTCGGGTAGCTCTTTGCCTGGTGATTATCGCCGTATTTATCTGCGGTATTGAGTACTTTGCTCCATCTCATTATGAGTGCGTCCTCCGCTGTTTTGAGCTTCCGCTTTTGCTTCTTCAAACTTCTTGCAGTGGCGACGAGCCTTTTATGAAGGTTCTTATGCTCCGGTGATGTGTCCAGCGTGAGATCATCTGGACTGTTGTTTTTGCCGGGGATGGGTTGCTTGTCCAATTCATCCTGTTCGGATGGTTGCTTGGTGGCATGTTCGTCGTCCACTGCTTCGCCCTGCTCTAAGGCTGGGTCAGTATGGGTGCCGTTGTTATCGAGGCGGGACTTCGGGAAGTGCTTGCGTCACCGTTTTGGTTGTTTGTCGGGGGAGTTGTCCTTCGCCACGTCCCGTTGTTCCTCGTTATCGCTTCCTTTTGGTGTATCCACCATGTATACGTCAGCAGTGGCTACTAAGTGGGTGGTGGGTGGGCCTTGAATTTCTTCGTCGTCCGCATCCCAACCGTCCTGACCGCAGTCCGGCCAGGTCTCTCCTGATAACGAGAGATACTTTAGCGAACTCAGGATGTCGCCGAAAGGTGAGTGTTGAAAGATGTCCGCAACGGTGAACTCCATGATCGGCGCCCAATCGGATTCGATTGGAGGGGGCGCGGGAGGTTCGGAGTCCGGCGAGGAGTCCGGCACCTCGGAGTCACGAGCTTCGCAAGGGATAAGGTCAGTATTCGGCTCCATCGTTGTAGAGGTTGCAGCTTCTGAGGCGGTGTCTAGCCACCCGTCCTCGATCTGCGCAGCCGGCTCCGAATTGAGGGTCAGAGCGGACTCGTGTGCGGCCTCCAGGGCACTGTCTGGCTGCAGAGCTAAATCATGCCCATCGTGACAGTGCGGCGCGCTCGGCTGTGGCTCAAATCCATCGAAGATCAAGTCTCCGTGGATGTCAGCCGTGAAGTTCAAACTTCCGAATCTGACCTGACGGCCAGGGGCGTAGCTTTCGATCTGCTCCAGATGGCCAAGCAAATTGGCCCGCAGTGCAATGCCGCCGAATACAAAGATCTGTCCGGGGAGAAAAGTGTCACCCTGGACTGCGTCGTTCTTGATGATCGAAGAAGCCATCGATCCTATCGGCGACGACACAGAGGAACTCTCAATGAAAGCACCAATGTCGGTGTCAAAACCGGCGGATCTCGGGTAGGGGGTCCCGAACTGTGCGTCTAGGCGGATGGTAACAGGAGACAAGGGACACGATGTTTTACCCAGGTTCAGGCCCTCTTGATGGACGTAAAACCCTACGTCCTGCTTGATTGATATTGATGATGTGGGTATTACAAGAGTAGATCTACCACGAGATCAAGGAGGCTAAACCCTAGAAGCTAGCCTATGGTATGATTGTTGTTCGTCCTATGGACTAAAACCATCCGGCTTATATAGACACCAGAGAGGGCTAGGGTTACACAGAGTCGGTTACAATGGTAGGAGATCTACATATCCGTATCGCCAAGCTTGCCTTGCACGCCAAGGAAAGTCCCATCCGGACACGGGACGAAGTCTTCAATCTTGTATCTTCATAGTCTTAGAGTCCGACCGATGATGATAGTTCGGCTATCCGGACACCCCCTAGTCCAGGACTCCCTCACACTGCAAGAAGCCTGAAAAAGAAGAAGCGGCAGCTCCAAGCTGACCAAGATTTGCTCACAGACAAATGGACTAAGGCCCGGGCAGCCGAAGAATACAGACTCAAGCGCCGAACAAAATACTACCCAAAACGCAACCTGCTACCTCAATTCGAGGAGGCACTAAAAATCAAACGTAAGCCGACACCCCGCCGACAGCACACCACGACAAGGGGCTGCGCACAAGACCAGCATTATATACCAAACAACAACATGGCAAGCACCCCGGACACATCAGCGGACAAAAACAAAGTCTACAAACCTTGGTGCAACAAATATAAGCGTCCCAAGGCGAAAAATGGCGCCCAGGGAACGACGATCAACACAGGAGCATGTAATCCTCTACCCGTTGAGCGGGAGAAGAGACTTCAACATCTTAATTTGGGACCCTCCAGCTTGAACCGCATACTTGACCGCCCATGTCAAATTCATGGCACCCCAGGAGAGGCTACCAATCATACCAATAGAGAATGTTGGGTCTTTAAATAAATTGGCAGGCCGGCGCTGGAAGGAGCGTGAAGAAGACCAGATTATTAAGTCTGGGGACCGATAACTCGAGGATCAGAATCACCAGATAACTCATTCCAGAGTATCATAATTAGGCGTAACGGCCATCTAGGCCCCGCCACCCCAGAGCTGGTCTCCGGATAGCCAAAAATGTCATACCAACTTGCGGTCTAACACCTCTAGGCAGTAGCTACTCAGCACCGCCAGGATACACTACGACTCGACACATTACCACCAAAGACCCACGTGATGAAGTCACAAATGCGGTCAAGACCGAGCTTCGCCTCAGCGCCGAAGAATATTCGGCTACTTTATTCACCGAAGCAGCGAGTCACAGTTTTTTCAATCGAATAGGTTCGACAGCCAAACTCCCGGACACCGACAAAGGAGTCCGAACTACTTCATGATACCCCAACCTAACCATAGCTCATACAGATCCTTAAGCGTTCACCCTCGCGCACAACTGGACTGGCGACTTGGAAGCAGCTCCGATGCACACAGGGGGGATCTCCACCCATCCTGAATACAATCTGGATATTCCTCCGGACTCGCGCATAGCCAACCACCGCCCGGCCCCAACAGGTTCTGCCGTCATGCCTCTCTTTTATAACATGCACTATACTCATACGCATAGACGTATTACTTAAATACAACATGTAGAGTCATTTGACTCTTATCTGCTATTTCTCAACGACACTTTATCATAACGGCATCCGAACTTCGTGTTATGCCTTTGAACGTCAGGGGCTTTTGCACCCGTACTACGGCGGCTAAAGTCCGAACACCTTCTCGGTTGTTCAGCACCCCGAACTTATAGCATTATATGCATCAGCTCTGAATCATGTCTTGGATCATTAGTTGGGTTTGCCCGGCTCCCATGTTTTGGTACCTTACGTTCCGCAATATCGGCTAAGGTAGCGCTGGGAGAACTACTGTGATTGTGTCCCGGTTCTGCCGGACGAACACCTCAGTAGAGAAAGCCGAAAACCGACTATCATCATAAGGCGAGAGCTGGTCAGCTGGTCGAGAGGTTGTAAAATCTTTGAGGATTTATTCCGCATAATGCCATAATAAAATGCAGCGTGCGAAGGGTCGGTCCACCGATCAGGCGTTATTAGAGCCCCCACGCGGTCTTCCGAACACCAGGGGCTGCGCCTCCCATACTCGAATTCCTATGGCTAAGTGAGAGTAATAAAGCCCTATAGTCTGATTGTCTAGTTCTTTGTGCTGAACACCTCCTTCATGAACCCAAAAATGGGATAAAGAGTGTTCAGGTTTATCTCGAACACCCCCGTAGTTCCTACGTGGGGGTAGAAGCCGACGACTGGCCAACTCTCAAGACTAACATATTAAATGGCCACACAGGAATAGAATTTACACATAGCAGGCACCTACATATAAGTGACTATGTTTTGCCTTACAAAGGATAGCACATCTACTTTTAGGGAAAAATAATGTCTCTCGTACATTCCTCGGCCACGAGGCGGGCGCCTTTCAGGACACCATCATAATATAGTTCGGGCTTGCGGTGTTCCTTCCCCTCCGGCGGCCCCTCAGTCATCAGCTTCTCAGCATCAAGCTTCCCCCAGTGCACTTTCTCACAGGAAAAGGCCATTCGTGCCCCTTCTATGCAAACCGACCGCTTGATGACGTCCAGCCGAGGGCAAGCCCTCACAATCTGCTTCACGAGCCCAAAGAAACTACTCGATATGGGCTCAGCGGGCCACATCCGGATAACGAAATCCTTCATGGTTAGTTCGGCCGCCTGATGCAGTTCGATCAGCTGTTTGAGCTGGTCGACAAATGGCACTGGATAATTCGGCGCCAAATACTGCGACCAGAAGAGCCTTTCCGCAGTTTCCTTCTTTTCGGCTCAGAAGAATTGGGCAGCATCAGATATGCTACGCGGCAAATCCGCAAATGCCCCTGGAAAAATTGGGATTCAATGGGTCACCATGAATCTTCCCTGCGAAAGCGTAAGGCGCTTTGAACAAAAATATAAAACCCCTACCGGCCGCAATCTTACGCGCCTCCTGAATATCCTTCAGCACAGCCAGGGCTTCCTCTCGAACCTCATTCACGGTCCGGACAGCTTTTGCGATTTCGGATTATTTCAATGATAGACTCTGATCCAAACTCTCGCTTCTCCCTACGGCCTCCTGAAGCTCTTGTTCAGCTTCCACGACCCTCGCCTCGTGTTTCTCATGGAGAGCCTGCTCAGCGTTCGCTTTCTTTTCGGCCAAGGCAACAACCTTCTTGAGCGCCTCAATTTCGGCATTTGCCCCTAGAGTGTGCGATATATATACTCTAAGATAGTCACAACTACTTACTTGTGCTAAAACTTACTAAAAGTTTCAAAACATACCTTGTTGGCCCTCCAGCTGCCTCTTCACTCGGCCGAGTTCCTCTTTGGCCCACACCAGACTCTGCTTGAGTCCGGACACTTCTGCAGCATGAGAGGAGGCAGTCGCCGCAGACATCTGATTCACAAAATATATACGTCATTAGCTATGGCTCCTGCGGACCGGAAGTTGATCCCCTGTCTGGTTCCTGTCCTCTCCGGACAGTCTATCAGGGGCTACTATATATACTATGACAGTCTTCTATACATACCTCCAAGCCTTTTATAAGGCTGACGCGGGATTCATTCAGTCTGCTCTCGGCGGCCTGAATCTTTTCTATCACCATGCCCATAAGGGCGCGGTGTTCATCAATAATGGACGCACTCTCCAGTGCTGTCGATAGGCCACCTGACGCCTTCGGTTGGACGGAGGCCACAGGCAGAGAAGGATCGCCCCCTCTAGTCAAGAGGGGCTGGCTGCCTGATCTCGGAGCCTTAAGGGCCTCCGGGACTGTGTCCGGCTGCAGGCCGGATCCACGATCGCCCCCACCGTCGACATTCATGGGAACTGCCGCTCCCGCACATCCGGCCTCTGAGGTATGCCCCCCTGGCTTAGGTCCCTTTTGGACGACACTTCGGTGTCACTGCCAGGCTCTTGGGAAGGGGCTGTCATGCCCAATATGCGACCCTATCCAAAAGGAACTTGAAGGTCCCACCAAGGATAGACCCGCATATAGAAACGCTTTTGCAAGGTGGATATCATTACATCAACATTACATAATAGATGGGGATACATACAAAAGGCAAACAATGCCACATGAATACAACATCATCATACAAGAGATCATCATCCGACTACGGATGATACACAAACAGCAACCCAAACAATATCCATCCTGCTAGCCCAGGCTGCCGACCTGGAACCTAACCCCTCATCGAAGAAGAAGCAGAAGAAGAACTCCAAAACAAGTAAACATCACTCTCGCGTCATGATCATCACAAAACCTGTACCTGCAACTGTTGTTGTAGTAATCTGTGAGCCACGAGGACTCAGCAATCCCATTACCATGGGTATCAAGACTAGCAAAGCTTAATGGGAAAGGAAGGGGTAAAGTGGTGAGGTTGCAGCAGTGACTAAGCATATATGGTGGCTAACATACGCAAATAAGAGCGAGAAGAGAGCAAACGGAACGGTCGTGAAGCTAGCAATGATCAAGAAGTGATCCTGAACTCCTACTTACGTCAAACATAACCCAAAAACCATGTTCACTTCCCGGACTCCGCCGAGAAGAGACCATCACGGCTACACACGCGGTTGATGCGTTTTAATTCGGATCTGGTGTCAAGTTATCTACAACCGGACATTAAGAAATTCCCATCTGCCACATAACCGCGGGCACGGCTTTCGAAAGTTTATACCCTGTAGGGGTGTCCCAACTTAGCCCATCACAAGCTCTCATGGTCAACGAAGGATATACCTTCTCCCAGGAAGACCCGATCAGTCTCGGAATCCCGGTTTACAAGACATTTCGACAATGGTAAAACAAGACCAGCAAGACCGCCCGATGCGCCGACATCTCGATAGGAGCTGCACATATCTCGTTCTCAGGGCAACACCGGATGAGCAATCCGTACAACTAAAACCAGACCTCAAATTTCCCTGAGGGGGCGCTGCAAAGGGCTCTGGTTCAGACCAGCACTTAGAGAAGCACTGGCCCGGGGGGGCTAAAATAAAGATGACCCTTGGGTTAATTACTCCCAAGGGAAATGTAGGTGGTGGTGAGGCAAATGGTAAAACCAATGTTGGGCCTTGCTGGAGGAGTTTTATTCAAAGCGAACTGTCAAGGGGGTCCCATAAATCACCCGACCGCGTTAGGAACGCAAAATCCGGGAACATAACACCGGTATGATGGAAACTAGGGCGGCAAGAGTGGAACAAAACACCAGGCATAAGGCCGAGCCTTCCACCCTTTACCAAGTATATAGATGCATTAATAATATAATAGATATTGTGATATCCCAACATAATCCTGTCCACCATGGAGCAATCTTCAACTTCACCTGCAACTAACAACGCTATAAGAGGGGCCGAGCAAAAGCGGTAACATAGCCAAGCAACGGTTTGCTAGGAAGGGTGAAAAAGGTTAGAGGCTGACATGGCAATTTGAGAGGCTTGAAGAACATGTGATAGGTAGCACAGCATAGCGATAGAACGAAGCAACTATCATAGCAATGACAGTAGTGAGATCCAAGGTGACGGTCATCTTGCTTGAAATCCCGCTAGGAAGAAGAACGAGTCCATGGAGAAGACAAACGGACGTAGTCGAACGAATCCTCACAACTCTGGAACGAAACCGAAGCTAACGAGAGAAGCAAACCGGAAAGAAGCAAACAACATGGTAAACAACCATCATATAAACATGGCATGATGCAAGCAAGTATGATGCATGTCCGGTTTAAAGAGGCATGGCATGGCAAATTGCACAAACAACACTACAAGTTAAGTGGAGCTCAATATGTAATAAGTTGCATATTGACGAAACACCATGTCAATTATTTAGTTCACTCTCGTTTAGGAACACAACAATATTACATGTTGGTTAACATGGCAAGAGGTGAAGCATAATAAAAACTACCTATCCAGGCAAGTTTAAATGAGGCCGGAAACAACAAACAACAATTCCGGTAAATCCTCATGTCATTTAGCAATTTAATGCAAACACAATTTTAAACATTTTAATTGTTGTTATCATGATGTGGATGACATATGCAAGTTATATGAAATTTTTATGAAAATGTTGACAAGAGCATGTTATGAAGCATTTGTCACCGTGGTGAAAAGAAAGGGTGCCACAGCAACGAATTCGAAAATGATGCCACGGCAACATATCGATTCCGGTAGCTCATGGAGATACTGGTGCAAAAGAAGTGGGCGTGAACGTGTCATGCAAGGATGGTGGGGTGCTCCCTGTAACCGGGTGTCCCACATATCGGTGGCATGGAAAAGTGACAATACGGGCGCAGTGCAAACACGAGCATCTCATACAACACAATGCATTCGGCGGACGACTCGTCGTGGGGTTATACCTTCGAAGCATGCATTTCAGGGTGGTTCAAAATCGTCGAGGGAAGTAGTCGTTCACAGGTCGTCGTGGAAGTAGTGGTACACACGAAGTTAGTCGCACTTGACGGTTCCGTTACACAGGTCTTCGGCGACGGTAGTGGTACACGGGTCGAAGAGGAACTTGGCATATCCACGTGTAGGGGTACTTGGTGATTGACGGACGTCGTGGTACTTGTTGGTCTGGGTCTTGGCATATCCAGGGAACGTCTTGCGAGGCGGTAACAAAGGTGTTCGTCGAGGTACTTGGCATCCACGGCAACATGCAGAGGAGGTGCACAGACCTGGCCTGCTGGAGGCACTTGGAACAGAGAAGCCATCGGGCTGCTATTCGTTGGAAACGAGTTAAACCAGGGGAGGTCAAAGCAGCAGCGGTGGAAGCAGAGTTGGCCGGAGGGGACGGCTCAGGCAGGAGCTCCATAGCATGAGGAGGAGGCTGACGGAGATGCAACAGAGATGGGCGCAGGCGTCGCACTTGCCGACACCGGTCGCGGGAGGTCCCCGGGGTTCCGTTCCTGCCAGCTCAAAGCGGAGACAGGCCGACGGACTTGGGGCTCGGCCAGTAGGAAGAAGCGATGGTGGTGGTCAGCGGCAGGAAGCGGTCACGGGGCTCGATGCAGCAGTGGTCGGCGGGTGCACGGAGGGGAAGCAGGAGCAGAGGTGTGGCGGAGCTTGGGACGCCATGGCAGCAAAAACTCGGGGCCGAGGACGAAGTCGAGCAAAAGGCATGGAGGCTGCGGGCTCCTTTGGGCGCAGACGAAGACGGCAGCGGGCGCGAGAAAAAAGGAAGCCACTGGACGAGCTTGAGGACGACGGCTGGCGAGGTAGAGGAGGGGCACGGGCGCAGGCGACGGAGGGCCGCCGGAGTTGGCCGACAGGGCACCGACTCGGGGAGCTCCTGCTCAAGCCCGACTGAGGAGGGAGGCGTGAAGCTATAGGCCTCGTGCGGCGAGGAGGTGCCATGGAGGAGGAGAGGAAAGAGGCCGGCTGATGCGGGGCGCCATGGGAGGCGCGCTCGGGAGGAGGGGTTCGAGCGAATGGGAGATGGCAGCGCGAGGGAGGTGATGGGATTGAGAGGAGTCGAGGTAGGTGGCGGCGGAAGGGAATAAGGAGGAGGGATCGAGAGATGGGGATCGGGCTCTCTGACGGCTAGGGTTAGGAGGGGGTCGACGGGACCTAATGAGGTGGGCTGGTGCTGTGGGCTAGGACGCCGAGCTGAGCTGGACTGGTGGGCTGGTTGCATCTCTCTCTCTCTCTCTAAACTCTTAGCAGAAAAAAGGAGAAGAAAATAAAGGCTAGGAGGAGAGTTTGGGCATGGGGATTATTTTCCCGAACTCGCAAAAATGAGCTCGATCCAAGAAAATAAAAGAGGCATGATTGGAAGATTTAAATCCAGAACCATTTGAATTTAATTCGAATGGTATGGACTAGGATAACATTTTGGAAAAGTCCAAAAATGTTGAGAATTTAGGAGGAGCCTCGATAAAAGAGGTAAGAATTGTTGGCAAAGTTTGGGGACCAAACTTGAAGTAGAAAGGGCATGAGAATTTAGTAAGTGTGTTACGGTTAATTCCAAGCTAATGGAATATTTTATAGTAGCTCCCTAAATCTTGGGAGGATATGTTATAAAGAGAAATCACCATGTGAATTCTCTCGATTTAAATGGACCGAAGATCCATACGATTTTATTTCGATGAGTTTTTGAAAGGGTTGCATGATGACATGCTGGAATGCACATGATGCAAAGATGAATGCAACAAACAAAACAAATCACATGACGAGACCCAAAATACAAGGAAGGCATCTGGAGCGTCGGTCTTGGGGTGTTACAGGGGCCCTGGGAGGTGTTTCACTCTCCAGGGCATCGGAACCCAACGAGTCCTCTGATGAGGCCTGTTGGGCCGAAGACCTCGCCGGACTGTAAAAAGCACGGTGCGGATCAAAATACTACATTCTAGTAAATTTTGGATGCATGAATATGTTCGGATTTCATGCACTTAGGATTGTACCAGGGGCTGGGCCCTGGGATCCCCCTCCAGGCTGCTGTCGGTAGCCATGGTGGACGCCTCGGGGACGGATGTTCTTCCCCTCTTAGGCGAATCTGCCTCTAAGGATGAGGAGGCTGTCCTTTTCTTCCTCCCCTCGTAGGGGACTCGGGCTCTTCTTCCTCCTCATCCTCTTCCTCCTCTTCATCCTCTTCCTCCTCCTTGTTCTCTCCAGAGGAGGGAGGGTCACTTGAGTCTTTGGACTTCGTGTCCCAAGTACCACGACGACGGAGACCACTCCTGGTCTCCTTGGCTTTCTTTTTGGCCTCCTTCTTCGACGCCTTGTAAGGCGCTAGGACCAGCATCTTCGTCAGAAGAGGTCCCGCCGGTTCTTCTGGCAGCGGGGACGGACAATGAATCCGCTCTGCCACCTTCATCCATTCCTAAAGGAAACCGTGGAAAGACACGTTAAAAAAACATCTCCCTCGGGACATGTCAATGAAACATGCGAATAACCAAGATATGATAACGACTTACCGGACTGGCGGGGTGGGACAATTGGTGCCCGTGGTCTGCAGCCGAGTCCGGCCATGGTTTGCCGGACTTAAAGAGCACCTTGCAGATGTCCTTGTGTGAGGATCCGAAAAGCTCCCAAAGGGTCCGGTGCTCGGCCGGGTCGTACTCCCACAAGTCACAGCCTCTCTGCTGATAAGGAAGTATCAGGCGGACCAGCATCACCTGGACCATGTCAACAAGCCTAACGGCCTTGTCCTCCATACCTTTGACGCGCGCCTGGATCACTGATAGTTCGTCGGATAACGACCAGTTCACGCCCTTCTTGGGCCAGGATGTGAGTCGCAAAGGGGCTCCAGATCGAAACTCAGGACCAGCGGCCCACTTTTTGCCGCGCGGCTCAGTGATATAGAACCACTGTTGCTTCCACTCCTTGACGGAGTCGTTTAAAGTACCCATCGGCCATGTAACCTTGGGCATCCTGCTCACCATGGCACCTCCGCACTCGGCATGTTCGCTATTCACTACTTTGGGCTTCACGTTGAAGATCTTGAGCCATAGCCCGAAGTGCGGCGAGACGCGGAGAAAAGCCTCGCACACGACGATAAACGTCGAGATGTTGAGGAAGGAATTGGGGATAAATCGTGAAAATCAATCCCATAGTAATACATGATGCCGTGGACAAACGGGTGGAGTGGAAATCCGAGCCCGCGGACGAAATGGGGGGGGAAAACGACTCTCTCTTGGGGCTCCGTTGGAAGACGGTGGCCGATTTTCTTGGCCAGATATCCGGCCGCCCGCAGCTTTTTAATATCCTTCTCCTGGACGGAGGAGGCCATCCACTTGCCTCCTGCTCTGGATCCGGACATTTTCGGAGGACCTTTTTTGGTGGGGAGGATGAATGCTTGGGCGCTAGGGCTTGGGTGAAAGTAAAGGGGCGAGCAGAAGTAGAAGAAGGCATGGGTAGAAGGGAGGAGGCTTTTCCCCTTTTTATCAAGGTGATGAAACTTTGTGCCTCCCTGCTTGCCTAACGGAGCCTGCTCGTTCCCCACTTACCGTAATTGATGGTACGGTTGGGTTACCCACACCCGTATTGAAGAGGATCCCGCATTAAGGGGACACGATCTCTGCTTTGACAAGATGTGCCCAAGAAACCGCCTCACGATATGTGCGGTAGCAGGTTGTGAAAAACGGTTTGAATAATGACCGGGCTGTAGCGTGATATCACGCTGCAAAGAGCTGTTAGCAGATTGGATTTGTGGTATGTTATTCTCTCTACGGTGGTATGTGAAATTTATCTTGCAGAGGCCGGACAGGATTTAAGTGTTCGAAGATTACCTTGGAGTATTCGGAGATGGAACCCGCCTTGCAATCCGAAGACAATCTGTGCGCCGGACTCATCTTCATTGAAGCCTGGTTCAGGGGCTACTGAGGGAGTCCTGGATAAGGGGGTATCCGGATAGCCGGACTATATACTTTGGCCAGACTGTTGACTATGAAGATACAAGATTGAAGACTTCGTCTCATGTCCAGATGGGACTCTCCTTTGCATGGAAGGCAAGCTTGGCGATCCGGATAATAGATCTCCTTCTCTGTAACCAACTCTATGTAACCCTAGCCCCCTCCGGTGTCTATATAAACCGGAGGGTTTAGTCTGTATGACACAACAACAATAATCATACCATAGGCTAGCTTCTAGGGTTTAGCCTCTACGATCTCGTGGTAGATCAACTCTTGTAATACTCATATCATCAAGATCAATCAAGCAGGAAGTAGGGTATTACCTCCAACGAGAGGGCCCGAACCTGGGTAAACATCGTGTCCCCAGCCTCCTGTTTCCATTAGCCTTAGACGCACAGTTCAGGACCCCCTACCCGAGATCCGCCGGTTTTGACACAGACACCTCCCCCGCGTGGTGTCCTGGCAAGCCTCATCAAACTCCAAGACCCACATGGAGCGATACTTGACCTCGTGAGGGAGAACCGCTTCAGCTCCGTAGACGAGGAAGAACGGGGTCTCGCATGTCGGCTTGGTTGCGGTGGTGCGGATGGACCACAACACGGACCAGAGCTCGTCGAGCTAGCCCCTGTCGCAGGCCTCGAGCTTCTTCTTGAAGGTCCTTGCCTTGAGGCCTCTCAGGACCTCTGCATTGGAGCGCTCAGCCTGGCCATTGCTCCTGGGGTGTGCCACCGAAGCGTAGCATATCTGCGTTCCAAGGTTAGCACATTATGTTTTTAAAAGGTTGCTGGTGAACTACGAGCCATTGTCGGTGATGATGCGATTGGGAATCCCGAACTGGCTCACGGGGCCCTTGATGAACTTGATGACTGAACCGGCCGGGATGGTGCGGACGGCTTCCACCTCCGCCCACTTGATGAACTTGTCAATGGCGACATAGAGGTAGCGGTAACCCCCAGGCGCCCGAGCGAATGGCCCCATGATGTCCAGCCCCCGGACTGTGAACGGCCATGTGAGCGGGATGGTCTGGAGGCCCTGAGAAGGCTGATGGATCTGCTTGGCATGGAATTGGCAGGCTTCATAGGATCTCAATCACCAGCTCAGTGGCATCATTGAGTGCCATGGGCCACTAGAGCCCACTGCGGAATGCCTTGCCCATGAGGGTGCACGATGGAGAGTGATGCCCGCAGTCCCCGCCATGTATGTTGGCCAGCAGCTCGCGCCCCTGCTCCCTGGGGATGCGTCATAAAGAAACATCATTGGGTCGCTTACAGTACAGCTAACTATCATGGATGCAGTATGCAGTGGCCTGGCGAGCCACGCGCTCCGCATCTTCTTCCTTCTCCGGTAGGGTCCCCTGAAGCAAGTACACCTTGAACTCCTCGGTCCAGCACCCCTCATGAGGCTCAAGTGCAAGGAGCAGACGGGCTCCCAAGGTTGGGCCGCAAGCTGGGGCGCCAATCATAGGGGCTCGCGGAAGATCTTCTTGAGGTAGTGGTGGTTCCACATCGAGGGGGGGCTGCCGACGGCTTGAAGAGTCGTTCCTCGAAGACGCCTGGCTACTGAGGCAGCCGTCAGGACGCCCTCTTGGCGATGTCGTACACCTCCTTGTTTGTGCCTCGTGGCACATGCTGCAATTCCAAGCCCAAAACTAGTTTTTCCATTTTGTGTACCTCCTCTAGGTATGCTTCCATGTGCTCGTCCTTCGGTGTGTACTCTTTGTTGGAGAAGTTAACGCAGAGCTGGGAGTCGCCCCTGATGGTAAGACGCTTCACCCCTAGCGCCGCCGCAGCTTTGAGGCCGACAATTAGCCCTTCGTATTCTGCAATGTTGTTGGACACCTTCTCGCCTTGCTGGAAGCAGAGTTGTACAGCATAGTAAAGCTTGTCCTTAGCGGGTGAAATGAGCACTACTCCAGCCCCCGCACCTTGGCGCGCGAACACGCCATCGAAGTACATGGTCCATCCGTCTGGCGCCTCGTCTCCGGGCATGAGAGGATGATCCTTGCATACTCCACGGTCAGGGACGTCAGTCCATTCTGCCACAAAATCTGCGAGGGTCGCGTCCTTAATGACCCTAGTGGTGCTGAACTCCAAGTGGAACGCCTGCAGCTCGACGTTCCACTCTGCAACTCTTCCCGTAGAGTTGGGGCTCCGGAGCACCATCTATAGTGGGTAGGCTGAGACGACCTTGATGGGGTGGCCTTGGAAGTAGTGGCGCAGCTTCCGGGAGGCGACAAGGAGCACGAGCAAGAGCTTTTGCGGCATGGGGTACCGGCTCGTGCCTCACGTAGCACCGTACTGACGAAGTAGACCGGGTGCTCGACTTGGGAGGAGGCGTTGGTGAGGTCTTGTACCCCTTCAGTCTACTGGCCTTCAGGGTCTTGCCGTTTGTCGTGCCAGCCGTGGCCTCATGAGCTCCGTCCTCAGGAGCTCTGTTGCCTGTGGGGTTGGCCGTGATCTCAGGAGCGATGTAGACTGACGGGGCAATCGAGGCCTCTGGAGTGCCATCCTGGGACCGCAGTGCCCCGTTTGGTAATGAGGTGTCCCACCATGGGCCTTTGGTCTGGCGCTCCTCCCTTAGCGCCACCAACGCCGTGCTGGCGAAGTGAGGTGTGGCGGTCAGGTAGAGCACCAGGGGCTCGAGGGGACGATGTGCTACCATCACTGGCGGGCTAGTGAGGTATCTCTTGAGGTCTTGGAAAGTCATGTCAGCTTCAAGAGTCCACTCGAATGGTCCCTTCCTTTTCATTAGCTTGAAGAACGGGAGGGCCTGCTCCCCCAACTTGGAAATGAAGCGGCCCAGCGAGGTCACACAGCCTGCCAGCTTCTGCATCTCCTTGAGGGTTTGTGGCGGGCTCATCTTTTCTATGGCCTGAACTTTCTCTGGGTTGGCCTCGATCCCTTTGTGCGACACCAGGAAACCCAGCAGCTTGCTAGAGGGGATGCCAAACACACACTTCCCTGGGTTGAGTCATAGGTCCACCTTGCACAGACTGGCAAATGTTTCTTCCAAGTTCCTGATGAGGGTTCTTTCCTCCTGAGACTTCACCACTATTTCGTCGACGCAAGCCTCAACATTCCTCCCGAGCTATTGGCCCGGAGCGATATGCATTAGCCACTGAAAGGTTGCTCCAGCATTATGTGGCCCGAACGGCATGAAGGTGTCGCAGTACACCCCACATGGGGTCAGGAAAGCCGTCTTCTCCACATCTTCCACATCCATCTTGATTTGGTGATAGCCCAAGAAGGCGTCCAAAAAGCATAGTAGATTGCACTCGCCAGTGGAGTCGACGATCTGATTGATGCGTGGGAGTGGGAAGAGGTCTTGTGGGCAAGCCTTATTGAGGTTGGTGAAATCGACGCACATGCACTCCTTCCCGCCCTTCTTGGGGACAATAACTGGGTTCGCCAGCCACTCTGGGTACTGCACCTCCTGAATGACACTAGCATCCTGCAGCTTGAGGGTCTCTTGGATGATGAACGTCTGCTTCTCCGTGGACCGCCGTCGTGCCTTCTGCTTCACCGGGCGTATGTTAGGGCACACCCTTAGGTGATGCTCGATTATTCCCCTCGGGATTCCAGCCAGATCCTTGGGCTCCCACGCAAACACTTCCTTGTTGGTGCGCAAGAAGCTGACCAACGCCTTTTCTTGGTCCAGAGGGAGGCGACACCTATGGTGAAGGTGGCGTCTGATGCTCCGCCTTCTTCAACTGGTACATGCTTCGTATCGGCATGATCTTGGGAGAAAAATTGTTTCTTCTTTGATGGTGCAGCCCCCAGAGCCTCTGGGGTTCCTTCCTCACTAGACTATGTGGACGCGCGGACCTAAAGGTGAGCTTGAGGGCCAGCAGCGCGTCCTTGGTGTCCCCTGGCACCGTGAGGATGCCGCTGCTTCCCGGCAACTTCATGAGATTGTAGGCTTGATGAGTTGCTGCCATGAACTTGGCCAGGGCTAGGTAGCCGAGAATGGCGTTGTACGGGAGGCTGATTCGGGCGATGTTGAAGTCGATGAGCTCGGTGCGGTAGTTGTCTCGGGTGCCGAAGGTGACGGGAGGCGGGTCTGCCCCAGGGGGCAGGTGGAGCCGTCGACGACCCTGGAGAAAGGCTTGGTGGGGCGGAACCGGCAATGGGGCACATGAAGCAAGCCAAATGCCTCCACAGAGTGCACATTGAGGCCGGCTCCACCGTCGATGAGGGCCTTGGTGACCGCCATGTTGCAGATGGTGGGGGTGCAGAGCATCGGGAGTGCGCCTGCGTCTGTGGTGGTCGCGGGGTGATCCTCTGAGTCCAAGGTGAGGTCGGCTTTGGGCACCACCCAGCCCGGGGGAGCCCCCTGCTGCACGTGGGCGGCACCCACCTGGCGGAATAATTGCTTGACATGGCGATCCGAGGGCGGCGCCTGTGAAACACCGAGGAGGGCCGCGACGGTGTGGGCTGCCGGCACCGTGAAGTGCACGGAGAAGAGGTCGCACAACTCCTCCTAGGAGGCCACTAATGACCCTGGCAAGCTAAGCAACCAGGTGCACGGCGCACCCGTGAGGGCCATGGGGAGCCAGTTGGCCATGACCTTGTCGTCGCCGCCGGCCGCCCAAACTGCCTCCTCGTACGCTTGGAGGAAGCCCACTGGATCTGTCGCGCTGTCGTGGTGAGGCGGCAACTTCGGCCTGAACTTGGGTGGCCACCGCACCTGCCACAAGGAGGGGTGAAAGCCCAAAGGCCCTCGGCTTCTCCGAAGGCGCACGTTGATCTAGTCGAAGGAGGAGAGTCCGCCATGATATCCGACAGTGGAGCACAGTGGATGGAGTGGCAGATCTTCGACACACCCCTACCTGGTGTGCCAAATGTCAGATTTCGGGTTCCGCAAACCCTTGAGAGGTTCGAATTCTGGGGTGCGTGCAGAGATCTCAACCTCCCTAGTTTGCCTTCTCGCCAATCTCACAGCCTAGCTTGATGAACTCAAAGGAAAGAGGACACGGCAGTTTACCAAGGTTCGGGCCACCTTGCGGTGTAAATCCCTACTCCTGCTTTGTGCGGATTGGCCTCGAGGGGCTGAGGATGAACTAGTACAGTGGAGAACAACCTCAAGAGGTGTGTTCTTGATCTCAAGTGAGCCGGTGAGGGTGAGGGTGGAATGGATTCGATCCTCTCTCTATGGTGGTGGCTAGGTCCTATTTATAGTGGCCTTGGTCCTCTTCCCAAATGAAGGCGGGAAGGGATCCCACAATAGCCAAATTTGAAGGGAGACAACTATTACATCTTATCCTGATGAAAGTACTCTTCGCCTGCAAAAAGCCTCTGGTCGTGACGCCATGGTGGGCTCGATGATGACCTCCGCCCTGCTCTCCTGGCGGTCTTGGTCTTGTTGCACGGGAATGGAAACCTTTAATTGATCCCTCGGGACTCCGTGCCTACACTTGCCTCCTTAGCACCAAAGATGAAACTAGTACACTGCACCCGCTGGAGCCCGCCTGGCCTTGGTTGTCATGGCTCACGTCAGCCGAACCTCGCGAGGTGAGCCTTGCATGGAAATCTCCGCTCCTCGGGAGCCAGCCTAAGGAGGCTGCTCCTTTTGGAGGTCTTGGTGTCGTCCGCCTCGCGAGGCTTGGCCCCTCGCGATGGTCTTGAGTTGCTGATGTCGAAGCTGGGCCGTACCAGGCCATCGATGGAGCCACACTGTGGGCCATAGGCAGGAAAGTCTGGGTACCCCCGTTCCGAAAACACCGACACCGGCATTTACTGTCGTATCCTCTATTTCGTCGTTATTGTTCTGACGCTTGTTTTTGTTGCGGCGTGGTCTACCATTGCCATCCATGGCCTCAGAAGTGCCGGGGTCGCTAGAACTACTACTTATATGAGCCAACAAGCTATATTCGCCCGCACAGAAGCGGGTCATAAGTGCAGTAAGAGCTGCCATGGTCTTTGGTTTTTCCTGCCCGAGGTGTCGGGAAAGCCATTCGTCACGGACGCTGTGTTTGAATGCCGCTAAGGCTTCGGCTTCTGGACAGCCCATGATTTGGTTCTTTTTTAATTAGGAATCGACTCCAAAGTTTGTGAGCTGACTCTCTAGGTTGCTGGACTATGTGACTTAGGTCATCAGCATCCGGTGCCCGGACATAAGTGCCCTGAAACTTGGCCCGAAAAGCGTCTTCTAAATATTCCCAACATCCAATGGAGTTCTCTGGGAGGCTATTCAATCAGTGTCGTGCTGCTCCTTTCAGCTTAAGAGGGAGGTATTTAATGGCATGGAGGTCATCTCCGCGAGCCATGTGAATGTAGAGAAGAAAATCTTCATTCCATACGGCAGGATGCGTCATTCCATCGTACCGCTTGATGTTCACGGGTTTAAACCCTTTTGGAAATTGGTGCTGCATTACTTCATTCGAAAAGCACATAGGATGTGCAGCACCTCTATATCGGGCAACATCACGACGGGGTTCGGATGACATATGAGTTTGGTGCTGACCTCGAACTTGATTATATTCATCGTGCCAGGCCTGATGGCCATCAGCTCATGCTGGGGGCACGTCCCCTTGATCCATAGATTGATCTAGTCTGGCCAGCTCTATTGATCAGGTCCTTACGTAAGTCGTACATGTAGTCCGGAGCCGCTATCAACTTGCCTCTACGGCGAGGGGGGCGGGCTGATGTTCGACATGATGAGCTATTTTGTCCCATCCACGTGCTGGTCGGTCCGGTTGATCAGGATAATTGTATTTTGATGGTATTGGCTCCAAGGCCTCGTCGTCGAATTGTGGAAGCAACCTGCATTTGGGGTAGCTCATTGCTGGTCGCTCGAAGCTGTATTCTTTGGCGGTTAGGACCTTGGTCCATGTGTCGTTGAGTGTATCTTGTTCGACTTGCAGCAGCTGCTATTTCTTTTTTAGGCTCCCCGTAGTGGCGATGAGTTGTCGCTTGAAGTGTTCTTGTTCGAGGATTCCCCTGGGACAATAAAATCATCGTCACCATGGCTAACATCCTCTTCGGAGATAGGTAAGTAGTTACTATCTTACGAATCCTCGTGATTGGCGTGTTCGGGGCTGTATTGACCCTCTTCCCTTTCATCCTGCTCGAACGCAGGCTCGACGGGGTGGCCGGGTCGTCGGTGTTGTCCGGAGTGTCATTATCTCTGGTGTTACTTTCCCTTGCCCGACGCGATCGTGACAGGCGCCGCTAACACTGGCGCTTTGGTGGTTCATCGATGGGCTTGTCCTTGTCCGGGTCTTGAGTGCCATCATCGTCCTTCTTCTCAGGTGTGTCCACCATGTATACGTCGTAGGTAGAAGTGGCCATCGAACACCCAGTGATAGGCGGATTTCGACCTGGTTCGGCGTCGACATCATCTTCCATGCCATCGATGTCTTTGGAGGCGTAGTCTAGCATGTCGGTTAAATCCTCGATAGTGGCTATTAAGTGGGAGGTGGGTGGGATGTAAAATTCCCTGCTCTCAGCCCCCAGCCCAAGCTGGGTGTCGTTCGGAGGTGACACTTCCGTGATGGCGAGAGATTGTATTATGTCCAGTGTTTCGTTTAGGAGCGAAAGCTGGATAAGAGTCTGCGGATCTGCGGGGCCAGGCTCGGTGATAACCACTTGATCCAGCCTGATAGACGTTGTCGGTGTCAAAACCGGCGAATCTCGGGTAGGGGGTCCCGAACTGTGCGTCTAGGCGGATGGTAACAGGAGACAAGGGACACGATGTTTTACCCAGGTTCGGGCCCTCTTGATGGAGGTAAAACCCTACGTCCTGCTTGATTGATATTGATGATGTGGGTATTACAAGAGTAGATCTACCACGAGATCAAGGAGGCTAAACCCTAGAAGCTAGCCTATGGTATGATTGTTGTTCGTCCTATGGACTAAAACCATCTGGTTTATATAGACACCGGAGAGGGCTAGGGTTACACAGAGTCGGTTACAATGGTAGGAGATCTACATATCCGTATCGCCAAGCTTGCCTTCCACACCAAGGAAAGTCCCATCCGGACACGGGACGAAGTCTTCAATCTTGTATCTTCATAGTCTTGGAGTCCGGCCGATGATGATAGTTCCGCTATCCGAACACCCCCTAGTCCAGGACTCCCTCGGTAGCCCCTGAACCAGGCTTCAATGACGACGAGTCCGGCGCGCATATTGTCTTCGGCATTGCAAGGCGGGTTCCTTCTCCGAATAATTTATAGAAGATTGTGAACACCAGGATAGTGTTCGGCTCTGCAAAATAAATTCCACATACCATCGTAGAGGGAATAATATTTACACAATTTCAATCTGCTGACGTATTTTGTGACGTGATGTCACACCACCACCAAGCCTTTACTTGAATTTTTTTTATTGTACCACCTCAGCGCGTTTAGCGAAGCGGTTTCCTTGGCACGTCTTGTCGAGGCAGAGATCGTGTTTCCCTTATTCTGGGATTCCCATCAATACGGATGTGGGTAACCCAACCGCGCCATTGATTGCGGCACTTGGGAGATAAGCGAATTTTATCAGGCCGGTGAGGACGCATGGTTTCGTCCGCCCATATAAGGGGATAAAGATCCACCCTTTTACCTATGCCTTCTTCCTCCTTTGCTTATCCATCTCCTCGAACGCGAGCTCCAGCGCCCAAGTCCGCACATCTCACCTCAACCTTCTCCAACTATGTCCGGAGCGGGAGGCAAGTGGATGGCCTCCTCCATTACGGAGGGGCACATCTAGAAGCTGCACAATGTCGGATATCTGTCCAGCGACATCGCGCACCGGCTCCCCGACGAGGGGGGGCTCATCCCCACCCCCAGGCCCCATGAGAGGGTAGTATTCCTTTCCCATTTCCTCCGCGGACTGGGCTTCCCACTCCATCCCTTTGTCCCGGGGCTCATGTTCTACTACGGCCTGGATTTCCATGATCTGGCCCCGAATTTCATCCTCAACATCTCGGCGTTTATCGTCGTGTGTGAGGCCTTCCTCTGCATCCAGCCCTACTTCGGCTTGTGGCTCAAGACCTTCAGTGTCAAGACGAAGGTTGTGAAGGGCAGCCTAGCGGAGTGCGGAGGCGCCATGGTGGGCAAGATGCCCAACGTTACTTGGCTCAAGGGCACCTTCGTGGAAACCATTAAGGGGTGGCAATCGGGGTGGTTCTACATCACCGAGACGCGTGACCCTGAATGGGCAGCGGCCCCCGAATTCAGATCTGGCATCCCCATACGGCTCACCTCCTGGAAAGAGAGTGGCCGGACATGGGGTGATTCGGAGGAGTTGACCGGACTCCAAGCCTGCATCCAAAAGCTAGTGAACAAGAAGCTCAAGCTTGTCAACATAGTCCAGGTCATGCTCATCCGCTGGATTCTCCCGTGCCAACAACGGGACTTCAATATGTGGGAGTTCGATTCGGCGCAGCACCAGACTTTGAGCAGGCTCTTCGACACTACGTACGAAGAGGCCTGGAGGGTGCTGTTTAAGGGTGCCGAGGCTCCCGCATCCGCTACCGAAGATCGCGAATTCAGCTCGCAGCGTCCGGCTAGCGAGGTAAGCGATTTTACCCTTTATGGGACACTTGTTTTCCATAGTTTGACTCTATGCGGGATCTAAACTCCCTCTCCTTTGACAAGACTGGCTGAAGAAGGCTGAGCAGACTAACTGTCCGGCCCCTTTGCCAGAAGACCCGGCGGATGCCCGCTTAACGGGGCTGCTGGTTCCGGCACCCCACGTGGTGCCGGAGAAGAAGGCCAAGAAGAAGGCCACGGGCACTCGAAAGAGTTCCCGTTTTCAGGTGTCATCGGACTTATCGTTCGGTGACTCCGAGGCGGACTCCTCCCACGAAGGCGAGAAGGAGAAGAAAGAGGCCTCTCCCCCAGCGGGGGGAGGGAAGGAAAGGAAGGCCTCCCCAACGAGGGAGGCCGAAGGGTCCAAGAAGGGAAGGACTCTTCCCCCGGACTGCTCTTCCAACGCCGGCGACGACGACGAGGATTGGCCTTCAAGGGCCAAGCCCCTGGCGAGATTGTAAGTATCCGGACTCCCGAATAACTTCATGATTTTTCTTTTCGCCACATGGTGTCTTTCTAATGCCGCATACAACCCTGCAGTCTGCCCAAGGATGATCTTCCCGCTTCGTCGAGCGGGTCCTTGGGTGCGTCGGATATGGATTCCCTTCCGACCGCCTCCACCCCCCATGATGCGGACGATGCAGAGGTGGGATCCCGGGAAGGGACCCGCCAGGAGGAGGAGGCCCCGGAGGTGCCGCAGGGCAACCTCCCGGATTGTGCACCGGACTCCGCACCGGAACCTGTAGTGGCTCCGGAGTCCGGCGGGCGGCCCCTTCATAAGAAGGGCAAGACCGTGACGCCGGCGGCCTCCGTCCAACCAGAGGCGCCGGATAGCTTCCTGGAGGCGCTCAACGGCGCTTCCATCAAAGAGGAACACCGCACCGTCATGAGTGCGGTGATTCAGAAGGTTCAGCTCGCCAAGAGCGGGCTGACCGAAGCCTGCAGCAGCCTTTTAACAGGCTTTGAGGTAAGAATTTTGATATATGTAAAATAGTACCGCATAGACAGTAGCCCCTGATGCTCGGTTTGGTGTTCGGAAAGAAAAGCCGGACTGAGGATCTAAAAAGATATATGCAGGAGTCATAAAAAATATGTCAATATGGGATTGCAGGCTGTGCTGCTGACCTCTGCCGCACTGACTGCGGAGGTCAATACTTTGAAGCAAAGCCTCGAGCGGTCCGAGAACAAGCTCGGCCGTGCCAAGAAGCAGCTCGAGGACAAGGAAGGTGAGTAACACCTTATTAAAATTGTACCTTACAGAAAAGGATTTGGTTGCAATAAGAATGACAAGGATAACGTGGGTATTGCAGGGGCCACGAACGAGGTGGCGACCCTGAAGGAGGCGGTGTCCGCGGCCGAACGTAATGCGGCCGCGGAGCGCACCGAGCGAGAGAAGCAGGAGGCACGGGTGGCGGAGGTACAGCAAGAGCTCCAGGCTCTCGTGGAAAAACATGAGAGTTTGGAGCGCGACTCGAAGACTTGAGAGTCCGAGCTTGCATCGGCTCTTGAGAGTGCCAAAGCCGCTAAGGCCGAAGCCTACAAGGCCCCCCAGGAAATCAAGGCGTTGAAGAAAATAGCGGCGGGTAAGGCATTTTTCATGCAAAGCAAGCATGTGAGTGTGTATTACCTATCACTTACCCGAATTTGGAGCTCTCCAGGAGCATTCGCAGATCTGCCCCGCAGCGTGTCCGATGCTGCCGCTTTCTATAGGGCCAAGGAGGGGAGCTCGACGGAGAAGGTCTTCTGGTCTAAGTATGCTGAGGTCGGACATCCGGTGCCCCTTAGCGACCAGCTGAAGCAGCTGGTTGAGCTCCACAAGGTGGCCGAGCAGGCCATGAAGGGCCTCATAGTTAGGCTGTGGCCCAAGGAGGCCATGCCTGGGAGCTACTTCGGCCTGGTGCGGCGGCTGGTGGATGCGTGTCCATGGGTTGAAGTCATCAAGCACTCCGCCTGTATTGAAGGTGCCCATCAGGCTCTTGCCCGCGCAAAGGTGCAATGGGGCAAGATGGATGCTGAGAAGCTTGTGACGGACGCGCCACTGCCGGGCAAGGAGTATCGCACGGCCGAGATGTATTATAAGAGTGTCCTGAAGGGTGCCCGCATTATTGCGGGTGAGTGCTCCAAAGATGTAATATTTGAGTAGACTCGCATTTTGTTATCCTGTGCGCTGAAAACTTTGTTCATGTGCGCTAAGCAACACTTGTAAATTTAAAATATTACCTTCTGTGCGGCCGTTTATCAAATCTGAGAGATGGCAAGTCGTCGGCTTCAGCCCCCATGCCACGAGTGCTGGGGTGTTCGGGATAAATTTGAGCACTCTTGTTCCCATTTTTGGGTCCATCTAGGGAGGCGCTCAACACAACGAACGAGGCAACCGGACTTATAATGCTTGAACACTCTCACTTAGCCATAGAATTCTATAATTTTAAATTTTGGCGAAGCCCCTAGTGTTCGGAAGGCCGAATTTGGGGCACTATCCACGCCTGGGCCGGACAAAGCCGGTTCCTTGCTCTAAGCGGCATAAGTCTTTAGGGACTCGAAAAAAACCTCTTGAACAGCGACCGGCTCTCGCCTCATCATGACGGTCAGTTTTAGCTTTCTCCACTGAGGCGCTCGCCCAGCTCAACTGGGGCGCAATCGCAGTGGTTCTCCCAGTGCTACCTTAGCCGATAAAACGGAACGTAAGGTACCAAAACATGGGCGCCGGGCAAACCCAACTATTGACCCAAGACATGATTCGGAGCCGATGCATATAATGCTATAAGTTCGGGGTGCCGCACTTGTGAAAGTGTTCGGACTTATCACACCATGATGCGGGAAACATAAGCCCCTGGTGTATTTAGCCGTACCAAAGTGTACGGATGCAACATGTCATAAATGAACATATGTATAAGAAAGAAATGCAATTATAAGCAAAAAGGTGTTGCATTGTTTATTCAAGAAATACTGCCATGAATGCAGAAGGATACAAATAGTGCGATAAGCAAGGGATGGGACTATTAAACATGTCCCCCTCCAGGGGTAGGCTGCGGAATGGTGTATAAAACAGATTTAATGCTTGTAATGGAGACCACCTGGATATTCGTTGTAGCCTTTCTCCTTCCTGGCTGTTGCATCATGAGTTTGACAGGTCTACTGCCGGACAGGGCCTTTGATGAACGGAGTCCTGTGGGTAAAAAAAAGAAAAAGAAAAAAAGAACGACACACTTGAGAGCCCCTGGTGTGGTTAAGCCGCATTCTGGGCCGATCGTGGTCGTGCCCCTCCCCCTATGCCCATGGTATCTCCAGAGCGCAATGATGTACGCGAAGGACTAATCTTGCAATTTTGCAGGGGCTGGGGTTGGGGCCGCATTGCTACGCGTGCTCGAAACGTGCCAGGTGGTCTTGTTGTAGGTTACTCCGGGCGCGTTTAGCCGTGTCCGGTCGCTTAACGGCCGGACTCGAGAATTGCCTTAAGAGGCTGCACTGTACTTCTACCGCGAGAGCCGCTGTATGCTCTTCCGTTTGGAGAGAGCGTCCAGTGTTTCCGTTGACCGTGATGACTCCTCGAGGGCCTGGCATCTTGAGCTTGAGGTATGCGTAGTGCGGCACCGCGTTGAACTTTGCAAACGCCGTACGTCCGAGCAGAGCATGATAGCCGCTGCGGAACGGAACTATGTCGAAGATTAACTCCTCGCTTCGGAAGTTACCCGGGGATCCGAAGACCACTTCCAGTGTAACTGAGCCTGTACAATTGGCCTCTACACCTGGTATGACGCCTTTAAAGGTCGTCTTTGTGGGTTTAATCCTTGAGGTGTCTATGCCCATTTTGCGCACTGTATCCTGATAAAGCAGGTTCAGGCTGCTGCCGCCGTCCATCAGGACTCTGGTGAGGTGAAATCCATCGACGATTGGGTCTAAAACCAATGCGGCGAATCCGCCGTGGCGGATGCTGGTGGGGTGGTCCCTTCGATCAAAAGTGATCGGCCAGGAGGACCATGGGTTGAACTTCGGGGCAACTGGCTCCATCGCGTATACATCCTTGAGTGCATGCTTCCGCTCCCTTTTGGGTATGTGGGTTGCGTATATCATGTTCACCGTCCGCACTTGTGGGGGGGAACCCTTCTACCCTCTATTGTTCGGCGGTCGGGTCTCTTCCTCGTCATCGCCATGCAGCCCCTTGTTGTTGTTTTCGGCAATTAGTTTGCCTGCCTGCTTGAATACCCAACAGTCCCTGTTGGTGTGGTTAGCTGGCCTTTTGGGGGTGCCGTGTATCTGGCACGAGTGATCGAGTATTTGGTCCAAATTGGACGGACCCGTAGTAGTTCTTTTGAATGGCTTTTTCCGCTGACCGGGTTTGGAGCCTCTGAATCCGGCATTGACTATCGTATCCTCATTGTTGTCGCAGTTAATGCGGCATTTGTTCTTGTTGTGACGCGACCTGCCATTGCGGTCCTTGATATCCGGACTGCCAGAATTTTTGCTGACGTTGTTGCTGCGGGCTAGCCAGCTGTCCTCTCCCGCACAGAAGCGGGTCATGAGTGATGTGAGGGCTGCCATGGATTTCGGCTTTTCCTGTCCCAGGTGCCGGGCAAGCCACTCGTCGCGGATGTTATGTTTGAAGGCCGCGAGGGCCTCCGCATCCGGACAGTCGACGATTTGATTTTTCTTAGTTAAGAACCGTGTCCAGAATTGTCTGGCCGATTCGTCTGGCTGCTGAATTATATGGCTTAGGTCATCAGCGTCTGGTGGTCGCACATACGTGCCCTGGAAGTTATCAAGGAATGCGGCTTCCAGGTCCTCCCAACACCCAATTGATTCTGCTGGCAAGCTGTTAAGCCAATGCCGAGCTGGTCCTTTAAGCTTGAGTGGGGCTATTTGATGGCGTGAAGATCATCACCGTGGGCCATGTGGATATGAAGGAGATAGTCTTCGATCCAAACCGTGGGGTCTGTTGTGCCATCATAAGATTCAATATTAACGGGTTTAAACCCTTCGGGGATTTGATGATCCATTACTTCATCTGTGAAGCATAGTGGGTGTGCGGTGCCTCTGTATTGGGCTATATCACGACGAAGCTCAAAAGAGCTTTGTCTACTGTGTTCGGCCCGGTCGGACTTGTTGTGTCCGGCGCGACGGTTGTCGTCACGTAACATGGGGCGCCCACGCGATCATAGATCCATCTTGATTGTCTTGCCTTATCCTCCAATATCTCGCAAGTCCAGAGCGTTCCCCTGTGGCCTTGTGCTTTTCGAGCGATGCCGGGGTACGGTTCTAGTGGAGGGCCTAGAGGCCTGTCTGTCGCAGCCACGGGGTGGTCGGTCAGCCGTATTGTGCGCTGGTGATGCCGGTTTATATGCCTCCTCCTCTAATCAGGGGAGCAGCTTACGTTTGGGGTAGCTTTTGGAGGGGCGTTCGAGCTCATGCTCTTCGGCCGCAAGGACTTCAGTCCATTTGTCGGCTAGTAGGTCTTGATCAGCTCTAAGCTGTTGCTGCTTTTTCTTGAGGCTGTTTGTCGTGGCCATAAGCCTGCGTTTAAAACACTCTTGTTCGACGGGATCCTCAGGCACGATAAATTCATCGTCGTCGAGGCTTGCCTCGTCTCCGGAGGGAGGCATGTAATTATCATCCTCTACCTCTTCGTCTGCCGCTCTCTCATGAGGGCTGGCTTCTCCGTCCTCCTGTGCTGAATCTTGCTGGAGGGGGTTGTCTTCGGCACTGTCTGGGGTATTATTATCTCCGGTGCCGGAATCTCCATTCTTGCTGTGGCGGGATTTAGAGCGGCGCCGCTGATGCCGGCGCTTGGGCTGTTTCTTGGAGGGGTCATCCTCCGCTGTTCCTTCGCCATTCCCATCCTTTGGGATATCCACCATGTATATGTCATATGATGAGGTGGCTTTCCAGTGCCCAGTAGGCGCTGGTTCTTGGTGGTCTCCGGCATCGTCGTCCATACCGTCGATGTCTTCGGAGTCCAAGTCTAGCATGTCGGTTAGATCGTCGACAGTGGCTACTAAGTGGGTGGTGGGTGGGCCTTGAATTTCTTTGTCGTCCGCATCCCAACCGTCCTGACCGCAGTCCGGCCAGGGCTCTCCTGATAACGAGAGGTACTTTAGCGAACTCAAGATGTCGCCGAAAGGTGCGTGTTGAAAGATGTCCGCGGCGGTGAACTCCATGATCGGCGCCCAATCGGATTCGATTGGAGGGGTCGCGGGAGGTTCGGAGTCTGGCGAGGAGTCCGACACCTCAGATTCACGAGCTTCACAAGGGACAAGGCCAGTATTCGGCTCCATCGCCGTAAAGGTTGCAGCCCCCGAGGCGGTGTCTAGCCACCCGTCCTCGATCTGCGTAGCCGGCTCCGAATCGAGGGTCGGAGCGGGCTCGTGTGCGGCCTCCAGGGCACTTTCCGGCTGCAGAGCTAAATCATGCCCATCGTGACAGTGCGGCGCGCTCGGCTGTGGCTCGAATCCATCGAAGATCAAGTCTCCGCGGATGTCAGCCGTGAAGTTCAAACTTCCAAATCTGACCTGACGGCCAGGGGCGTAGCTTTCGATCTGCTCCAGATGGCCAAGCGAATTGGCCCGCAGTGCAAAGCCGCCGAATACGAAGATCTGTCCGAGGAGAAAAGTCTCACCCTGGACTGCGTCGTTGTTGATGATCGAAGACGCCATCGAGCCTATCGGTGACGACACAGAGGAACTCTCAATGAAAGCACCAATGTCGGTGTCAAAACCGGCGGATCTCGGGTAGGGGGTCCCGAACTGTGCGTCTAGGCGGATGGTAATAGGAGACAAGGGACACGATGTTTTACCCAGGTTCGGGCCCTCTTGATGGAGGTAAAACCCTACGTCCTGCTTGATTGATATTGATGATGTGGGTATTACAAGAGTAGATCTACCACGAGATCAAGGAGGCTAAACCCTAGAAGCTAGCCTATGGTATGATTGTTGTTCGTCCTATGGACTAAAACCATCCAGTTTATATAGACACCGAAGAGGGCTAGGGTTACACAGAGTCGGTTACAATGGTAGGAGATCTACATATCCGTATTGCCAAGCTTGCCTTCCACGCCAAGGAAAGTCCCATCCGGACACGGGACGAAGTCTTCAATCTTGTATCTTCATAGTCTTGGAGTCCGGCCGATGATGATAGTTCGGCTATCCGGACACCCCCTAGTCCAGGACTCCCTTAGACGTATACCTCGATAGTTCGGAGTTGACATCCAGAAGCGAGTCTCGCTTCCCGATGATGGGAGCGTCCCGTTTGACTTCGGGTTCGTCGACAATGTGGTCACATCTGGGTTTCCAGCTGGAAGCTCCGCGACAAGAGAGAGTCCGGCATGGTTTATCCTCCCGTCTTCGAACGATACGTCCCCCCCGGATCTAGGGCCGAGGCAGATACAAGCGTTGACCCCTGGACGGGATCTGATAGCATATCCGAAGGGCCTCCCTCGTGTGGGTGGGGAGCGTCGGCCGAGGCCGTGAACCCCTCAAAGATAAGGTCTCCTGAGATATCGGCGGTGTAATTCAAACTTCCAAATCTGATCTGGTGACCAGGGGCATAGTTGTTAACCTGCTCAAGGTGATCGGTCGAGTTGGCACGTAGCACGAAGCCGCCAAACACAAAGTGTTGACCAAGTAGAAAGGTTTCCTTGGAAACAACATCGTCATTGATGACGAGGCAAGCCATCGATTCCTCTCTTGACAACATAGCGGAGCTCTCAGTGAAAGCACAAATGTCGGTTTCAAAACCGGCAGATCTCGGGTAGGAGGGCCCAAGTTGTGAGTCTAAGGATCAATGGTAACAAGGGACAATGGGGACACAATGTTTACCCAGGTTCGGTCCCTCTTAAAGGAGGTAAATCCCTACGTCCTGCTTGATTGTATTCAATGAGTATAGGGGTTACAAGAGTTGATCTACCTCGAGATCGTAATGGCTAAACCCTAGCTATTTAGCCTATGATTATTCTGATAGCCCCTACAGACTAAACCCTCCAGTTTATATATACACCGGAGGGGCCTAGGGTTGCGTAGAGTCGGTTTACAAGGGAAGGAAATAGTACATCCGGACACCAATCTTGCCGCCCACGCATATAGGAGTCCTACCCGAACACGGGGGATGGTCTTCTGCTTTATCTTCACAACCCATCAGTCCGGCCCATATCGAATAGCCCGGACACCCGAGGACCCCCTAATCTAGGACTCCCTCGACACTCTCCCCTCTCGTTGCTATGCATCTCCTAGATAGATCTTGCGTGAGCGTAGGAATTTTTTTGAAATTGCATGCCGCGTTCCCCAACAGTGGCATCCGAGCCAGGTCTATGCATAGATGATATGCACAAGTAGAACACAAAGAGTTGTGGGCGGTGATCGTCATACTGCTTACTACCAATGTCTTATTTTTATTCGGTGGTATTGTTGGATGAAGCGGCCCGGACCAACCTTACATGACCATGTTCATCAGACTGGTTCCACCGACAGACATGCAACTAGTTTTGCATAAAGGTGGCTGGCGGGTGTCTGTTTCTCCTACTTTAGTTGAATCGAATTTGATTGCGGCCGGTCCTTGTTGAAGGTTAAAACAACAAACTTGATAAATCACCGTTGTGGTTTTTGTGCCGTAGGTAAGAATAGTTCTTGCTAGAAGCCCGTAGCAGCCACGTAAAACTTGCAACAACAAAGTAGAGGACGTCTAACTTGTTTTTGCAGGGCATGTTGTGATGTGATATGGTCAAGACATGATGTGATATATGTTATTGTATGAGATGATCATGTTTTGTAAAAGTTATCGGCAACCGGCAGGAGCCTTATGGTTGTCTCTTTATTGTATGAAATGCAAACGCCATGTAATTGCTTTACTTTATCACTATGCATTAGCGATAGTTGTAGAAGCAATAGTTGGCGAGATGACCATGACGCAGCGATGGAGATCAAGATGTCTAGCCGGTGACGATGGAGATCATGACGATGCTTTGGACATGGAGATCAAAAGCACAAGATGATGATGGCCATATCATGTCACATATTTTGATTGCATGTGATGTTTATCTTTTATGCATCTTATTTTTCTTAGTATAGCGGTAGGAATATAAGATGATCCCTTAACTACAATTTCAAGGTATAAGTGTTCTCCCTGAGTATGCACCATTGCGACAGTTCGTCGTGTTGAGACACCACGTGATGAGTGGGTGTGATAGACTCTACATTCACATACAACGGGTGTAAGCCAAATTTATACACGCGGAATACTTGGGTTAAACTTGATGAGCCTAGCATGTACAGACATGGCCTCGGAACACTGGAGATTGAAAGATCAAACGTGAATCATATAGTAGATATGATCAACATAGAGATGTTCACCATTGATGACTACCCCATCTCACATGATGATCGGACATGGGTTAGTGATTTGGATCATGTTACACTTAGATGACTTGAGGAATGTCAGTTTAAGTGGGAGTACTTACATAATTTGATTAATTGAACTTTAATTTATCATGAACTTAGTCCTGATAGTATTTGCAAATTATGTTGTAGATCAATAGCTCACGTTGTAACACCCCTATGTTTTTTATATGTTCCTAGAGAAAACTAAGTTGAAAGATGATGGTAGAAATGATGCGGACTGGGTCCATGATATGAGGATTGTCCTCATTGTTGCACAGAAGAATTATGTCCTTGATGCACCGCTAGGTGACAAACCTATTGCAGGAGCAGATGCAGATGTTATGAACGTTTGGTAAGCTCGATATGATGACTACTTAATAGTTTAGTGCACCATGCTTTACGACTTAGAACCGGGACTTCAAAAATGTTTTGAATGCCACGGAGCATATGAGATGTTCCAAGAGCTGAAATTGGTATTTCAGACTCATGGACATGTCGAGAGGTATGAGACCTCTGACAAGTACTTTTCCTAAAAGATAGAGGAGAATAGCTCAGCTAGTGAGCATGTGCTCAGAATGTCTGGGTACTACAAACGTTTGAATCAAGTGGGAGTTAGTATTCTAGATAACATAGTGATTTACAGAGTTCTCTAGTCACTATCACCAAGCTACTAGAACTTCATGATGAACTATAATATGCAAGGAATGACGAACATGATTCCCGGGCTTTTTGCAATGCTGAAATCAGCAAAGGTAGAAACCAATAAAAAGCATCAAGTGTTGATGGTTAACAAGACCACTAGTTTCAAGAAAAAAAAGGCAAGGGAAAGAAAGGGAACTTCAAGAAGAATGGTAAGCAAGTTATCACTCCCGTGAAGAAGCCCAAAGCTGGACTTAAGCCTGAAATTGAGTGCTTCTACTGCAAAGGGTATGGTCACTAGAAGCAGAACTGCCCCAAGTACTTGGCGGATAAGTAGGATGGCAAAGTAAACAAAGGTATATTTGATATACATGTTATTAATGTGTACCTTACTAGTATTTGTAGAAGCTCCTGGGTAATTGATACTGGTTCAGTTGCTAAGATTAGTAACTCAAAACAGGAGTTGCAGAATAAACAAAGACCAGTTAAGGGCGAGGTGACGATGTGTGTTGGAAATGATTCCAAGCTTGATACGATCACCATCGCAGGCTCCCTCTACCTCCGGCATTAGCCTTGAACCTAAATAAATGTTATTTGGTGTTTGCATTGAGCATGAATATGACTGGATCATGTTCATTGCAATACGATTATTCATTTAATTCAGAGAATAATTGTTATTCTGTTTACATGAATAAAACCTTCTATGGTCATACACCCAATGTGAATGGTTTATTGAATCTCGATCGTAGTGACACACATATTCATGATATTGATGCCAAAAGATGCAAAGTTGATAATGATAGTGCAACATACTTGTGGCACTGCCCTTTAGGTCATATTGGTGTAAAGCGCATGAAGAAACTCCATTTGGATGGACTTGAAATCACTTGATTATGAATCATTTGATACTCGCGAACCATGCCTCATGGGCAAGATGACTAAAATTCCGTTCTTCGGAACAATGGAGCGAGCTAATAACTTACTAGAAATAATACATACCGATGTATGCGGTCCGATAAGTGTTGAAGCACGCGGTGGGTATCATTATTTTCTCACCTTCACTGATGATTTAAGTAGATATGGGTATATCTACTTGATGAAACACAAGTCTGAAACATTTGAAAAGTTCACAAAATTTTAGAGTGAAGTGGAGAATCATCGTAACAGGAAAATAAAGTTTCTACATCTGATCGCAGAGGCAAATATTTGAGTTACGAGTTTGGCCTTCATTTAAACAATGTGGAATTGTTTCACAACGCATGCCACCTGGAACACCACAATGTAATGGTGTGTCTGAACGTCGTAACCGCACTTTATTAGATATGGTGCGATATATGATGTCTCTCACCGATTTACCACTATCATTTTTGGGTTATGCATTAGAGACAGCCGTATTCACGTTAAATAGGGCACCATCTGAATCCGTTGAGATGACACCATATGAACTGTGGTTTAGCAAGAAACCTAATCTGTCATTTCTTAAAATTTGGGGTTGCGACACTTATGTCAAAAAAGGCTTCAGCCTGATAAGATTGAACCCAAATTGAAGAAGTGCGTCTTCATAGGGTACCCTAAGGAAACAATTGGGTATACCTTCCATCACAGATTCGAAATCAAGATGTTTGTTGCTGAGAATGGGTCCTTTCTAGAGAAGGAGTTTCTCTCGAAAGAAGTGAGTGGGAGGAAAGTAGAACTTTATGAGGTAATTGTACCTTCTCTCAATTTGGAAAGTAGATCATCAGAGAAATCCATTCCCCTGATGCCTACACCAACTAGAGAAGAAGCTAATGATAATGATCATGAAACTTCAGATCAAGTTACTAACGAACCTCGTAGGTCAACCAGAACACGATCGACACCAGAGTGGTACAGTAATCCTATTCTAGAAGTCATGTTACTAGGCCTTGGTGAACCTAAAACTATGAAGAAGCTATGATGAACCCAGATTATGATAAATGGCTTGAGGCCATGAAATCTGAGATAGGATCTATGTATGAGAACAAAGTGTGGACTTTGGTGGATTTGCCCGATGATCGGCAACCCATAGAGAATAAATAGATCTTCAAGAAGAAGACTGACGTTGATGGTAATGTTACTGTCTACAAAGCTCGGCTTGTCGCAAAAGGTTTTCGACAAGTTCAAGGAGTTGACTACGATCAGACTTTCTCACCCGTAGTGATGATTAAGTATGTCTGAATCATGTTAGCAATTGCCGCATTTTATGATTATGGAATTTGGCAAATGGACGTCGAAACTGCATTCCTTAATGGATTTCTGAAAGAAGAGTTGTATATGATGCAACCAGAAGGTTTTGTCGGTCCTAAAGGTGCTAACAAAGTGTGCAAGCTCCAGCGATCCATCTATGGACTGGTGCAAGCATCTCGGAGTTGGAATATACACTTTGATGAGGTGATCAAAGCATGTGGTCTTATACAGACTTTCGTAGAAGCCTGTATATACAAGAAAGTGAGTGGGAGCTCCGTAGCATTTCTAATATTATATGTGGATGACATATTGTTGATTGGAAATGGTGTAGAATTTCTGGATAGCATAAAAGGATACTTGAATAAAAGTTTTTCAATGAAAGACCTCGGTGAAGCTGCTTATATATTGGACATCAAGATCTATAGAGATAGACCAAGACGCTTAATAGGACTTTCACAAAGCACACACCTTGACAAGATTTTGATGGAGTTCAAAATAGATCAGTCAAAGAAGGAGTTCTAGCATGTATCGTAAAGTGTGAAGTTGAGTAAGACTCAAAGCCCGACCACGGGCAGAAGATATGGAGAGAATGAAAGTCATTCCCTATGCCTCAGCCATATGTTCTAAAAAGTATGCCATGTTGTGTACCAGAACTGTTACGTGCCTCGCCATGAGTTTGGCAAGGGGGTACAATAGTGATCCAGGAGTAGATCATTGGACATCAGTCAAAATTATCCTTAGTTACCTAAGAGGACTAAGGAAATGTTTCTTGATTATGGAGGTGATAAAGAGTTTGTTGTAAAGAGTTACGACAATGCAAGCTTTGACACTGATCTAGATGACTCTAAGTCTCAATCTAGATATGTATAAAATGTGGGAGCAATTAGCTAGAATATCTCCATGCAAAGCATTGTAGACATAGAAATTTGCAACATACATACGGATCTGAATGTGGCAGACCCGTTGACTAAACTTCTCTCACAAGCAAAACATGATCACACCTTAGTACTCTTTGGGTGTTAATCACATAGTGATGTGAACTAGATTATTGACTCTAGTAAACCCTTTGGGTGTTGGTCACATGGCGATGTGAACTATGGGTGTTAAGCACATAAAGATGTGATATATTGGTGATAAATCACATGGTGATGTGAACCAGATTATTGACTCTAGTGCAAGTGGGAGACTGAAGAAACTATGCCCTAGAGGCAATAATAAAGTTGTTATTTTATATTTCCTTATATCATGATAAATGTTTATTATTCATGCTAGAATTGCATTAACCGGAAACTTGATACATGTGTGGATACATAGACAAAACACTGCGTCCCTAGTAAGCCTCTACTAGACTAGCTCGTTGATCAAAGATGGTTAAGTTTCCTAACCATAGACATGTGTTGCCATTTGATAAATGGGATCACATCATTAGGAGAATGGTGTGATGGACAATAACCATTCGTTAGCTTAGCATTATGATTGTTCAGTTTTATTGCTATTGCTTTCTTCATGTCAAATACATATTCCTCCGACTATGAGATTATGCAACTCCCGGATACCAGAGGAATGCCTTGTGTGCTATCAAATGTCACAACGTGACTGGGTGATTCTAAAGATGCTCTATAGGTATCTCTGAAGGTGTTTGTTGGCTGGCATAGATCAAGATTAGGATTTGTCACTCCAAGTATCGGAGAGGTATCTCTGGGCCCTCTCGGTAATACACATCGTAAGAATCCTTGCAAGCAAAGTGATTAATGAGTTAGTTGCAGGATGATGTATTACGAAACGAGTAAAGAGACTTGACGGCAACAAGATTGAACTAGGTATGAAGATACCAACGATCAAATCTCGGGCAAGTAACATACCAATGACAAAGGGAATAACGTATGTTGTCATAACGGTTCGACCGATAAAGATCTTCATAGGATATGTGGAAGCCAATATGAGCATCCAGGTTCCGCTATTGGTTATTGACCGGAGAGGTGTCTCGGTCATGTCTACATAGTTCTCGAACCCATAGGGTCCGCATGCTTAACGTTTGTTGACGAGATAGTATTATATGAGTTATGTGATTTGGTGACCGAATGTTGTTCGGAGTCCTGGATGACATCACGGACATGACGAGGAGTCTCGAAATGGTCGAGAGGTAAAGATTGATATATATGACGATGGTATTAGGACACTAGAAGTGTTTCGGGAAGCACCGGGTACTTATCGGGTCACCGGAAGGGCTTTCGGGCACCCCCAGCAAAAGATATGGGCCTTATGGGCCAAGAGGGGAAACGCACCATCCACAAAGGGGCTGGTGTGCCCCCCATATGTGCTGGCCAAATTGGAGAAGGAAAGGGGAAGGAGAAAAGGAAAAAAGGAATAGGACCCCCCCCCTTCCCTTCCTACTCCGAATAGGAATAGGAGAGGGGGAGTTGGCCGAATTGGAGAGGACCCCAAGTAGGATTCCTCCTACTTGGGGCACCCCCTTGGCTTACTCTCCTCCCCTCCAACCTATATATATGTGGGGAGGGGGCGCCTACAACAGATAACAACAATTGTTAGCTGTGTGCGGCGCCCCCCTCCATAGTTTATACATCGGTCATATTATCGTGGTGCTTAGGCGAAGCCCTGCGCGGATCACTTCACCATCACCATCACCATGCCGTCGTGCTGACAGAACTCATCTACTTCCCCGACACCTTGTTGGATCAAGAGTGCGAGGAATGTCATCGAGTTGAACATGTGTAGAACTCGGAGGTGCCGTACGTTCGGTACTTGATCGGTCGGAGCTAGAAGAGGTTCGACTACATCAACTGCGTTGTCTAACGCTTCCGCTTTCGGTCTACGAGGGTACATGGACACAGTCTCCCCTCTCATTGCTATGCATCTCCTAGATAGATCTTGCGTGAGTGTAGGAAATTTTTTGAAATTGCATGCTACGTTCCCCAACAGTACGACTACATCAACCGTGTCAATAAACGTTTCCGCTTAGCAATCTACACAAATATGTAGGTGCTCTCCCCCGCTCGTAGCTATGCATTTCCATGGAGAGATCTTGCGTGTGCATATTTTTTTTGTTTTCCATGCAACGTTCCCAACATGACTCCCATCCCACTTTGAGGGCATTTGGTCACTTGTGAGTAGTAGCCAACGTACTTGTTCACTTCCCCTTGAATGATCCCCCAACGATGTTGGAGAGATGCCACATTGCGAGTGGTCACGATAGGATGCGGCTCCACATACTCCTTTTGCTCGTGATACTCCTTCCAAATCTTCGTCCAATAGGTGTTCGCCTTTTGCTTGGTGCCGCATATTGGATCCACCGTTGTGCCCAACCAAACTTTGACCAACAAGATGTCCTCAAATCTTGAGAATGCCGGACCTCTTGCCTTCGGCGTCTTGGTCTTCTCCTTCTTCTTGCTCGGATTGGGATCGGATGTTGTCCCAACTTCAAATGCAGTGGTGGCCTCCAATTCATACTCCATTTCGGTCAGATCTTCATTGTCATTGATCATGTTCGACAAGAATGCCTCCTACATTATTATAGTTTACAAGCATTGATCATGAGAGAAATGAACTAGTGGTCTATGCTAAAATTTGATCGGACAAGAGCAAATAAAACACACCGACTCTTGTTTGGTCATTCTATCGAACATGTCGAGGGCAGCCCGAGCACTGCCAGAGACCATTCTCATCTGCGCCCGAACGAGTTGCGGTGAGTCACACACGTTGACCGCCGGCACCTGCGTGGTCGCAAAGCTCTCCGGAATGGCCCAGCCGGCGGTCAGATCATCCTCTGTCCCAACAGGGTCGGACAGCATAATCCGCGTAGGCGCTCGGAGGGAAGGGGTGCGGGGATCCGGGCACGACGGATGAGACAGCTGCTCCACCACATCTGAACCTCCGTGTGATGCCGCTGCAGCGTCCCTCTCTTGCTGCCCGCGTCATCGCAACTTGCGGGTGATGTTCTCCACCTTGCAAGTCGCCGCCGATGAATTGACACCGCCGACGGATGAGGCGGAGTACTTCTCCATCGCGGTGGTGTGGGTTGGGTTGGACGACATCTCCGGCGGTGGATAGGGACCGGAGGTGAGTATTGGGAGCAAGGATGGAGGATGGCGAGGGTCCGGGCGCGGGATTGGTTGGAGGGCGGCAGGAGGAGGAGGAAGGGTTTGGTGGATTTGATGCAATTTGGGGTGGGGTCGGGCTGTCGGGTCCGACATGGCGGGCATGCCCGGGCAACCCCATATCCGCACCATATTTGGGCTAGACATAAAGGGTGCTTGTCAGTCCGGGTGTTTGAGGCCCGTTTAAGAAGCGTCTGGGTCAAAAAATCATAACCAGATAGTAACAGGCGGTTTTAAGAGGTCCAGGTGTAGATGCTCTAACGTCGGCTTTGATTTGAAGGCTTTTCCGATGGGTAGGCCATGGCATGCATGCTTTTTGAAGTGGGTTTGTGGGCTAGTTTTGGCATTAGGCCACCGAAGCAAACTTTGTTGTGAGAGCATCTCCACTAGTGACCCCAACAAGTCTCCCAAGCCACTTTTTGGGCGCCGGCGGACAAAAAAGTCCCACTCGGGCCCCCGGGACCTCACTTTTTGCCGGTTTAAGCCAAAAATACAGCCGGCGAGCCCAGGCCACACCCAGGCCATCAGGGGGCATCTGGGGGCACCGACGCTTTATTTAAGAATCTAGTTGGCCCACGTCAGCCAGCCACCCCTCTCTCTCCTCTCCTCCCTCTCCTCTCTTTTCTCTATTCTTCTGCCTACCCACGCACAGATGTCGAGCCGCATGGGAGGCACCGTGGCTGGCGCGGAGCTCGCACGCGCCCGCTTGTGCGTGACCAAGGCGGAGCTCGCTCGTGCTCGCCTGTGTGTGGATGGGGTGGAGCTCGCAGTGGATCTTGTCCACCAACAAGAACACAACCCCCAGCTCCAACCGCGCCCGAGACAGCCTGCGGACCGCGTTAGCAACGGCCGAGTGGACGCCGGCGAGCCGGGCCGGATACCACTCGTGGCGGCTGCTCTGCCGCGGGTCCCGCAGCAAGAAGGAGTGCATCACGACGATGGGTGGCTCCGAGCCCAGCAGTAGGTCGATGCCCGTCTGCACATTCACAAGGAGGCCGCGGTTGGGGCGCAAGGGCAGCGCAGCAGCGTCCCTGGCGACGGGCCGGGGCTTTCTCGCTGCGGAGGGGGGCGACACGGTCGTGGGTGTTTTCGAAGACGTAGTGACGGAGGAGGCACCGGACCGGCGTGTCGCTGACCGCGTAGGCGTTGGCGGCATGGTGGTCCACGACCCCCTCGAGCTCGTCCACCGCATGGTCGAGCGTGCGGCCGTCCAGGTCGGCATCGGCGATAATCCAGGCGAGGATGGGGAAGAACTGGTGCCAGGTGTGCGACTCCATGCCCATGGATTGGTCATAGGTCGCCGCCAGCTGGCACTCTCAGCTGGCTGCTCGTCGCAAGGAAAGGAAATTAAAGGGCGAGTGGGCCCGGCCTGGGCGCGGACGGGCGAGGAGGACGAGCCATCGGGGGTGCAACGAGTGGAAATATTTTCACCCCCAGGCTAAATTTTTCGTCGGCACCCCCCAAGCGGCAAAAAATGCCTCCTGGGGGGCTTAACGGGTGGAGATGCTGAGAGCCATGACCAAAGCAGAAAGGCTAGGCAGGCGAGAAAGATATCATATTCGAGCGAGACACACATCAAGCATTCACCCGAGACGCGACTTCGCCGACATCGAACACAAAAATGATCATGATTGTTGCTCGATGCAGCAATGTTGTGTCTTAGGCCCGCGTGGTGGCGATCCACGGACCACTAAACCGACCAACAATCATCCTTAGTCCAACCCAGATCCGATAGTTACGATGAACTAAAATCCCCTAATTCTCAATCTTATGGTCAGCCCGAAAAGTGTTCTTCTAGGGCGTCCAATTTTTTTGATTCCTTTCATTTTCTCATATGCAAGTTGTATTTGTCAAATGCATTTTAATTGCCAATTCTTTACATTAGCTTCTACGGAGTTACTATATGTAGGATCGAAAGTATGTCTAGAGGGGGGGTTATTAGACTACTTGACAAAATAAAAGCTTAGCCTTTTCCCAATTTTAATTCTTGGCAGGTTTTAGCAACTTAGCACAAGTCAAGCAATCAACCTACACATGCAATTCTAGATTATAGCAGCGGAAAGTAACACAATTGCATATGAAGGTAAAGGGGAGGAGTTTGAGGAGGCAAACACAATTTGGAGACATGGAGATTTTTGAGCCATGGTTCCGATAGGTGGTGCTATCGTACATCCATGTTGATGGAGACTTCAACCCACGAAGGGTAATTCTTGCGCGAGTCCACGAAGGGCTCCACCCACGAAGGGTCCACGAAGTAGCAACCTTGTCTATCCCACCATGGCCGTCACCCACGAAGGACTTGCCTCACTAGGGGTAGATCTTCACAAAGTAGGCGATCTCCTTGCCCGTACAAACTCCTTGGTTTAACTCCACAATCTTGTCGGAGGCTCCCAAGTGACACCTAGCCAATCTAGGAGACACCACTCTCCAAGAAGTAACAAATGGTGTGTTGATGATGAACTCCTTGCTCTTGTGCTTCAAATGATAGTCTCCCCAACACTCAACTCTCTCTCACACAGGATATGGATTTGGTGGAAAGAAGATTTGAGTGGAAAGCAGCTTGGGGAAGGCTAGAGATCAAGATTCTTATGGTAGGATTGGAATATCTTGACCTCAACACAAGTGTAGGTGGTTCTCTCTCAGAAAATGTAAGTTGGAAGTGTAGGCATGCTCTGATGGCTCTCTCCACGAATGAAGAGGAGGTGGAGGGGTATATATATCCTCCACACAAAATCTAACCGTTACACACAACTTACCAATCTCGATGGGACCGAATTGAGAAACTCGGTCAGACCGATTCAGTAAATCTAGTGACTGTTAGGATTTTTGGTGGGACCGGCATGCAACTCGGTAGGACCGATATGGTTAGGGTTAGGGCATAATGTAATCTCGGTGAGACCGATTACACAAACTCGGTGAGACTGATTTTGGTAATAAGCTAACCAGAGAGTTGGTCAGGTAAACTCGGTGGGACCGATTCGCTCATCTCGGTTGGACCGAAACATTACGAAAGGGAAATAGAGAGTTTACATTGCAATCTCGGTGGGACCGATCACTCATCTCGGTGGGACCGACACGTTACGAAGGGAAACAGAGAGATTACAATCCCATCTCGGTGAGACCGAGATCCCTATCGGTGAGATCGATTTGCCTAGGGTTTGTGGCAGTGGCTGTGACATTTGAACTCGGTGGCGCCGGATAGAAAGAATCGGTGGGGCCAAGTTTGACTTTTGGTTTAGGTCATATGTGGATGTGAGAAAGTAGTTGAGGGCTTTTGAGCATATCACTAAGCACTTGGAGCAAGAACCTCATTAAGCAACACCTCATCCCTCCTTGATAGTATTGGCTTTTCCTATAGACTCAATGTGATCTTGGATCACTAAAATAGAAAATGTAGAGTCTTGAGCTTTGAGCTTGAGCCAATGCTTTTGTCCTTAGCATTTTGAGGGGTCCACTTCTCTCATCCATGCCATGCCAATCATTGAGCTTTCCTGAAATATTTATCTTGGAATAGTATTATCTCAATGAGCTATATGTTGTTAGGAATTACCAAAACCACCTAGGGATAGTTGCACTTTCAATCTCCCCCTTTTTGGTAATTGATGACAACATATAGATCAAAGCTTCGACAAATGATAATAAGATTGAAAACATTGTCGCTTTGAGAAGTATGTGAAAAACAAGAGCTCCCCCTAAATTTGTGCATAGTTTAAGATTTGCTTTGGACTGCAAATGCACAATGAGTTAGGATCATGGGTTACTCTTCCATGTCACATACATCTTGGTGGAGCGCTCAAAATGATAATAATTAAATACATGTACTCATCACCAAGCAAAGTGAATGATCATATGAGGATATAAGAGATAATATCATCCAATCAAGCAATAATGTAGCATAGCATATGATCAAACACATGATCATCCAAGTATCACACAAACGCAGAATGTATCTCAAACAAGCAAACAAATAAAGTTCAACCACCAAAAACAAGAGAGAACAAAAGCAACACTCTCTCTCGAAGCCTATGGTCTATACATTTCTCCCCCTTCGTCAACAAGTTACCAAAAAGTTCATAAAAATGCATAGTGCTAAATCGACTCTCAGGCTTGGTCTTGATGTGGTGGTGTAGAAATGACTCCAAGGACGAAGGCATCAGTCGAGGTTGATGGAGCTGGTGGAGTGGCTACTGGAGCTGGTGGCATTGAAGCTGTTGCTGATGCAGATGAAGTTGCTCTGGTGTCTGTCACTGGCACTACAGCAGATCTCTGGCCTTTGGGCACTCTAGCAAATGTATTTGTGGTAGACTTGCCCTTCTTCTCCTCCACTTCCTCTTGTAGTTGCTCAATAACTGACTGTATCTCAGTGACCTTCACATCTAAATCATAGAACTTCTGCTCTATGATTCTCTCCAAGCTCTCCTGGTTTTCTGTCAGGGTGGCCAAACCCTTCTCAATCCTCAAAGTGGAGGCAATCAAGTAGCCAAGCTGATCTTGCTTGCTCTTCAGGAAATACTGAGATGCCTCATCAATGGTTGGCATCTTTGCAGCCTTCTCTGTCCTTGATTTCTCCTTCTTTTCTTGTGCTTGCACGGATGACGGTTCATTCTCATCCATCACTACAGTGTTATCCTCAAAGTATGGGTAGATGGGCATGTGTTCCTTGTCCAAGAGGTAAGTGCCAGTGCCCATCTTGGAGTTGATGAGCTCCTGAATCTGTGGGGCATACCCACAACTTCTCTTCTGCTCAGCGGCTGTCCTCTTGATAGTTTCAACAATTAAGCTCATGACTTTGAACTTCTGAGGCACATCAAATATGTGAAGCAAATTAATTGCATGGCCTCTGATCATCTTGTGATCACCTGACCTTGGCAACAGAGTATGCCTGAGGATCCAATTGATTGTTGGCAATCCTGACAGCAGAAAATGTACTGATCCAAACTTATGAGTTTCAAGAGTAGCATTTGGGATCTCTCTGTACATGTGTGCCATGGAGTTGTCATCCTTCTTCTTCTTGGCATAGACATCCAAGTCATCCTCATTCTCCTTAGGAGCATTGATCAATTTTGCCCATTCTTCAACTGTTGATTGGTACCTCGTACCTTCAGACATCCAGACAATCCTTCCATCTGGGTAGAAGTGAGTTGTGGAGTAGAACTTCATAATAAGCTCATCATTCCACTTTGTGAGCTTCTGCCCAACAAAGTCATCTACCCCACAAGACTTGAAGCTGGCATAAACTCCTGGATAATGCTCTTCATTTTTCCTGATGTACTCCCAGTCCACCCATCTCATATCACAGACGATTGGTTTCTTATCAAGCAGCACTATCTCATAGAAGTCATGTTGTTCCTTTGTATGGAACCTGTAGTCCACAGCAGTCCTTCTCCCGACAGCATAGGGATCTGTCAATCTCCATTGTCTGAGTCCTGCATCCTTCCTGAGCTTCATGTCTTTAGCTACTGGATGAGCATCATTGTGATCTGGAATTTTGGGCTTCAATTTCCTCAAGACATGTGACTCATCATCTCCTTCTTCTTCAGCAGCTTCAGGCACTGGGGCCTTGTTCTTCTCTGCAGCAGGAATACTCCTGGTGTTCCTCTTGGGTGCAGCTTTAGGCTTAGGTGCAGCTGCCTTGGGAGCTTCTTGGGGCTTTGATGGAGCATCCCCTGATCTTATAGCATCTCCCATAAGATTTTGAGCTTTAGGTGCTGGTGCAGCAACCTCTTCCTCTTCTTCCATCATAGAGGGTTTTCCAACAACTCTGGCCATAGTCTTCTTAGCTCTTTCTTTCCTTTTCTTTTCAGCCACTTCTTGCTCTTTGGGTTCAGATCTCACAGTCTCTTGAGTTGATGCTCAGACCTTCAACATAGGTGTTCTCTTGGCTGGAACTTTCCTGTTCATGCCAGGCTTGGTGGCAGCAGCTGTGCCATATTCTTTCTTCAGCACCTTCCTGGATGTGGCTTCATCCTCTTCTGCCACATAGTCCTCATCTTCAGAATCTGAGGTTCTCTTCTTTCTGGCCCTGGTGGCAGCCTTTGGCAAGTTGCTGGGTGTGCTCCTGCTGCCCTCATCTGAGGTACTGGAGGGACTAGTGCCCTCACTCAAATGAACTTGCTCTTCATCTCTGTTCAGGCTATCACTCTGATCTGACATAGCGCAAACTCTGACAGCAGACCCTGTGAATAGATATAGATGATATAGAGGGGATGAGCATCACAAAGCACAGAGGGTTTTTTGCAAAAGAATGAGTTAAAAACTTAGTTTTAGTTTTTCATAGAAAGCATTTCGTATCTACCGATTTATAAACTCGGTGATACTGAAGCAGCTTTTGGAACCTAAACTAGTGAACTCGGTCAGACCGAGTCACAGTTCGGTGGCACCAAGACTGCTAGGGTTTCACAAAGTCCTGAACCCGGTCACACCGATTTGCAATTCTCGGTCAGACTGAGAATCACATGTGCAATGGCCTAAACCAAATCGGTGGAACCGATTTCCACAACTCGGTTGGTCCGAGATGATTTCGGCGGGAACCTAACCCTAAATTCTTAATCGAAACTAATCTATTTTGCTGGATAGGATGATCTCAATTGTGGCAAGATACATGGCAAATCAATGTGCTAGGAATCGGAATGAGATTAGCACAAGGATCAGGTCCATACCCTAAGTTCGGCGGTGGACTTGCTACGGCGGCAACGGCGGAGATGATTTCCGTTGACGGCGGCGGAGACCAACGGCGGGAGGCGGCTGGCAATGAGGAGGACGATCCGGAGACCCAGGGAGGCAGAGCAGGTTGAGCGCGGGCGAAGGGATTTGGAGAAATTTCCAAATTTTGGTCCGGGCGTATATATAGCCTGACCCTGTCGGTGTGACCGAGTGGAACGACTCGGTGGCACCGAGATGCATAACTACAAGCAGTTGCTGCAACTCGATGTGACCGAAAAGTTCAAATCGGTTGCACCGAGATTGAAAACCTAGATCGACTTAGTGATCTCGGTATGACCGAAAAGGATGAATCAGTCAGACCGAAACGCACAAAGAAATTATGGAAGTTTAAGTCTATGACGAACCGGGGACTCCGAGTGCTCCTCACACAGAGTGGTTCGAATCTAACTTGATCAAACTTTGTGATGTAGCATGAATAGAGTTTGAGACAAGAATAGCATAGATAGCTAGAGAGGGTTCTTACGCATTCTTGTCCATCCACTTGCAAAAGGAAAAGAAGCCAAACAAGAAAAACTACAAGTGGATGTCCTCGAATGAGTAAAATATGCAAACGACATGCTCACACAATAAAATAGCAGATAAAATATGTGACAAAGCATGCACAACCAATTCTAGCATCTATCAAGCAATTGGCGATGACTAGGTCATCTATATATGAGTATTTTGACTTAGGAGTCAAATGAGAACATTTGATCATAGGTCATACTCATCGTTTAAGCTCAAGTGGGGTTGCCACTTTTACATAATGCATTGATGTGTTCACATCATTAGAGTTGCTTTAGCTCAATTCTTAGAGTAAAGCTCCCCCTAGATATGAGATCCCCCCCCAAAGAGGGATGAACTACCTTGGGTTTTGTAGGTGTTGAAGATGTGGATGCTCTATGTTGATGTAGATCTTTTGGAGCAATCCTTTGGAGTGAGTTGCACTTTCAATACCTACACGGGTTAGTCCCACAAGGAACGAACAAGGATATCCATAGACATAGAGTGATGCACACACAAGATGATGTCTATGAAAGCATTGGGTTACCTTGTCCCTTGTCTTGCCAACAAGAGGGGTTGTGACTCCATGAACTAGTGCAAGATGTGGAAGTTGGTTGCACTTGTCCTCGCCAAAATGATAAGAGTGAAGTATGTTGCCGGAGTCACCCTCAAGAACTCTCTAGTTCTTATTCTTCAGGATCCACACCATCTTGACAGGAATCCTTGGAGTTGTAGTCATACTTGATGAAGTAGAACTTGATGTAGTCTTGGGACCCCACTTGACCAAGGCCTTAGGAGCTTCTTCAAATGCATCAATATCCTCTTGAAGCTTGTCCTTGCCTTTATGCTTGTGGTCTTGTGGTGGAAGATCATCTTGTGCTTGTGTTCCTTTGAAAAAAGTAGGATCATACTTCTCTTGTTGAGGAAAAAACTTCGTCTTGGGGTATTGATCTTCTTCCCACTCAACTCCATTGGTATTGAACCTTCGTTCAAAACCAACACCTTGGTTCTTCCGGTGCCTTCCTTGCTTGCGTACAATTTCCTCGAATTGCTTACTTCCGGCAAGGATCTTGTAAACACCTTTCTCTATAATTCCCTTCAATAAGTTGTTTTCTTGCTCAAGTGTAACTTGGCTAAGAGAATCATTAGTGGAATCAAGAGAACTACTAGAAGCAACAACATTGGATTTAGCATGATGATTGTTGTTACTACTAGAGGAAGAATCTTTCTTGTTCTTGTTACTAGACTTGACTTGAGGCATGTAAGTAGATAAGAGTAAACGCTTGGCAATGTAAGAAGAACTTTTCTTGCAAAGATCATCATTGATAGCTTTTAAAAACTCATGTTCTTGCTCAAGGTTGAGCTTTTCAAAACGTAATTTCTCATGAGTCCTTAAAAGTTCTCGATGATCTCCTAAGATAGTTTCATGAGCTAACTTAAGAGTGTTTAGTTCTTTAGTTAGAAGCTCAATTTTCTCCTTATCATTGTCATTCGTTTTATCTTCATTAGCATGATTAATTGACATTTCATCATAGTTTCATCACTAGAGTTGTCAACAAGTAAATCATCATCACCTAGCAAGTCATCTTCATCACTATTGAAATCAACATACTCGGGGTGTAATACCTTAGGGCCTTTAGCCATGAAGCATCTTCCAAGTCCTTCATTTGGTGAATCAAATATGTCGTAGGAGTTGGTTGACACAAGTGCTAGACCGGCAGCACCTTCATCTTGAGTATGTTCTGAGTCGGAGTGATAGCTTCTCTTGGAGTGATGTTCGGAGTCGGAGCCGGATACCCATTCACCAACATGAGCTTGATGTCTTCGTTTTGTGTAGCTCTTTGATGATTTGTCCTTCCTTTCCGAATCCTTGCTCCTCCCGGATGTTCTTCGTTCATAACGATCATCTCTACTCCTTCTCTCTCTTGGTGGTGATTCTTCTCTTCTACTTCTTCTCTTAGGTGATTCTTATCTTCTCTTGTAGGGAGTCGTACACTCATTGGAAAAGTGTCCGGGTCTTCCACAATTGTAGCAATTACGCTCTCGACTCGAAGATCTTTTGTCATTGTAGGACCTTGACTTGGAACTTCTTTCCTTGCTCCTACTCTTGTAGAACTTGTTGAAATTCTTCACCATTAGGCTCAATTTTTCATTGAAGGTTTGTTTCTCACTTGATGATGTGGGAGCTTCACATGAGGCTTTGTAAGAACCACTTGACTTGTTGTGGAGATCTTCCTTATCCTTGAGTGACATCTCATGAGCAACAATTCTTCCAATGACCTCCGTTGGCTTGAGATTCTTGTAATTGGGCATCATTTGGATCAATGTGCACACGGTATCATATTTTTCATCCAAGGCTCTTAGGATCTTCTTGATGATGAATTTGTCGCTCATCTCTTCACTTCCTAAGCCAGCAATCTCATTTGTGATGAGAGCAAGCCTAGAGTACATTTCAGCGACGCCTTCACCATCCTTCATCTTGAACTTGTTAAGTTGACTTTGAAGCACATCCAATTTGGATTCCTTGACGGAGTCGGTACCTTCGTGCATGTCAATCAAAGTGTCCCAAATTTTCTTTGCATTCTCAAGACGGCTGATTTTGTTGAATTCTTCGGGGCACAATCCGTTGAAGAGGATATCACAAGCTTGAGCGTTGTATTGCAGCATCTTCAACTCTTCCACGGTAGCTTCACGGTTTGGTTCTCTCCCATCAAAGAATTCACCTTGCAAGCCAATACACACAATAGCCCATACGGCAGGGTTAAGTCCAAGAATATGTATTTTCATCTTATGCTTCCAACTAGCAAAATTAGTACCATCAAAGTAAGGACCTCTACGGTGATAATTTCTCTCGCTAGACGCCATACTCTCCTAGGTTGTGAAACCAAGGCTATGACCGCCAAAAGCTATGAAAATCAAAGCAAATGGAGACCAAGGCTCTGATACCACTTGTAGTATCAAAAGTATGTCTAGAGGGGGGGTGATTAGACTACTTGACAAAATAAAAGCTTAGCCTTTTCCCAATTTTAATTCTTGGCAGGTGAGGTGAAGGTGGCTATATAGGGCGATTGAATCGGCCGGAGATGACCCCAATTCGTCCCATCGCTTTTCCAGAGATGTGTGTGAGCTCTCGCCATCTCCGTTGATCGCATGAGCTTGGCGCCGCATCCCGCTCTCCTGCATTGCCCGAGTTTGGCCGAGGAAAAACGACCGAATCAGCCGTTACAATCGGGACTGGCTGGGAGGTGCTTTAAAGTTGCTATGCAGGTCCAACAGTGAATGCATGTAACCAAAGGCCAATTTCTTCTCGCCCGGGCATGGTTGGGCTCTATACTGACAACCAAACACGCCCTATATTATTTAATTCCTGCCTTTCAAACTCCAAGACAAACCTGCATTTTTCCTGTTCATGTCTCCTTTTTCTTATCCCGTGTTCCAAAGAGGGCCTAGAAAGGCATAAGTGAAACACGATTTATATGTTATGCACTCTTGAATTATGCACGATTAGAAAGCTACGGAAATTGACATCAGAGTGTGTTCGGCACGATATAGGAAAAACACATAAATTATAGCACGAGGTATGAGTGAATGAATTGTCTCTTTTTAAAATTAGCTTTGAGGGGAATAGGGAGCGAAGGCTGACCAAATTGCCTGAGACTGAGAGGATGGCCGGCCACAGCACACACTGATACATGGCCTAGACACCTACGAGAGAGGAAAAAACGTGTGTGGTTATCTTGAAGCAAAAAAAAAAGTACGTGTGGTGACATAGCAGACAGACGAATCGGTCGATTATCCCATCATTAACTCGTCGGTCCTGGTCCAGTTCACTTGGCATCATTGGATCGTGGCAAAGCCATCAATGCGCACTGCATTGGATCATGTCGACGGGCCATGGGAATGATGCTGCTACGAGAGGTTGTACATGGCCCAATCGTAGCATGCACACGTACTTGTACGTACGTGGACATGGAGCTCGCTCGCTCGATCCTAGGTGCCGGTGCGTGGCCCCGCTTGCCATGGCCCAACCTCTCCGTCCAACTGTAACGAGCATGCACCCTCACATCACATGAGTATGGCGTCGCTGCTGCATCACACGGAGAAAGCGTATTTCTGCGTGGCGCCTGAGACGATCCTTTGCTTGTTTCTTGCTTTCTCTCCCTCCCTCCTCTTTTCTTCCTTTTTGCGATGAGCTCGTTCGTCCTCCTTGTGTTTTCCGAGGGAACGAGCTTTTCCTCTTCGCTAATGATAATGATCTCGTCGTCGTGCGCATCTTTTGCAGCGCAGTACATACACCACCAGAGACCCTTGGCTCGCCTTTTCCTCGACTTGATCGGGCAACATGGGAGCGGCCAAAAGGAAGGGTCACAACGGTGGATGTTACTGCGAGCTCCTTCCGCACGCACATGCATGTTCCCGTGTTTCTTGCTTCACGCACATTTCCTTCCATTTATGCTAAACAGACTAAGGAGGGGTGGCACGCGCAGCTGCTGCCCCAGTCTAGCACGTTTTTGGCGGCAATGGCGGAGGAGGGGCAGGCCAATAATTCTTCGTTACAGCGGAGCTTGTCTGCGTCCGTGTCGGCCTAAAACTCCGCGAAATGAAAGCAACATGCGCTTCCAAAGCTGCACTGGATGGGTCATGCAAGGACGCCGTCCACGCAGCAGTAGCAGTATGTAGTAGCTAGGCGGCGAGTAATGGGGGAGGCCCGTGGTGGGTGAGTGAGGACGAGGCCGCGCGTGGACGTGGCGTCGCATCGCTCCTGCCCACCTTTCTCTGCCGGCCTTGCACAGCACCAGCACAGGGCGCCGCAGTAATGGCAGAGCACGTACTAATCTGAAGATGGCTTCGCATGACAACGTTTCTTCAGACTCGACAACAGACGAAAGAGCAACTTGTCAAAAGCTCATGCAGGCTAACTAGTAAGATAATTGTGTTTGGCGCATGAATGGCCAAAAGGGGTGCTGAAGGATTGCCATCCAATTATTTCCCATAAGCGCATTGAGTTTCGAAGCAGGTGCTACTACTCCCTCCGTTCGGAATTACTTGTCGCAAAAATGGAAGTATCTAAAACTAAAATACATCTAGATACATCCATTTCTGCGACAAGTAATTCTGAACGGAGGAAGTACTATCCAACATCCGGAAAGTGTGACGACCTTCACGCGGTCCTGTGATTCCACAGCGTGACAAGTGTTGGTTTACTTCACACTCTTTTTCCTTTTTGTTCGGCTAGAATCAGTTCGTGTTTACTTTGGTTCCTCCACATATCACTTCATGAATAAGGCATGTAACAAACACATGATGTACTGCATGCAGCTGAGACTGCTCAACTCTTTGGTTTCTAGCTCTAGTTGCCTTCTTCTATAAACGGGGGCAAGCAAACGTAAGTGGTGCCAAGCACAGCATCGAATCGACCCGCCTGCATCTACATTGTTGTACACTCTCCAGCTTGCTTCGCCGTATCATCACCGAGCTGAAACATAGCAGAAAATCGATATGCGGTGACAAACGGCAGATGAGAATTTCTTCAAGAAGACAAGGATCAAAATAGTCGAAATATATACCTCATGGGGAGAAGACTTTGATGCCACCTCAACTACATAGAAAGAGACCACATAAAGGGCACTGACTGGATCATGCCTCCACAATTGCAAAATTCCAGGACTTATTAGAATACATGGCTAACGTGCCTCTGTGGCGGCTCATCCAGCGGTATCTGAAAAGGAGTTTCATGTAAATAAATGCCGCAAAGTTGGTAACATAAAAAACTAGCTAAGCAGTACCATTTATGCTACACAATTTTCATATAGAACAGGAAGAATTTAGTATATCTCCTAGCAGAAGTTTCACTGTTTTTCCAGACTCCCACCAGGAATGTCTAATTATCCAGACACGGAAAAATTTATATGTGCTCCCTATAGTTGGTATACAATTAAGATAAAGCAAAGCAGGAGAAGAACCTACTGTAATGTAAGTAAACAGATAAGAAATCAAGGCATAAATCCCTGAAAACTAAAATATTATGCCTTCAAAAAGAAGCAGCAAAATCGTGTGTGTGTCACCAATTTAGATGCTGGAAATAACTTGGAGATGAGCTATGCACGCATGCCATAGCTTGTGAATGAGTTAAGAAGTAACGTGATCTTGCCATAATGGTGAAGAGAAATTTACAGAAACAACTAGAAATCTGCCACCAGGAAAGACAATTGTTTGTGGCCAAACATTCTTAAGAAATAAAACCATAGATGTATATGAGGAAAGTAGCCACACCTGTCCAATTTCCCATTTTTCCTTCAGCCAAATGCTATCATCCTGTTTTTCATTTCTACTGTCTCTGTTCAATAAAAACATAGGGCAAGGGTAAGCACAAGTAGTGAAACTTCACTCTGTTACAGATAGACACTTTATAAATTCATAAGTCAAAATTAACAAAGTAACAAAATATATTATAATATGGTTAAACAGACAGGTTTAATTGATTTTTTATATTCTCCTAAAACTGTGTCTTACCAAGGTGCATAATTTTATAGTAAAGAAAGTAGTACAAATATTAATTGAAACTTGTACAAATAATATTTCTACTAAGAATATTAAAGGAAGTAATACACTAAAAACCTTCACCACATAATCTAAGAATCTGTGTTCAATTATTTCTCATTAATAGGTTATGGTTCTTGCCCAGAGTACATATATAAATTAGAATAATGAAGGAACTTACTCAACAGGTGCCTGGTCCATGGCACTTGTACGAGGTGTCATCCCATTAAGTAACTCCACTGACTGCTTATCAATGTCTCTGTGATGGCCAGACGAAGTAGAGTTCTGAAAATTGCTGTTGCTGGACATGCTCGAGCCTTGGTAACTCCCAAATGATTGCTTTGATGTCTGGCTCCCAACTGCATATGCAAGTTTCAAAAATGTTAAAAAGGCACCCAAGCACAATAATTTCTGCAGATCTCCTAAAGAAGGGATGTAAGCAAATGTTTATAACCATAAGAGGGTGAAAATAACAGGATCTATTTCAAAGAAGATTGTTGAATACTTAATATGCAAGGCAAAGAATGAACTTTTGAACAGGTGCGATGTATTTGTGCTAATGCATATCTCCGTCCAGTGGTCATAGTTTCACTTGATGAATGCCAAATGCACCACCTTCTTTCATGCAAATTAGAAAACTATGACCCCGTTCCTGGTTCCTCATGGTGCACATACACAAGACGGAAACAGCCTCGTGGAACTTGCCAAAAATGATTGTATAACATTCATTTATCAATATGTGCCAAATTATTTAACGGTCAGAAATCAGAAAAGATGGACAGCATCTGGAGACAGGATAGACTCAAACAGTTAAAAGTAATCTGATTTCAGACCGTTAGTTGATTTTTATTGTTCATCTGGGGCAACATATCGTATGAAATCATTCTTGATGGTGTAGTCATGCAGATATGCAACCAATTTAGGTTTGAGCTCAATGTTGACATGAAAGAATATCCAAAGAGTAACATAAAACAAAATTTGACATTGTACATCAAAAGGGGAAATGCAAATATTTTCTTTGCATTTTCATTCAACAGGCCTTTCATCTTGGTCATTTCGCTGTACCATTTGCGTGTGGTGAACAAATAAAAACATTCATGACAGTTAACACAATTTGAGGAGAACAAAGAAGTAAAATTTCTAGGCCCAGTGCATATTAGACCATAATTTCAATTGCTCTATTCATTAATTCTTGTACATAGTTTGATCATGAAGCTAGTTTGAACTTAGACCCAAAAACTAGAACTACGGTTTCAAAGATCAACTAAGACATATACCTGGAACTCCAAATCTCATTCCAGTACTGCCAAAAGTAGGGGCACCAAACGATGGAGTAGACTGTGTAGGCTGACCAAAAATGGTATTCGTTGGAACTCCTGGCGCGGCAGTTCTGCATAAGATGCATTAGTTCAGATTATAAACACAAGAACACAATAAACATGATCACTCATATTGATGCAAAGAAAATGATCAGTCATATTCATAACAATTTATGGTAACCGAGTATTCTTCAAAGCGCCGACTACTAACAGAGTAACCGAATCAACGGTTTATTCAAGACCATAATCAGAGTATTACCTTGGCCCAGATCCAAAATTTGTTGCTGCTCCAAGTTGATTGAAACTACTAAACACAGGTGGTCCATTAGTTTGAGAACTCCCAAAGGTTGAGTTATTTTTCACTTCTGGGAAGGAGCTTGCAGTAGGAAAGCTTGGTGTTGCACGTGCCTTGTTCAGCAAATTAGTGAACTCCGTCAACTTTGCATTTTGCAGATTTCTTTCTCCTTCAACCTGAAGAAAGAAAAATTAAGGAATGATAGTTTGTTCTTAAGAAATTTCGGAAACAATTAACCAACTTTACAGTGACCAGTCTACAAAGGTTGATCTGTTTTTCTTTGTTGTTAAACCCACACTTAGAAGTCTCTATGTTGGAGCATTTTCACGGGCATAGACCATGTCTACAAGGAAAGTTTCCACATATCTCTATGACTCTACCAATGATGATAAAGCAGGAATGCAGGAACACAAGGTACATATAGTAACCACTTGCTAATGTAACATAAAATTCCATAAAAAAATTGTGTTACAACTTACATAGCATTGCGCTAGTACATATGAGATCAAAACAATGTAGTTGCAGTAATGTTTGACTAAATACTTCAAGTGCCAAAAAAATACCATGAAAAAGAAAGGGTGGTACTGCCAGTAAGCTTACTATTGACTGCATAGGCTTCCCTTGTTTGCCCTCTTCGTATGCTTTAGCTCTCAGCTCCTCATAGCTAATATCCCCCGTAATGTCACAAGGACCACTGTGTGCCAACAAAACCAAATATTATGCGCATAAACATCTACATAGCCTAGGGCAGCTGTTGAAGCGGCATTTAGCATAAGGTGTGATTTACCTTCTGAGATGAGCATAACAAGTAAGCTTCCACAGGGGAGCCTCATTCTTGAAATCATCAGATATCTGTTGCCTGCAGGACTCGGGGTCTGTACAGGATCTGAGAGAAGAACTTGCGATGTTAGTGACTCGCCCATAACCAAGTCAAGTAAGATCATAAGTATCATAGCATCATGGCATTGAGACTCACGTGTGGGCCGCCTGTGGTGCTGGCTGCGCCTCTGCTTGCTTTGTCGGCGGCGCCGAGGGATCCCTCACCCACTTATTTTGAAAAGGCTGACACAACAATTCACCAGTCACACAGAGCTATCCATATGAATGATATAATTGTGCAATTGATGAAATATCATACAGAGGAAGATGTCTTCCCCATTAAGGTGGAGGCAGACGAACCTTGGCTGGGCCAGGCTCGTTCCGCTGCTGGGCGGCGCCGCCTTGCACACCGAACCCAAACGGATTGGGCTTCTGCTGTTGCTGCTGAAACTGTTGGGACTGCGCACCGAACGGCTGCTGCGGCTGCTGCCTGCTCCCGGCACCGAACCCGAAGGGGTTGGGCTTCGCCTGCTGCTGCTGCTGCTGTTGGTTTGAGTTGGCGTGCACGAACCTGCACTGCGCCCCGTACTTGCAGCTGCACGCAGCATCCAGAACCAGCATTACATACAAATCCACGGCGTGCGCGCGTGGCGGGGTCAGGGCAAGGGCAACCAATCGGAATCGGTGGCCGCGGCGGAATTAGAGCGGGGACGGATCAGGGTACCTGCCGCGCTGGTAGTTCCTGCAGAGCTCCGGCCGCCGG
>NC_041393.1:575298116-575362778 GCF_002162155.2 Triticum dicoccoides
GACGCGCCCTTAACCACACAGAGAGCAGCGAGGCTGAGTGGCTGACCAGAGCGAGCAGAGACCACGAACGAGACGAGGCCGGCCACGGCGCTGGTGTCCTCCTCCTCGTCGTTGTGCCGCGCGGGGATGGCGGGGCAGGCGCCGGCTGTGGTGGCGTTCGCGTTGGCGGCCGCCATCCTCTCGACGCCGCCTCCGCAGTCGTCGGACAACTTCTCCAACATCCCGCCCACGCTCTCCGGTACGTACCCCCTTCATCGGCGCGAGAGACCACCGATGGCACATCACAGGCATATAATCAGTTGATGATGGAGGTGATCGAACGAGCTTGTAGGGGACGACAAGGCGCAGGTGAGGATCAAGCACCCCAAGTCGGCCAAGGCGCTGCAGTGCACCTCCAAGTGCGTCGCCACCTGCATCCGCGGCGGCGAGGGGCCCCTCAATGTCCGGAGGCCCCTCGTCGTCTTCAAGGAGGGGCAGTTCCGCAGCCGCCTCTACTGGTAATCAATCAGCAACGGCACCTCGCGTACTAGTACAACCGGAGGCGACTAACTGATGAGTTGCATGTATGCGATTAATTCTGTGCAGCCTGACAGAGTGCTCGGACATCTGCAACCTCATCAAGGATGGCGAGGACGGGCCATGAGATGAACGAAGCTCTTGCCCAGGAGAAATGACAGGCACGTTCATGGCCAAACTGGGACTGCATTTCTCACAAGAGTGAATCGCGGCGGAAATTCCGAAAGGAACCACGGCGATCATGCGGTGAAGAGATCATAGTAGGGAGGGAGGGAGCATCGTCATGGAATTTCTGTACTTTCTACCACTTGCTTATAGCTGTACATGACACAGCAGGCAGAGCAATACATTTTTGGCATCGTCAGGACCATGAGCAACAGAGATACAGCATGAATGAATGAATGCCTTCAACTGATAACCTGAATTTTATTCTGCATCAAATACAGCATCTTTCAATGGATTCGACGAGAAGTTGAAGATTCCTGTCTGTTTCTAGCCAAGCTGTTGCAAACTGTTGAAACAAACCTGCTGAACTCACTGCACTTGCAATCCTTTCGACTTGCGCACTTGCTGAAGCTGCTAGGTTCAACTGTCAACAATCTAGGTTTCCTTTCTTGCTTATAAATTGTACCACTACATGACAAGTACCGCAGATCATAGCTGCAGGCACACAATACATTTTGCCACATACATGTAGTCAGTAGATACTAGATACACAACACCTTCATAACGATCACCTTCATTTTATTTGCTAGCTAGTTAGACATCAACCACTATCATATACAACATTTTGCGCTGAATTCGACAAGAGGTCGAGGCAAACCAGCCAATTAATCCAGCTTACGTGCTCAAGATTTATCTGACATCCGAGGAGGATATCGGTCTTTTAATCCAGCCGGCCGCCGCGGATGATCACTGGATGTGCACTTGTGATCCTAGACCTGGTCGAGCACTTGCTGTTGCCGAAACAGCTCAGTTCGACAGCCGACAATATAGGGCTTCCTTGCACCTCTGACTTGATGATCGACTGTTACAACATACAGATATTCAGTACATGGAAATACACATGCTGTTGCACAAGTACTAGTCAGAATACAGTTTAAATGTTGGACATTATCTTAGCTTACCAGTCAGTTCGATGATCCCATATCAGGCAGGAAGAGGTATCGAAACCGAGAGTCGAACGGGATGATGCCGAAAGTCCGGGTGCCCAGGAGGCTTTGCCGCCTCTGAGACACGCAGTGCTCAACGAATGTAGCCTGCTGCTGAGGCAGGAAATGCGATATCCAGATAGGGAAGCTGTTGTCGTCGACGAATCCTCGCGCAAAACAGTGCAGCATTTTGGGGATCAGAAGCTTCCCCTTTCGGCTCACTCCTACCGATGCTCTGATGAAATCGCGCTGCGCGTCCTGAAGCTCTTCCCTTACGTTGCTGGCTGTGTATATCTTCACCTGCAGTGATAAATGCTCGTCAGTTAAGTACAAAAAGGTAGAAAAATGGTGGTGCTACATTTGTATCGGAAGTCGTCAAATGAATGATCTAAACTTACTGCAGGCGAAGAATACATTCCACAGCTGAGGGCAAATGTCAGAAGTGGTTCCGCTGTTGAAATGCAGAACTTTCTCTGGTCCTCAGGTGACTTTATCTTCTGAAGGGCAAGAAGCAGAGCCTTAAGCAAAACAAAGAAGAAGCTGTCATCAGTTTGCATTCATGAACAAACAAGCAGATTTGTCACAAAGATGCACTGCAGCTCACATACCATCTGTGGTCTGTGATTCGGCGGCTTCATCTTCAAAATAACATATTCGATGAATGCTGCACTGAATGAATTCCCTCCAATTGTATATGCAGCCTAGAATAATAGGATTGCAAAAATGTTAGACATAAAGCATCACAAAGTACTGAGGAATGGAAAAATAGTTAGATGGATATAGGTTTTAATGAGCAAGAATCAAGAAGTTTTGAAGCAAACCTTTTGCATTAGTGAAAACAGTTTCATGTCACTTCGTGGAACACCATAAGCAAGATAAGCCTGTAAAGGACACAAAGCACCATCAAATCTCGCCTCAACCATCAATGGAGCCTATAGCTTCAACCAGAAAGGCTACACAATCACACAACTAAAGCGAGTTTGTCAATTCACCGTACATGCATCAGCAATGCGTTGTACAGATTGATCCAGAACGCCAATCTCGCATCGTCGCCGAGATGAACAGGGTTTACTTCTGCCAGCTGCTCAATCAGCAACCTGCACTCTAATAAGCGTCCATCAGTACTGATTGCCCAAAGCATCATGAAATGCTAAGAACTCTGTCCATGTTTTATGGTATTCAAACTTTGGAACTAAAATTGTAATTTCTTGGGCTAGATAAAGGGTGCTGTTGTCTTGTTTGGTACACTGTCTTAACTACTCATATAGTCAGTAGACTCTGAATATAGCATGGATTGGTTGACACCGTACCTGAACTTCCGTAGCGACTCTGCGGCGTACTCGAGCTGCTTCTTCCCGGCGGACATCCACGAGACCTCCGACGCGGCGCCGTAGCCGCCGATGTCGGCCCAGCTGAGCTTCTCCCGGGCCTTGTACGGGTCGAAGACGGTCTCGGATGCCAGCAGGTTGTTGTTCTGGTTGAGGTCGACCTGGGGGCTCTGCACCCAGGAGGAGATGGAGGACGGCTCGGACAGCGACCAGAAGGCGGCGATCCCACTGGGCGACGGGCCGGCACGCTGGCTCTCCCCGGCGGCGGAGGAGGGGGTGGTCCGGGAGGCCTCCCGGCAGGAGTCGGAGAGCGAGATGAAGATGTTCCGCATGCACCGCACGATGTCCTCCGACAGGTGGTTCGGGTTGGCGCCGCCGCCGAGGGCCTTGACGGAGAACTGCCTGTGCAGCTTCGGGGCCGCGGCGCTGGGGTGGGGCTTCTCCCCTCTGGTGGAGTTGCTGGTGTCGCTCGCCGTGTCCTGGTACGGAGAGAGCGCCATGGATGGGTTCAGATACGGGGGCGGAGAATGTGGTGGCGAGGAGAGGGGGAAGGGGGAGGAGGCGGGCGGGCGTACGTACGTCGGATTCGGGCTCGGGTTTGGCGGCGGAGCGGTGGGAGCAGAGGGGGAGCGGCCGCTGCTTGGCGTTGGCGCGGTACTCGACGAGGCGCCGCTCGTTGCGCTCCTGGATGAGCTGGAAGTGCAGGGCGACCATCTCCTCCTCCAGCGTGGAGACGGCGGCCTCCATGGCGGAGATGTTGGAGAGCAGCTCCTGGGCCTGGAGCAATGGAAAGCGCATTCATACATGCTCTAGTCAGGTCGTGGCCAAGGATGCCAGACAGAGAATGGCGGCGGCGGCGCGCTTACGTGGGTGGGGAGGTAGGACATGTCGGCGAGGGTGACGGCGGCGTGGTCGAGCGCGTTGTCGAGGATGGCGTGCAGCGCCGTCTCCTCCCGCAGCACCTCCTGCAGCCGCAGCACCTCCTGCTCCAGCTGCGACCGGAAGCCCTTCCTCCTAGCCTTGCTCCGCGGCAACGGCATGGCTTCCCGCTCCGCCGGGGACTCCGTTGTTCTTGTCCAAGGACGATCGAAGCGGCGCACGTATCACTGGAACGACTTGCGAGGTAGTTAATGGGGATGAAGTGAAGCGTGCGGAGCGGAGGCGGGCGGGCGTGTTTGTGTTGGTTCTTTGGGTCCGCGTATTTGCTGGGCCGGAGCCGGGGAACGAGGAGACCGGCGCGACTGCGACTGCAGCAGCGAGTATTAACTGAGGAGGCGACGTGCAAACTTCAAATTTGAAATGCGCCTAGCTAGTCTCCAACGTGTCGCTAGTGCCGTCCGCGTGGAGGGAGTGGGTGGCCAACTCGCGACCCGAGGCCGAGGAGGAGGCGCGACAACAGGAGCGAGCGAGCGAGCCACCTCCTCGCTGCTGGGCTGGCCCCGACTGCCAGAACAAGGGGCTGTTTGGTTTGTGACTAACTTTGCCAAATGTTGCCACACCTAAAACTAGAAAAGTTTGATTAACTTAGATGAGTGTTTGGTTCAAGCCACATCTTAGCCAAGCCACATTTAGATCCCACATGATATACACACAAAAAATGTGGTAAGATTTCCTTAGACTTGTCAACTTATGCCTTTCATTTTGATTAACTAACCTTAAGCAAATTTGACAAAAATATGTGATAAAGTGTGGTAATGCTAATCAAACAGCCCCCGAACCTCACCTGGGAGCGGGAGCTAGCAGGAGGTGGGACGGGAGAGGCAAGGCGGCGTGATCCGCGGACCTGGCCTACGTGCGTGCCTGCCGCGCCGCGTCTCTTCTCTTCTCCGCGCCAGCCGAGGCTAGTAGCGCCAGGCGCGGGGATACTGGGGTTCAGTTGGAGGCATGCCAGCCAGCGCTGGCCGCCGAGCCAAGGCGACGCAGAGGCTTTGTCCGGCGCGGTTGTTCCCTTGCCCTCCACGCTTTTGTTCTCTTCTTTTACGGGGGCGCATTGCATTGTTTATCGTTACCGCGGCTAGTGGAGCGGTGGTCGCGCCCAGCTTTCGTGTCGCCCCGCACGCCGCCCCACGCCCACAGAGGTGCCAAGCGGATGCAATGCGCACACCGATGATCCCGCCCGATCCATCCGTCGCTCTGACTGTCTGTCACTACCCCAACACGGATCCACATACCGTGCCCTAGCAGTTCAAAAACTTGAACCCTTCCTTGCTCCACCTCAGCAAAACAAATGTGAAGGACAAAGGAAATCCTGAACGCCACCGCCGTTTGCTGCTGGCGGTGACGGACACACGGAGGCCGGCCAGACCGACGGGATCCGTTGCTGAGCATGCCCGAGCCATGGCAATGAATACCGGTGGCCGGCCAGATACACCTACACCTACTGCTACTGTGTCGTCCTCCTGTGCGCCACGGCCACGCACACGCGGAGGTTCTGACGGGTGTCGTCAATGTTCCCCAGCCCAGTTGCTTTGCTTCATTCAATCGCTGCTGGAGGCCGGTTCAATTCAATTCAATGCGACCGACTGGAGGGATGGATGGTGACAGTTTACACTGACCCCGCACTCCCGCAGTATAGACAACATGTGGGGCTGGGGCTGGGGCTGTGGGTGCCCAGAAAGCAGCACCAAATGAATGGTCAATGAAGACGACCGCTCCGTCCCATGAGTCAACAATAATCCGGTGCAGCAGTAAAGTGCAATGTCGAAAGCGCGCCACTTTCTCTGACAATCCGACTGTAGCGTTCTAGGCCTGGGCCTCAACAAGGATAGCGAAACCACACAACTCCCTGCGGAAATGGCCGGCCCATTTAGTCCGGTTCCGCATTTGTACTGTCCGTTTTCTTTCATTTATTATTTTTCTTTTTCTTTTCCACTTCAAATCAGTGAGTCTCTTACAAAATTCGTGAACTTTGCTAAAAATTGTGAAAGACTGATTTAAATTGGTGATTTTTCAAAATTGATATCAGTATTTAAAATCATGATTTTTTTCAAATATGTGAACATTTTTTTAATTCATGAACATTTTTCAAATTCCTGATTTTATTTTAAATTCGTGAACATTCTGTGAAATTTCATGAAGTTATTCCAAATTGACAAACATTTTTTAAAATTTGTGAACATCTTCAAACTAGTGCATTTTTTTCGAATGCCAAGACCATTTTTGAAATGGATGAACTTTTTTTGGATCAGTGAACTCAATTGGGGACACCACTTATTCTGGGGGTGTCCTTTTTGGCAAGCGGTGTTAGGGCTTTATTTGCCTTGAAAGAGCCCAAAAATTTTCCGTGTTAGAGGCGTTTAAAGACCTAAAAGAAAAGCTGAGAATACCTTTCTTCATGGAGATAATCATTCTAGGATCACGGCCATCTGGATAACTAGAAATAACAAGAATTTTGAGAATATACAACCATCTTTTCAAGGCTGGAAGCACATTTACTTCAGGGAATTGAAGCAGTTCTCCCACAGGATCAAGAGCAAATATGCTGCTCAATTCATTTCATGGTTGAAAGCCCTGTTGTAGATAGATAGATAGTCTTTTCTCTAGTTTGTTTTGTTTTTCTATTTGTTCTCCTTCTTCCTTCTCCTTGGCTTATCTCAAGCCTTTTACTTAGCTTCTCTTTCTTTCTTTCTTTCTTTCTTTCTTTCTTTCTTTCTTTCTTTCTTTCTTTCTTTGTTTTTTCCTTTTGCTAGAGACTTTTATTCTTGTAAGGCCTCTATTTTTATTTAATTAAAATTGCAGTGGGGTTTTACCCTACAGCTTATAGTCAAAAATATAGTGAACAATATTTTAAATCGCAAACATTTTTGAATTTCATAAACATTTTTTGAATGCCTGAAACAACTAAAAATTTATGAATATTTTTTGAATTTGTGAACTAAATTGGGGACATATTTTGAAATTAGTGAACAATTTTCGAATTCACAAACATTTTCTGAAGATCGTGCACATTTTTTTAATGCCTGAAATAATTTTGAAATTCCTGATTTTTTTTGAATTCGTGAATTCAATTGGGAACATACTTTGAAATTAGTAAATGTTTTTTAAATGACAATTCTTTTGCAATTTTGGAGCAATTATTAAAATTCAAGGACATTTTTTTGAATCATAAAAAGTTTTCTAAAATTGGTGAACATCTTCTTAAATTCATGAACATATTTAAAATTTTGGAACAATTTTAAAATTTGTGAACATTATTTGAAATCCAAAAAAGATTCATACTCACATTTCTTAAAATGTAAGAACAATTTTAAACTTTGTGATATTTTGAAAGAAAAAATAAAAATATGGATCACTTTTTGAAGTTCAGATTTTTTGTTGAAATCCCAAACAATTTTTTAAAAAGCAAAAAAATTAAAATGATTTTTTCATAAAGCATGGTGAGTCCACTAGCATATCTTCCCTATCCATAAGGAAGGTCACATTCGAGCAAACTCATCACCTCGCAGTTTGTCATTGTTGCAACTAGTTATTAGATTTTTGTTTTACTAGCAAATATACTCGTGCGTTGCCACAGTTTGCTATGAAGTTAATACTAATTGTCGAGCATCGTTCCTATCCGGCAAGATCAAGGGTGTTCTAAAAAATCCTCCATTCTTTGAGTAATATACTAGGAAAATATTGAGGAGCTCTAATCGAACACAAGAAGGATTCCCGAATACTACTCCTCTTGTGTCGACCGGGGCCAGTTAGTCGAGCAAGGTAGACTTCTGGCGAACGTCACCTAAAAAGGAGTGTGTTGATGATGGACGCAACATAAAATCCTTATGGTCGATACTTTTGGCCAACGAACATAAGTACTTCTATTATGACTTGGTTCAGCAAGAGTTGTCTGCCGCCGGCGAGTGTGCACACATATAAGCTATGTGCCTTCATCGATTCCTAAACAAGAGACTATTTTGATCCGACCTAGGCTATATCTCGGTTAATTCTAGTGGAAGGTTCAAGAGACAGTGGCACTAAATTGTAAGCGAAATGGACAGAGATAAAATACAAATGGGAAACTTTGGTCCCATATGTAATTCACAAGTAAGATATAAAACTTCTATGCATTAAGTAGGCTAAACTGCCTGAGTTGGTTACAGCAGGGGAAATTTTATGTCAAGACTCGTAAGGTCATGACATCTGAGTCCCAGTGATGGCAGCGCCATCACCACTGTTGGTCCTCCTCTAGGGCAGGAGGGTGATGGGTCCGTGAGCGGAAGCCACCCACCTCTCCCTTTCCACCTGATTCCCTGATTCAACTTCCTCCATGGTCAGAGGTTAGCTCTTTTGGGAATAACACCCTTCTACCGAATAGCCGCTTCTCGTCCTTAGCGCTCACTGTCGTGGTACTAAGTCTGACAGTAAGAGTAGGGGGTACGTAAGAGGATGCAAGGCCCTAGCTACGGCAAGGTTGTACACACGAGTTTACGAGTTCAGGCCCCTCTCGGAGGAGGTAAAAGCCCTACGTCTCGGTGCCCTGAGGCGGTCGACTGGAATATGGATGTGTGTTACAAGGGGTGCGAACCCTTGTCCCAGAGGAGGGGGTGGCTTATATAGAGTGCGACAGGACCCCGGCCGTCCTCCGTTACAGGAGTTCAATGTACATTAAGATAGGGTGTTACTGGTAACGCCAGCTATAAAGTGTTATCAATGATCTTTAAGATTACGGAGTGAACGCCTGACCGTTGCCATCCTGAGTGACTCTAGGTCTTCTATACTCCGAGTGGTTTCCTGTATGGTCGAATGACTTCATCCAGGTCGAGTGAAATTGGGGGTATCCGAGTGAGGTGACTGGTCGAGTGGATTGCACTCGATGGCTTCAGATGATACTTCCTACTGTGCTTTGAATGTCCTTGCTTCTAAGGTAGTGACCTTGGGTAGGGCGTATAGGTCAGGTCTACGGACCTACACTAGGTCTATGGCATCGTCATTAGCCCCCGAATGGATTGAGGTCCGAGTGAAAAGAAAGTTGAAGTTGGCCCTGCCTTGACTCTTGTGCTTCACAAGCATTCATACTAAGTTCGAGGTCCATGCTGAAACTTCGGCTTCATTTCAGTCGCCTTCATCGATTCAGAGGTCGTCGAGTGAACTTATGCTGGCACTCTTCGAGTGTTGTTTTGACGCAAAATCTTTGGCGCGATTGATTACTGCGATTCCCGGATCTCACGGGATTCAAAAATTTGGGGAAGCATGCGTGGCAGAGCGCACTGCAGTAAACGGGACGGATAGACAGGGGCGCCTAAATTTCCGCGCCACCTTTCGCTACGTATCCGGTGCACGACTGTTGTGTGATACGTCCATTTTGCATCATGCTTTTATGAAAATATTTATTGCATTATGGGCTGTTATTTCACGTTATGTCACAATACTTATGGCTATTCTCTCTTATTTTACAAGGTTTACATGAAGAGGGAGAATGCCGGCAATTGGAATTCTGGGCTGGAAAAGGAGCAAATATTGGAGGACTATTCTGCGCAACTCCAAAAGTCCTGAAACCCCACGGAATACCTTAAAATAAATAAAGAAAAATCATCGCCAAAGATGAAGGCTATGGGGCCCACACCCTGCTCACGAGGGTGGGGGCGCGCCCCCCTACCTCGTGGGCCCCCTGGTGGCTCTCCGACGCCCATCTTCTCCTATATGAAGTCTTTCTATGAGAAAAAAATAGAAGGCACCCTTTCGGGACGAGACTCCGCCGCCACGAGGCGGAACCTTGGCGAAACCAATCTAGGGCTCCGGCAGAGCTGTTCTGCCGGGGACACTTCCCTCCGGGAGGGGGAAATCATCACCATCGTCATCACCAACGCTCCTCTCATCGGGAGAGGGCAATCTCCATCAACATTTTCATCAGCACCATCTCATCTCCAAACCCTAGTTCATCTCTTGTATCCAATTCTTGTTTCTAAGTCCGGGATTGGTGCTAGTAGGTTGCTAGTAGTGTTGATTACTCCTTTGTAGTTGATGCTAGTTGGTTTATTTGGTGGAAGATCATATGTTCAGATCCTTTATGCACATTATTACCCCTCTGATTATGAACATGAATATGCTTTGTGAGTAATTACGTTCGTTCCTGAGGACAAGGGAGAAGTCTTGCTATTAGTATTAATGTGAATTTGGTATTCGTTCGCTATTTTGATAAGATGTATGTTGTCTAGCCTCTAGTGGTGTTATGTGAACGTCGACTACATAACACTTCACCATTATTTGGGCCTAGAGGAAGGCATTGGGAAATAATAAGTAGATGATGGGTTGCTAGAGTGACAGAAGCTTAAACCCTAGTTTATGCGTTGCTTCGTAAGGGATTGATTTGGATCCATATGTTTCATGCTATGGTTAGGTTTACCTTAATACTTTTGTTGTAGTTGCGGATGCTTGCAATAGAGGTTAATCATAAGTGGGATGCTTGTTCAAGTAAGAACAACACCCAAGCACCGGTCCACCCACATATCAAATTATCAAAGTACCGAACGCGAATCATATGAGCGTGATGAAAACTAGCTTGACGATATTCCCATGTGTCCTCGGGAGCGCTTTTCCTATTATAAGAGTTTGTCCAGGCTTGTCCTTTGCTACAAAAAGGATTGGGCCACCTTGCTGTACTTTATTTACACTTGTTACTTGTTGCGCATTACAATTTATCTTATCACGAAACTATCTTTACCACTTATTTTAGTACTTGCAGAGAATACCTCGCTGAAAACCGCTTATCATTTCCTTCTGCTCCTCGTTGGGTTCGACACTCTTACTTATCGAAAGGATACGATAGATCCCCTGTACTTGTGGGTCATCAAGACTCTTTTCTAGCGCCGTTGCCGGGGAGTGAAGCGCCTTTGGTGGAATTTGGTAAGGAAAAATTTATTTAGTGTGCTGAAATTTTCTGTCACTTGCTACTATGGAAAGTAATTGTCTGAGGGTCTTGTTCGGTGTATCTTCACCCTATCTAGTAGAGCAAAGAGTTTCTCCTCAACCTACTCAACCTACTGAACCTATTGAAAATGAAACTCCTTTTGAGATTCCTTCGAGTTTGATGGAAAAACTGCTAGCTAATACTTTTACAGGAGATGGAACAAAGCATCCTGATGAACATCTACGCTATGTAGATGATGTTTGTGGACTATTTAAGCTTGCAGGTATACCCGATGATGTTGTTAAGAAGAAGGCTTTCCCTTTATCTTTGAAGGGAGACGCATTGACATGGTATAGGCTATGTGATGATATGAGATCATGGAACTATAAAAGATTGAAATTGGAATTTCATCAAAAGTATTACCCTATGCATCTTGTTCATCGTGATCGCAATTATATATATAATTTTTGGCCTCGCGAAGGAGAAAGCATCGCTCAAGCTTGGGGGAGGCTTAAATCAATGTTATATTCATGCCCCAATCACGAGCTCACAAGAGAAGTGATTATGCAAAGTTTTTATGCTCGGCTTTCTGATAACAATCGCACCATGCTCGATACTTCTTGTGCTGGCTCTTTTATGATGAAGACTATTGAATTCAGATGGAATTTATTGGATAGAATTAAACGCAACTCTGAAGATTGGGACCTCGACGAAGGTAAGGAGTCAGGTATGACACCTAAGTTTGATTGTGTTAAATCTTTTATGGATACCGATATTTTCCGTAAGTTTAGCACTAAATATGGACTTGACTCTGAGATAGTAGCTTATTTCTGTGAATCTTTTGCTACTTATGTTGATCTCCCCAAGGAGAAGTGGCTTAAATATCATCCTCCCATAGAAGTAAAAGTAGCTGCACCTATTAAAGTTGAAGAAAAGATTGTCACTTATAATGATCCTATTATTCCTACTTCTTATGTTGAGAAACCACCTTTCCCTGTTAGAATGAAGGATCATGCTAAAGCTTCAACTATTGTTTGTAAAAGCAATATTAGAACTTATACACCTCCTGAGCAAGTTAAAGTAGAACCCAATATTGTTGTTGTTAAAGATCTCTTGTCTGATAATATTGATGGGCATGTTATTCAATTTTGTGGTGAAACTGCCAGAATTGCTAAACCTTGTGATAGAGATAAACATAGACCTGTGGTAGGCGCGCCTGTTATTTCTGTTAAAATAGGAGATCATTGTTATCATGGCTTTGTGTGATTTGGGTGCTAGTGCTAGTGCTAGTGCCATACCCATTGACTTATACAAAGAAATTATGCATGATATTGCACCGGCTGAGTTAGAAGAAATCGATGTCATAATTAAACTTGCCAATAGAGATACTATTTCACCAGTGGGAACTGTTAGAGATGTTGAAGTCTTGTGTGGAAAAACCAAATATCCTGCTGATTTTCTTGTTCTTGGTTCTCCACAAGATAACTTTTGTCCCATTATATTTGGTAGACCCTTCTTGAATACTGTTAATGCTAAGATAGACTGCAAAAAGAATGTTGTTACTATTGGCTTGGATGATATGGTTCATGAGTTTAATTTCTCTAAATTTAGTAAACACCATCGTGAGGAAGAATTGCCTAGTAAGGATGAAATTATTGGTCTTGCTTCTATTGTCGTACCTCCTAGTGATCCTTTAGAACACTATTTGCTAGACCATGAAAATGACATGTTCATGAATGAAAGAAGGGAAATAGATGAGGTATTCTTTAAACAGGAACCTATTCTGCAACACAATTTGCCTGTTGAAATCCTAGGGGATCCTCCTCCACCCAAGGGTGATCCCGCGTTTGAGCTTAAAGCATTGCCTGATAATCTTAAGTATGCTTACCTTGATGAAAAGAAAATATATCCTGTCATTATTAGCGCTAACCTTTCAGAGCATGAAGAAGAAAGATTATTGAAAACTCTGAAGAAGCACCGTGCTGCTATTGGATATACTCTCGATGATCTTAAGGGCATCAGTCCCACTCTATGTCAACATAAAATAAATTTGGAAGCTGATGCCAAACCAGTTTGTGATCCTCAAAGACGTTTGAATCCTAAAATGAAAGAAGTGGTAAGAAAGGAAATACTCAAGCTTCTGGAGGCAGGTATAATCTATCCCGTTGCTGATAGTCAGTGGGTAAGTCATGTCCATTGTGTTCCTAAGAAGGGAGGTATTACTGTTGTCCCTAATGATAAAGATGAATTGATTCCGCAAAGAATTATCACAGGTTATAGGATGGTAATTGATTTCCGCAAATTAAATAAGGCTACTACGAAAGATCATTACCCCTTACCTTTTATTGATCAAATGCTAGAAAGATTATGCAAACACACACACCGCTATTGCTTTCTAGATGGTTATTTCGGTTTTTCTCAAATACCTGTGTCGGCTAAAGATCAATCAAAGACTACTTTTACATGCCCTTTTGGTACTTTTGCTTATAGACGTATGCCTTTCGGTTTATGTAATGCACCTGCTACCTTTCAAAGATGCATGATGGCTATATTCTCTGACTTTTGCGAGAAAATTTGTGAGGTTTTCATGGACGACTTTTCCGTCTATGGTTCCTCTTTTGATGATTGCTTGAGAAATCTCGCTCGAGTTTTGCAGAGATGTGAAGAAACTAATCTTGTCTTGAATTGGGAAAAGTGCCACTTTATGGTTAATGAAGGTATTGTCTTGGGGCACAAAGTTTCTGAAAGAGGTATTGAAGTTGATAAAGCCAAGGTTGATGCTATTGAAAAGATGCCATGTCCCAAGGACATCAAAGGTATAAGAAGTTTCCTTGGTCACGCCGGATTTTATAGGAGGTTCATTAAGGACTTCTCAAAAATCTCTCGGCCTCTGACTAATTTATTACAAAAAGATGTACCATTTGTCTTCGATGATGATTGTGTAGAAGCATTTAAAATACTTAAGAAAGCATTAGTCTCTGCACCTGTTGTTCAGCCACCTGATTGGAATTTACCCTTTGAAATTATGTGTGATGCTAGTGATTATGCTGTAGGTGCTATTCTAGGGCAAAGAGTTGATAAGAAATTGAATGTTATCCATTATGCTAGCAAGACTCTAGACAATGCTCAAAGAAATTATGCTACTACCGAAAAGGAACTTTTAGCAGTTGTATTTGCTTGTGATAAATTCAGACCCTATATTGTCGATTCTAAAGTAACTATTCACACAGATCATGCTGCTATTAAATATCTTATGGAAAAGAAAGATGCGAAACCTAGACTTATTAGATGGGTTCTCCTGCTGCAAGAATTCGATTTACATATTGTTGATAGAAAAGGAGCTGAGAACCCTGTTGCAGACAACATGTCTAGGTTAGAGAATGTTCTTGATGACCCACTACCTATTGATGATAGCTTTCCCGATGAACAATTAAATGTCATAAGCACTTCTTGTAGCACTCCATGGTATGCTGATTATGCTAATTATATTGTTGCTAAATTTATACCACCTAGCTTCACATACCAATAAAAGAGAAAGTTTTTCTATGACTTGCGACATTACTTTTGGGATGACCCACATCTTTATAAAGAACGAGTAGATGGTGTTATTAGACGTTGTGTACCTGAGCATGAACAGGAACAGATCCTACGCAAGTGTCACTCTGAAGCTTATGGAGGACACCACGCTGGAGATAGAACTGCACATAAGGTATTGCAATCCGGTTTTTATTGGCCTACTCTCTTCAAGGATGCCCGTAAGTTTGTTTTGTCTTGCGATGAATGTCAAAGAATTGGTAATATTAGTAGACGTCAAGAAATGCCTATGAATTATTCACTGGTTATTGAACCATTTGATGTTTGGGGCTTTGATAATATGGGACCTTTTCCTGCCTCTAATGGATATACACACATTTTAGTTGTTGTTGATTACGTTACTAAGTGGGTAGAAGCTATTCCAACTAGTAGTGCTGATCATAACACTTCTATTAAAATGCTTAAGGAAGTTATTTTTCCGAGGTTTGGAGTCCCTAGATATTTAATGACTGATGGTGGTTCACACTTTATTCATGGTGCTTTCTGTAAGATGCTTGCTAAATATGACGTTAATCATAGAATTGCATCTCCATATCACCCGTAGTCTAGTGGTCAGGTAGAATTGAGCAATAGAGAGCTCAAATTAATTTTGCAAAAGACTGTCAATAGGTCTAGAAAGAATTGATCCAAGAAACTGAATGATGCATTATGGGCCTATAGAACTGCATATAAAAATCCTATGGGTATGTCTTCGTATAAAATGGTTTATGGAAAAGCTTGTCACTTACCTCTCGAACTAGAACATAAGGCATATTGGGCTATTAAAGAGCTCAACTATGATTTCAAACTTGCCAGTGAGAAGAGGTTATTTGATATTAGATCACTTGATGAATGGAGAACCCAAGCTTATGAAAATGCCAAGTTGTTTAAAGAAAAGGTTAAAAGATGGCATGACAAAAGGATACAAAAGCGTGAGTTTAATGTAGGTGATTATGTATTACTATACAACTCTCGTTTAAGATTTTTTGCAGGAAAACTTCTCTCTAAATGGGAAGGTCCCTACGTTATCGAGGAGGTCTATCGTTCCGGTGCCATAAAAATCAACAACTTCGCAGGCACAAATCCGAAGGTGGTAAACGGTCAAAGGATCAAACACTATATCTCAGGTAATCCTATAAATGTTGAAACCAATATTATTGAAACCGTAACCCCGGAGGAATACATAAGGGACACTTTCCAGAATGTTCCAAACTCCGAAAAGGAACATGTATGTGATACGGTAAGTAAACCGACTCCAAAACAATTTTTAAGGCAATATTCCTCCGTTTTGGAATATTTAGAAAAATAGAAAAATAAGTAGCAGTCCGAGGAGGACACGAGGCCTCCACAAGGGTGGAGGGCGCGCCCTACCCCCTTGGGCGCGCCCCCTACCTCGTGAGCACCTCGTGTGCCCTCCGGACTCTGTTTCCTTGCACGATACGTATTTTGGTTGGTAAAAATTCATTATATATACTCCCGAAGGTTTTGACTCTCGTATCACGCAAATCTCCTCTGTTTTTGTTTCGAGCTGTTGCTGCTGCAGATTTAGAATGCCATGACTTCTCCCTCCTTCAACAACGAAGACAAGGATGCTTGGCTATTGAAGATAGAGTTGAAAAGAAAGGAACCAGAAGAGATCAACAAGGATGAAGGAATCAAGAGGGCAATGGAGGTTCAAGCTCCGGTGGTGAAAGAAGAAGATATCCCTCAACCTTTACCTAACCTTTTCACTCCAACAGAGATTGAAGCCTTCAAGATGATTGAGTTAGCCCTTAATATAGAACAAGTATCTCACACAGGAGAATATTTTGTTGAAGGATCATATTGCTGGGCTCAAGGGCATTATCCGCAAATTGGAGGAACTTTTACGCTCGATGTGCGACTATCCACCGTCATCATCACCACCTCCGTCACCTCCGAGGACATAATCACATGGGTATGGGCACTCCCCTTGGCAACTGCCAAGCTTGGGGGAGGTGCCCTGGTATCGTATCACCTTCACAACTCCCATCTTTACCGTTTTTCTTAGTTCGATCCTATTAGTAGTATCTTGAGTTAGTAGAATAAAGTCATGGCATGATCTAGTTTTGAGTTTTGCTTTATGATCCTTCTTTGTAATTGAGTCCGTGAGCTATATAATAAAGATTAGTGTTGAGTCAAGGGCTTGAGTATTTTGCCATGATCTTGGGTGATTAGAAGAAAAAGAATAAAAAGAATCAAAGAGTTCATATTGATCTTAGTGAAAGTAATGACTTCACATAGAAAGAGTATGATTATTAAAAGTTGTTGGGAGTTGGCAAATATAGCTTTGGTCATCGCTGCAATTAATAGGAAGTAATAAGGAAAGAGAGGTTTCACATATAGATATATTATCATTGACATATTTTATGATTGGGAGCACTCATTAAAATATGACATGCTAAAGAGTTGATGTTGGACAAGGAAGACAACATAATGAGTTATGTTTTCTTACATCTGAGATAAAGTATGTTGTCATGGATCCTCTACCGTGTTGAGCTTGCCTTTCCCCCTCATGCTAGCCAAATTCTCAGCACCAAGTAGAAATACTACTTGTGCTTCCAAATACCCTTAAACCAGTTTTGCCATGAGAGTCCATCATATCTACCTATGGATTGAGTAAGATCCTTCAAGTAAGTTGTCATCGGTGCAAGCAATAAAAATTGCTCTCTAAATATGCATGACTTATTAGTGCAGAGAAATAAACTTTGTACGAACTTGTTGTGGACGCAATAAAAGCGACGGACTGCATAATAATGGTTCACATACAAGGGGCAATATAAAGTGACGTTCTTTTGCATTAAGATTTTGTGCATCAACCCTAAACGCGCATGACAACCTCTGCTTCCCTCTGCGAAGGGCCTATCTTTTATTATTACCCTCTACCTTATGCAAGAGTCACGGTGATCTTCACCTTTCCTTTTTCATTTTATCCTTTGGCAAGCTCAACATGTTGGAAAGAACATGATATATATATATATATATAAAATTGGATGTGGGGGAGCATGAATTATTATTGTTGACATTACGCTTGAGGTAAAAGGTTGTGGGGCAAAACTATAAGCCCCTATCTTTCTCTGTGTCCGATTAAAACTCCGTAACCACAAGTATTGCGTGAGTGTTAGCAATTATGAAGGACTAAGTGATAGTTGAGTATGTGGACTTGCTTTTAAGCTCTGACATAGACTCTTTCCGATGTTATGATAAATTGCAATTGCTTCAATGACTGAGGTTATAATTTGTTGGTGCTCAATAAGGTTTCTGATTCGTACTTTGGCTTTGTGAAAAGATCATCACTTGAACATGAGTAATCATATGACAAAATCTATTTATGTTGCTGTTATGGAAATAATCATAATGCCCTCATGTTCGTATTTTATTTTTATCGACGCCTCTACCTCTAAACATGAGGACATATTTATTGCTATCGGCTTTTCGCTTGAGGACAAGCGAGGTCTAAGCTTGGGGGAGTTGATACGTCCATTTTGCATCATGCTTTTATGACAATATTTATTGCATTATGGGCTGTTATTTCACGTTATGTCACAATACTTATGGCTATTCTCTCTTATTTTACAAGGTTTACATGAAGAGGGAGAATGCCGGCAGCTAGAATTTTGGGCTGGAAAAGGAGCAAATATTGGAGGACTATTCTGCGCAACTCCAAAAGTCCTGAAACCCCACGGAATACCTTAAAATAAATAAAGAAAAATCGTCGCCAAAGATGAAGGCCAAGGGGCTCACACCCTGCTCACGAGGGTGGGGGGCGCCCCCCCTAGGCGCCCCCTACCTCGTGGGCCCCCTGGTGGCTCTCCGACGCCCATCTTCTCCTATATGAAGTCTTTCGATGAGAAAAAAATAGAAGGCAACCTTTCGGGACGAGACTCCGCCGCCACGAGGCGGAACCTTGGCGGAACCAATCTAGGGCTCCAGTAGAGCTGTTCTGCCGGGGACACTTCCCTCCGGGAGGGGGAAATCATCACCATCGTCATCACCAATGCTCCTCTCATCGGGAGAGGGAAATCTCCATCAACATCTTCATCAGCACCATCTCATCTCCAAACCCTAGTTCATCTCTTGTATCCAATTCTTGTTTCTAAGTCCGGGATTGGTGCTAGTAGGTTGCTAGTAGTGTTGATTACTCCTTGTAGTTGATGCTAGTTGGTTTATTTGGTGGAAGATCATATGTTCAGATCCTTTATGCACATTATTACCCCTCTGATTATGAACATGAATATGCTTTGTGAGTAATTACTTCGTTCCTGAGGACAAGGGAGAAGTCTTGCTATTAGTAGTCATGTGAATTCGGTATTCGTTCGATATTTTGATAAGATGTATGTTGTCTAGCCTCTAGTGGTGTTACGTGAACGTCGACTACATAACACTTCACCATTATTTGGGCCTAGAGGAAGGCATTGGGAAGTAATAAGTAGATGATGGGTTGCTAGAGTGACAGAAGCTTAAACCCTAGTTTATGCGTTGCTTAGTAAGGGATTGATTTGGATCCATATGTTTCATGCTATGGTTAGGTTTACCTTAATACTTTTGTTGTAGTTGCGGATGCTTGCAATAGAGGTTAATCATAAGTAGGATGCTTGTTCAAGTAAGAACAACACCCAAGCACCGGTCCACCCACATATCAAATTATCAAAGTACCGAACGTGAATCATATGAGCGTGATGAAAACTAGCTTGACGATATTCCCATGTGTCCTCGGGAGCGCTTTTCCTATTATAAGAGTTTATCCAGGCTTGTACTTTGCTACAAAAAGGATTGGGCCACCTTGCTGCACTTTATTTACACTTGTTACTTGTTGCGCGTTACAATTTATCTTATCACGAAACTATCTGTTACCACTTATTTCAGTACTTGCAGAGAATACCTTGTTGAAAACCGCTTATCATTTCCTTCTGCTCCTTGTTGGGTTCGACACTCTTACTTATCGAAAGGAATACGATAGATCCCCTATACTTGTGGGTCATCATTGTGGGATTTGACAGGATTGCTCGGGCCCACGCGCCATCCACTTGAAAGTAGGCCCTTTAAAAGGCGTCGAGGCCGATGCGTCTGCACAATGCACTCCCATTCCCCTTCTTCTTCCTCTGCTTCTCCACCGCGTCCTCTTCCGCCCTCGACGCTGCTGCTCCACCTGTGCGCAGCCCGCCACCATGGTGAAGGATAAGATGGCGGCATTGGAGCGTGCAAAAAAGCGCCGGCGACGACGAACACTACAAAAAAAGACACATCCGTGACATTTTGGGCCGAACGAATTTTTTTCCTGTCATACTTATGACACTTCTATGACGATAATTGTGACAAAACATGGTATCATCATAGATGTGGTGGGCTCCTACTTCTATGACAAAAAATCATGACAGAAAATGGGATTTTCGTCCTGGGCGGGCCAGAGAAGCAACTGCATGACATTCTTTGGGACGTCCATGATGGAAAAAACCATGATAGAAGCGAGGGCGAGGAAAATTTCGGGGATTTCCCGGTTACGGTGGGTGGTCGGGGACCGAGCGATGCGTGTTTCTCTCGTACACGTATGCGCGTGTGTGCGAGGCGTTGGGCTCTAACTGAACCCGAGCGAGGCGTTGCCTAACTGAACCCGAGCAATTGCACTGCAGGCTACGCGTTACTGAACCCGAGCGATCCAGCAATTCCTTCGCTACTGCTGCTAACTGAAGCCGATCGATGCTGCCTCTGGATGAACAATGAGCGTTGCGGGAGGGGGGAGTGGATGAATATTGAGCGGTGGGGGTGGATGAACAGGACCCCGTGGCGTTGCCTCTGGATGAATAGGACCCCGATCGATCGAGCCGGTTGGGGCTGGATGAACAGGACCACGTGGAGGGCTGGATGAACAGGATGACCCCATGGAGGGCTGGACGAACAGTAGACGGTGGAGGGGTGGATGAATAGTAGCCCATGGAGGGGTGATTGAACAGGAGCCCATGGAGAGGGGGTGGTTGAACAGTAGCCGGTGGAGTAGCGCGCGGTGGAGGCTGGATGAACAGGAGCCCGTGGAGGCTGGAGGAGGTCGACGGTGGATGAACAGTAGCCCGTGGAGGCTCGAGGAGGTCGACGGTGGAGATGAACAATATCCCGTGGAGTACCGTTTTGCGGTATGCCACACCCCTCCCGATGAACCGGACCCCCGTTTTGACCGTAGCGCTCCAACACAAGCCCGTTTCATCCATTTTGCGGTACGCCACACCCCTCCCGATCAACAGGACCCCCGTTTCGACCGTAGGAGGTCTGTTTCCTCCATTTTGCTGTACGCCAGACCCCTCCCGATGAACATGATCCCGTTTTGAACATGGACGGTCGAACACAAGGCCGTTTCCTCCGTTCTGCGGTATGCCAGGCCTCGTTTCCATCGCCTGTTCCGTCCAAGCCCTCCCGATGAACACGATGACGCATTCCGTTCCGCCCCAGCCGGTTGGCTCCCCATGAACACGACGACGACGCTGTTTCTCCGTTTTGACCCAGCCATTTACACGAGCCCTGGCCGTACGTATGCGCGAGTAGGCGTTCGAGACCCCGCCTGTATGTACGTATGTAGCCGCATTTTCTTTCTTGCACACTGGCCGCTGTACGTACGTGTACATGCTACGTGCGTCCCTCTACTACGACAGCGTGCGCCTCTACATCCACCGGTATGTACATACACGTTCGCGACCAGAATGACAACGCTACGTATGCTTCGACCAGGTGTGTCCCGACTGTCAGGCACTTCCTTGCGTGCGAAGATGTAGATGGTGGGTCCCAGCAGTCAGGGGGGCGAATCGTTTTTTTATTTTTTGCCCGGACGCACTTCCTTGCGTGCGAAGATGTAGCTAGTGGGTCCCAGCAGTCAGGGGGAAAACGTTTTTTTCGCGAAATATGGTGGCCCGTCCGGTGGGTCCCTGCTGTCGGGTGGAGGAATCATTATTTTCCGCATAATAAGGAGGCACTTCCTTGCGGCCGCCGTGGACCCAGCTGTCAGCCTCTCCACGTACAGTACTCTTCCAATGGATGTTGTTCCTTGACCACGTTGACCACGCCGCGCCGAGATCACCAGGGCGGTGGATGACGGCAAGGCCTAGGAAGGAAGGGGTCGACGCAGAGTCGGGGAAGACGTGACAGTGGATGACCACGCATAGAGGAGTATGAGGGTTCACTCGTTCGGCTACAGTGTGAGGCTGTCGTCACCGCAGAATAACAGAGGGTGTGGGTGAGTAGAGGGATGGCCTGGCCAGCGGCAGGAGTAGTAGGGAGTGGTGAGGCCTCCGCGGCATCACAGCCGACCATGGGAGGCAGGAGCACGCGGCACGACCGGCACTGCTTTGGGCGGCTGGAGCAAGAACACCAGAGGTTGAAGAAGCACTACGACCGTTGGATGGACATCGTACGGTCACTGGAGCTAGAATCGTTCATATTGACTAAGTTGACAAAGCCCTCCATCCCCGTCAACTTAGTGGGCCCACAAGTCAGCCTACCACCAAGGTGGGTCCCAGCTAGCAGGGGGAGTATTCATTTTTTCTACTTAATAAGGAGGCACTTCCGGTGGGTCCGAGCTGACAGCGGGGGGAACATTTTTTTCGCGAAATATGGTGGCCCATCAGGTGGGTCCCAGCAGTCAGGGGGAAACATTTTTTTTGCAAAATACGGTGGCCCGTCTAGTGGGTCCCTGCTGTCAGGTGGAGGAATCATTATTTTCCGCGTAATAAGGAGGCACTTCCTTGCTGCGGCCGTGGACCCAGCTGTCAGCCTCTCCGCGTACAGTACACTTCCGATGGAAGTCGTTCCTTGACCACATTGACCACGCCGCGTTCCGTTGCATGCATGCGTCCATGGGCGTGGTGCGTCTCCACTGTCAGCCTCTCACGTATAGTCATCTTCTGATGACTCTCGGTTGTTGACCACGTTGACCACACCGTGCCGAGCACACCAAGGCCGATGGACGACGGCGAGGCCCTAGACTGGAATGACCCGGAGATGGGGAAGACGGGGTAGTGGAGTCGCAGATGGAGAGGAGTGGGAAACTTGACTGGTTCGGGTGCGCAACAACACAGCCGCGGTGCCACCCACGGGAGACAGGAGCAAGAACAGAGGTTGAAGAAGGAGCATGGTTGTTGGATTAACATCCAACGGTCCAGCTGCTAGAATCATTTGTTGATTAAGTTGACAAAGCCGTGCGTACACGTCCACTTAGTAGGCCCACAAGTCAGCCACCAAATCTGACGGGTCCCAGCTATTAACGGGATGAATATTTTTTTTTGCAAAACAACCTTCCGTGCGAAGATACAGCCGGTGGGTCCCAGCTGTCAGGTGGAGGAAACATTTTTTCATCTTAATAAGGAGGAACTTTCCTTGCGTGCGACCATGGACCTCGTGGGTCCCAGCCGTCAGGCTCTCCACGTACAGTCCTCTTCCGATGACTCTCGTTTGTTGACCACGCCACACCGAGCACAGCGAGGCGGTGGACGACAGCAATGCCCCGGACGGGACAAATCGGAGATGGGAAGACGCGGCAGTGGAGTCGCAGATTGAGAGGAGGAGAAGGGTTATAACTGGTTGTGTTGCGGCGTGGGGCTGCAGTCTTGGAGAATAACAGGAGGTGTCGAGGGGTGGAGGGATAGCCTGGCCGGCGGTGGGTAGCGCTTCGCAGTGATGCGTGCTATGCAGAGCGGCTAGCCGCCGGAGGCCGGACCAGGCAGTGCTGGCGACGCTGGAGGAAGAAGATGAGAGATTGAAGGTGCATGCCGGCCGTTGGATATAAATCCAATGGCTGTGGATGCCACAATCATTTGTTGACCAAGTTTACAATGCCTTGCGTAGGCTTCGACCTATTGGCTCACATACAGCCTGCAAAAATGTGGCATATATTTGACCCATGTTTTCTAGAATATACAGTCCATTTGCTGGGCTGGGTGAACAAATAATTTCGCATCAATCAGGCCCATTTATATTTTCTAAGAAATCCCAGCCCATTTGCACTTCCTTGAAATACACAAATTAGCTGGGCTCATTATATATATAATGTTATGTTAGAAGGAGCAATTAATATCAAAGAATAAACCGGAGAGGCACATTATATACATATATAATTAACAAATTAGCGAGTTATTGCTCAAAATAAAAATGAGCGCATTATTATTAAATTGGTCCTTAAAATCTTCGCAAGCTTTTGTACGCAATCACCAGGATTTTCTTTGCATGTGAGTCAAAAACAACCAGGATTTTCCTTGCCAACTTCTGTTAAAAATTTACTTTTATAAGTTAATAACACGTGGGATGTTTTTATAATGTATATACAAGTCTCTATAAAATATACGATAATACTAATAATATAAATATATATAATGTGGTTAGAAGGGAAAACATAAATTGGACACAACATTATTATTCTTATATATAGATAAATAGAACAGAGACCTGCGTTTTATTAAAAAATACATTGGGCTGCCGATCTTTAAGAAAAAGCCCATAGGCCGGTATGGACCTCAAAAAATAAGTTGAAACCACTGTATCCGTATGTCGTGGGCTACGCATGTTAAAATACAAAACCTAGGCCTAGCTGATACATGTTCGCCCTCTGAAAAAAATGATACCAGATCCCCGAGCGAACTGGATTAAAGAGGGGGGTGGCGGCATGACTGAAGAAGCACATCAGGAGCGATTTTTTTTCTTCAGTGGATGGCTCTTGATAGCATATTTTTACTTGCCTCTGCACCATACAACTTGTATTTTTAGCCTCCCAGTCTGTCGTGGTGGACCAGCAGCCCATTTGCTGGGCGGGCCAACCTACAGAAACCAGCACTCGATTTTTCATCAAGCCCCAAAAACAACGCAATACTATGTTTGTTTTGAGGCCGAAAACATTACGACAGGGGTTGTGCGGGGGAGAGGGGAAGACAGAGTAATAAAAAGATTAAAAAGAGCTGATGCGCCGTTGCTACCCTAACAAAGCAGGTGCAATTCTTCTCGGGAAGAAGGTGTGTCATTGACACCCACACGTCACATACCCCACACTAGGCATATTAACAAGTTCACACACAAATACAACAGAAAAGGTAAACATTCATATCAAACTCAGGTTCACAGGACACGTTCATATTCATAGCCAACATTCACTATCAACAACTCAAAAGATTCATATATACACAAGCTCAGCATATCTATGCATCCAAATGATTGATAGATCACACAACAATATTCATACATAATTCACAAAAAGATTCAGATATACACATGTTCAGTATGTTTATGCATCCAAATGATTGAGATTACGGCCAATATGATCCATGGACGAACTTTAATTACCTAGGGTACAGACTGGTAAATGGTGTTCAGTCGGAGGTGCTTCTTGCTAAAATTAGTTCTTGTACGAGTAAACTTTCAAGTACATAAGAGGCAGCACAGACAATCTAAACTTTGCTTGTAGGTTTATCCTCAAATAGTGGCCTCGCGCCGAGCGAGGTTTGAGCAACTTGGTCACTACTTTCATCCAACTAGTTTTCTGGCTCATCTTGGTCCTGTAGCTTGCCAAAATTCTACATTGCAGACGAGAAAGGAGGCGGCTGAGAAAACGAACCACCCAAACTTTTTGTGCAGTTCAACTGAAATGGAGCATCCCTGCCGTGCAGACTGGTTAAGTGCCAGATGAATATACGCGTCAACCAACTTGTCTGGAATCTTTAGACTCCATGCCATACAGTTCGCTACCATATCTGCCGATAACCAAATGGCACAAGTTGGGACCAAAGACCGGACAGTGTTCTTCTGGGCTATGAGCCAAGCAATATTTTTGGCATTCACTCTCCTAATACTTGGGAGTTTGACAACTGGTTGACGCCGGTTGATACTCGAATGAATATAGGCACTTCTTGTCAACATCGATTCTTGTCTGAGTGAACTTTGGAGTACATGGCAGCAACATAAGTATCTGTCCATCTGATCATTTTGTGCAGTTCTACTGAAATCACCCAGTGCAATGATTTGCCTGCGAGTTCAGGCTCCAAGTTACTCCTTTATAAAATCGGCAAACAATAGCACAATACAAATTACTAATACATGACAAGCACAATAATCAGGATAAAGACCAACACCAACCTGTGTGAGGTAGCATATCAATTACTATTTCTTTGACTGGAAGCCGAGATAAGCAAAGCGACTAACAGCAAAGGAAGAAAGCAAGCCGAGAATAGCGACTGACAGGAAAGGACGGAAGTTGTCGAGGCAATGAAGCACCCAAAGTTTTTGTGCAGTTCCACCAAAATCGAGCATCCCTGTTGGCACATATATTGAGAGAGTGAGATTACTATAATAGTGGGACTAGTTGATGAAACATACACTAACAAATAGAAGCACCCTCATTATCTTAATGGGTAAAGTTAGCAACATAGTAGTCTTGCTTAAAGAGAGGTATTAGTTTATTTAATCAGTGCCAATTAGCTCAACACTCAAAGGATTGCCATTTATCAGAGGTTGCAAAACTTTAACGTGCAAAGATAACAGAGTTTCTCATGACAGTAGCACGATACAAATAGAGATGACAACAAACTAATATGGATGAAGGCCTTAGGCCCGTACCAACCTGAGAAAAAAAGCTTATTCATGTAGTCCCATAAGAGATGATAAAGCACTCACTGGAATCACTCAATAGTATATATTTTTGTGCACTTCAAATGTATGGTTGAAATCACTCTTGTTTACCAGTGCTGAGATTATATCGAAAGATTATCAAGAACTTCCAGCAGAGTTAAAGCACTGGCTGGGATATAGTTCATTGTATTGTCTTGTGTAGTTCCACTAAAATGTATGATTGGCACAACATGATTCCTGTTTGCACAAGTAGGAACAAGGTGAAAACTTCATTAGCTTAGTGAGAAAGGATAGGAAGACATTAGCATATTACTCAAACAATAGCATCAAATTCATTATGGACAATACGCAAAACATTGCCTCATTGAACCAATGACAATAAATTGACATGCAAAACAATAGCACTATTATGTCATGACACTAATAATACTCCCTCCCTGCTCCACCACATGATTCACCTCCATAGACAAACATACACACGTACATGATTCAGAATAGGGTCCTACTAAAGATTTGTTTAACTCCGACAGGAAAATTAGGTAGCAATAAATTAGTGGTACTTAAGTACTCCTAATTAATTAAGTGAGACAGCAGAAGTGGAAGGGCTCCCTGGAGGATCGTCTCACATGTAAGGTAGTCGTTGCCGGAGCCCTTGAATGGCCTCGACTGAGGCCTCTGGTCAACAAGATCGCCTTGGCACTGTTTATTCTTCTTCTTCCTCCTCTTCATGCTCTGTTTCTCTTTCTCCTCACCAGTTGGTGAAACCAAGTACATGATTGGCCTTCTATTTCAGAATTGGTTTTGTCAATGAGGGAGTACAAGTGTACTAGTAAAAAATAGCATTATTTTCTCATGGCAGTCAGAAAATAGAGATGAACATATGCATTAAATGTCATTCTTACCTAAAGGAAGGTTATGGTGCCAATATGGATGATGAGGATTGGAACACAGATCTCCCTATGTGCATTTCCACCGAAATGAACCAACTGTTCCATTCTGACATTCCAGTTAAATAGTACAAAAGTCACTTCTTTTAAGAAGAGTTTTGTGCAGTGCACCAAAAGGTCACAACAGCAACCAGGTGAATTGGATATCCCTGTTTGCACAAAAAGGTACAGAGGAAACAGTCAGAGTCTCAAACAATTACAGGCAAAAACATTTGGCTAAACTTGTCATGGCTTATAACAGTGGCATGACTTCATTTTTACCAGGGACATTAGATTAAAAACAGCTAAATATTTGGTACAAGGGCATGGGACAGTGGGTGCACCAGCAGTCCAACACCATGTACATAAATAGGGGCATAAAGTGGTGATTCATAGTTTGTTGCCCCGAGAAACAAACATCCAAGAAACATATCTGGGTTGGTCCCATTTTTGTTCACTCTAGCCACCTACTCCTATGTGTGGATAGCAAATTTAGTCCTGGTCATACCACTGTGTACAGCGCTACCCCTATATTTCCCTTTTCGACCAAGAGACCGGTTGGATGACCAGTCTGTACTACTTTCACCCCCTTTCCTTCCTATTTGTACCAAGTCCGATGTACATACTAAATTCTCCCACCCCCACTTTATTTCTTGTTTGAACCAAGTACTCCCTCCGTCCGGAATTACTTGTCATCAAAATGGATGTGTCTAGAACTAAAATACATCTAGATACATCCATTTCAATGACAAGTATTTTCAGACGGAGGGAGTACAAGATTCGACTCCATGAAGTAGCTTTACCTCTAACAATAGACGAAAAAAATAGGTGACGTTGGACCATCCGATCGAGAGGGGCTGAGAGGTAGAAAATGATGCACATGCAGCGCGTAGCGAGCTGGGGAAGTAGAGCTAAGGCGGTTTCGAACGAAGATGTACCTGAAGGTCGTCGGGATGTGGATAGGTGGGCGACGAGAGGCCGGATCTGCCCACAGGCAATGACGAAGGGATCGGAGGAGCTCCCGCGCTGGCGCTCGACCAGAGATAACGGTGCGGCTAGCAGCGGGTCTCCTCCCTCGCTATCGACGATGGACTAGACGCTGCCCCTCCTCCCCTTCACCGGCGGAGGGGGATATGTCCGGATCTGTAACCAACGGTGAGGATAGAAAGACAGTGTTTTTTGAAGGGAGAAAGACAGTGTTACCACCCCTATCTTGTTTAGATCTGGAGAGGATGAGAGTGTGTGAATAGAGCAACCCTAGCAAGCAAGCGCGGAGGCTCCGGCCTATATATACGTAGGGGGGTAGTTTTCCTTTTTCACTCCATCAAAACAATCGTTTAAAATTGTGTACTACATGCCAGGTCGCATTTTTTTGGTTGTTGATTGTTTTCTGAGATAGCTACCCGCTTGTTCCAAGTGGTGTTACGGTGTGCCAAGTCGCACTCTGTATCGTTCAAGTCTGGTACTACAAGTCCCTCCATTAAATGAACAACCACCCCCTCGTAAAAATTGTGAACAAGCCCACGGCTAAAATTAGCGGACACGTGGGTTGCCCCAACATGCATTATTATTTATATTTTCTACTCCCTCCGTTCCTAAATATAAGTCTTTTTTATTAGCCACACCTAAGACAAGAATTATTTTATTAGCAGTGAACCCCACATGTCATAGACACAAAAATTGTGGCAAGATTCTCTTAGGCAAGCCAAAGTGTGTCTAACAATTTGAGCAACTCAAGTTAGGAAAGTGTGGGAAAAATAATGTGGAAACATAAGACAAACATAGTCACAATCCAAACAGCCCCGTAATTTTTTGCGACATGCATGAAAATTTGGTTAGTTAAATTTATAGTCAAAATTTCGCAAGGTGCATCAAATCAACACATGCAAGTATCAAAAGGAAAGTCAGGGCATGCATGCATGCGTTGTACTCCCTCTGTTTCCAAATATAAGTCTTTTTAGAGATTGCAACAAGTGACTACATACGTAGCAGAATATGTCTACATACATCCGTATGTTGTAGTCCATTTGAAATGTGTAAAGAGACTTATATCGAGTGGAGTGCTTTGATGTGTCGCGTCAACTCGTACAAGACCGAGAAATTTGATTACTACAACGCCCTCTCCCTCGCGGACTGAGCTCTGGTGCCTTAACTGCACCTGCCTTTGGCTGCATGACAGCAGGGACAACCACCTATTGGGCCCACCTATCATAGATGCAAAGGCAGGATCAGTAAGTAGAAGCTTTCGCTACACGCTATCCCTCCCGCACGAGGTGCGGTGCCTTGGAGCATGCATATAGTAGCCAGGCTCTTGCATGAGACAAAATTGCTATTTGAGCCCACTATTGTAGTACTAGTACTTGCTACTCCCTCCGTCTAGGTGAGTAAGTCGTTGAATTTGTAGCTAAGCTTCCCTCATTGAATTGTTTAACAATTAAACTCCATCATCCATTGTTTGATACTGATTCTGCTAGGTCCACGCGCTTAGCACCGTTTCCTCCTGGGGTCACCAATGTTTATTTGCTAATTAATAGCATTGCATGCAATGAACTAGCCACTGCAAGTCATTAAAATCATGCACACCTCTCATCTTTTATTGGTTGATATGTCAAGAAACAATAAACAAGGTAGAAGTTAATGCACTGCGCCTAAGTGTTTTGGGACTATTTGGTTTTCGTAAGATGACTTACACACCTAGACAGAGGGAGTAGTATAGCCCTGTAAACCGGAAATGAGTTTTTGCCTTTCTAGAGATTTCAACAAGTGACTAGACTCCACCGCGTGCAGTACTCCCTCCCTTCCGTTTTATAGGGCTCAAATCTCAAATCTCATGAACCAAGGCATTTTGCGATTGGAGGAATGTATCTCGTACTTTACAAAACTACCCTAATTAAACTCATGCATTAATTATGTAATTCTCTCGTTTTCCTCTCTACCTTGGTCGTGGTGCACAATATTGAGCACTCCTATATGACTAGCTGCTCTATCTACATGTGGGACATCAGACTAGCTACAATGGGAGTAACTTCAGCAGTAACATCGAGTCCAACTCAGCAAATTTGCTTATGTGTCAATGAGTTAATGAGGAAAGAGGTAGTTTGAGTAACTTAGCTAGTTACTGTAACATCACATGTCCCAATGCAATACTAATGATGAGTATATAACCTAATAAATAAAGCTTTGCATGTTACCACACTTATGTTACTACCCACTATGAAGGTAGTAATATAGTCTAGGGATATGTGTATGTTACTAGTGTATGTTACTCCCCACTGTGTCTAGTCTCAAAGCATCCGGGCCCGTGTGCCATCCACCAAATCACAACGAGGTGCTACAGTCGAGACTCACCTGTCACCCCGGTGTGGCCATCATGACCCGTCATATCACAAAACCCACACCTTTACCAGTAGTGGTAAGGTGGCCTCCAAGTTGGACTGGACAAAGCAACCATCATTTCACTGGAACGCTCGTTGAAGCCCTTTCTTCCCTTTCTTGAAGAAATCCTCACTCCAGGCTACTCACCTCTGCCATTTTTCTTCTGTACCGATGAAGGAAAGGTGTGTGAATCAGTTATGCTGCTATATTTTCATTCCAAGAATCTTCTTTTTGCGAAGCACCGACCAATTCTCACATCCTATTCTTTTCCCGTTTTCATTGTGATTGTGGTTTCCTTTCGATTGCTTTTTGTTTGTCAGTTCATTGATGGATCCTAGAGCACTAGGCAAAGAGTTGCCGGCGGACAACCCACTGGAGACAGCGATCTCCAGGAAGTGAGCACCGACCAACGAGTTGACCATGTTGGCGGGCCAACCCATGGAGACGAAGAACTCCAAGAAACAAGCACTGGACAAAGAGTTGACGACGTTGGCGGACAAACTCCTCAAAGAAAGTTGGAAGAACATCAAGGGCCCCACCATGCCTACCCCAGAAACCCTGATGGCCACCTATGCGAGGCTCAAGGCCGAGTTTGAGGAGATAGTCGCCGTTGAGAAGCAGTATTCCCCTGGCAAGGTGATGGCCCCCATTGAGGACGAGGAGATGGCCCTGGGAGGGATGAGATCCCCCGATGAGCTGCACAAGGTAAAAAATAATGGCTTATTACCATAGTTGTGGTTTTTGATTATTTGCAATGTGCTTGCTAATATGTTAGGGTTGTGTAGGTAGCGGTGGACGTCCTTGATGATTCCGATGTCGCGGCCCGTCCTGTTGGCATCGCCTCAGAGATCGATTCCGATGCCGCTGTCCATCCTGTGGACATTGCCCTAGAGGTCTATTTCGATGTTGCAGTCAGTCCTGTGGACATCGCCCAAGAGATCGATTCCCATGCCGCTGTCCGTGCTGTGGTCATTGCCCGAGAGATCGATACAAGAAATAGTTGGTTGCGCTAATCCTTCAGGGTAGTTTGCATTGCCCTGTGTTTAATTACCAGAATGATGCGTGTTATCAAACCATCTCAGGGCTAGTGCACTGTCTTGTGTGGGCGGTACTTGCTACTTTTGTTAGATAGTGAATCATGCGAACCCTCTCCGAGTTATGGAAACAGATGTATCCTCACCAGCTTTTGATGTAATATATGGCATGCTTAGATGTAAGTTTGAACTGTTTATCATATCAGTAGGGCTTGTTTGATGATTCTTGGTGTTAGTAGGCTAGCTACCGTGCGAGCTATAGTACTTGCAAAACACTCACCGAAGATAAACGTTGGGGCTGATGAGCTCATGGTACGCTTATACTTCTCCGTCGTTGATCGACCAATAGCCCTAGCTCCTAAAATTGTAGGCTTAGCGATCGATCAGACAATAGTCGACACATATACATTCAGGCCTCATTTGGTTCATAGGGTAGGAAAATCGTAGCAAAAGTATAGAGACGTACAACACAAAATCATAGCAGTGCAGAGACGTACTCCCTCCGTTCCAAAATAGATGACCTAGGCGGGCTAGTTTGGCCTAGTGGGTTTCAGTGATATGACGTGGTACAGTGCCGTCCAGTCTTCGCGTGTGGTAGAAGTATTGCGGGTACAATAAGTTTTCTTGAAGAAGCGGAATTCAACAAAGCCATGATGGTTCCTTCGTCCGAACAACTTACAGTGGGAAAGGTTGGGCCTACGATACGACCGGGGTAGACCAGGATAATTTTGTGCATGGCAGGTGGACCAGGATGGTCGACGTCCCACATGTCAGCGAATGAAAGTATTCTTTCCGATATAGAGGACGAGTAACGAGTATTCATTGTTTATTTTTGATGAAAGCTATTGTCTCCACTGTTACGACGGAGGAGTGTGAAACATGGCAGCCCAGTGAACTTGGCATGTGCACCACTCCCTCCTTCCTCATGTAATGCTACCATACTGTTGACTATAAGGTTGACTATAAGGTTACAACTTTTTCTCACTTTCTCTCTATATATTTCCTCTCAAATGTTTTTTACCTTTCTTTTTTTAGACATAATTGTTTTTATGCCTTTTTTAGAATTATTTTTTTATACCTAGGAGCACGTGTAGAGACGGGCTCTTGCAGAGCCCACTCCTTGACTTTGTCAATGCCTCTCTCTCCTCCACATAAGCGAGCTTATAGCCCAGTTTTTTAGTACTTGCTATGCATGCATGTGGCGGGCAGCTGGCGTCTTGAGGGGCCAAGGCGGTCAGAGCAGGCTCTAGAAGCGGTCCGAACTCCAGCATGGCCCACTTCACATTATCACCATATATTTCTTGGAGTCCTTGCATGGCGGGCGGACGATCTCTTCTCCCTCCCCCGTTTCTCTCTTCTCAGCCGACGCCCGCCGAGCGATTAGGTTTCGGCTATCAACGGTTTATTCAATTACAGTCCCACATGTCAGTGGAATTGGAAGACAACGCGTTTCCCCTCTGGTGAGCGGCGTGCAAGCCGGACTGTCGGGGGTGCGACACGTACGAGTTGTAAGTGTGCCGCCTTTTCCTTTAGAACTTGCGTAGCGTAACATTTTCGCGCCATCGATCGATAGAAATCCAGAACAAAAAGACGAGGGTAGTGCTTTCCCACTCGTTAGGCGGGCTAGTTTGAGTGATATGACGTGCTACAGTGCCGTCCACTTGCTCCATTTTTATGTAAGCAAGAGTTTACACTCTTACGCGGGAGGAGTGCGAAACACCACTGATCTGATTTTGATCGAGGGATAACTGTTCCCTGCCAAATAATGGAGGACTGTTAGCGATTATAGCATGATAGTTAGGGCATCTCCAGCGCTGGCCCACAAATTTACACCAGCATCTGTCTGAGGACACTGATGGATGCCATCTGATGCTGCCCTGTCGGTGGAAAACGACACCTATGGGATCACTGGAATCCCTTCTACGGTTGCAGGGCGCGGGGATCGTGAGAAGAGCAGGACTAACAGGTGACACAAGGAGGATTTACCCAGGTTCGGGCCGCAAAGATGCGTAAAACCCTACGATCCTGCTTTGGTGGATGTATTAGTGCTCTCAAGCTCTCGAACTAGCTCTGGGTGCTGAGGGGTTCAAAAGAGCCGAATCCCCTCTCCGTGCGCCATGGGCCTCCTTTTATAGGAAAAAGGGGCTGCCACAGTGGCACACAGGAGGTGGAAAGTGCTACAGTATTGTGAGTTTATCGCTAGCATTACAGGACAAGACGCATTTAATGTGAGGCTTAGGTGTCCCTTCGCTTTATCAGGGATGGGAGCGAGGCCCGTCCCATACGTTGCTGTTCCTTCATGCTTCAACACGCGCCCTGGCCAGCGATACATGCGGCGCCATGTAGGCAGGCAGGCAGCTGAGGTGGCGCGGTGGTGGAGCCTCCACAAAGGATTGCATGCTGCCACGCAGGTGCCTACCAAGCTGGTTGAGTTGGCAGCTGCATGCGAATAGCGGTGAATACTTGGTTGGAGAGGGCCTGGCGGTGGCCCTGCCGGTGCGCTTGGAGAGGGCTTCGTCGGGTGGCCCGACAAGGGTCTTGCCGGGTAGCCCGGTAAGGGTCTTGCCATGGCGCGCTGGTTTCCCCGGCAAGGGACCTCGTTAGGGGTCTTGTGGGTTTCTTCGGTGAGGATGGTTGCCTTCCTATCCTCATTTGGTCTTGTCTTTTCCTCGTCTTCACAAAGATCTGCATGCCACCACAGAAGTGCCTCCAGAGCCTCGCCCCAACGTGTTTGTCGAATGTTGGTGGGCTCAAGGGTGTCTCACTTTGGCTGGCGCGGGCAAGCTGCCCCGGCAAGGGTCTTGCCGGGGTCGCTGAGGCTACCCCGGCAAGGGTTCTTGCCGGGGGAACCTGCTACGCCCATCTGATCCTTGTGGTCTTGGTCCTTGTTGTTGCTTCGTTTGCCTTGTGGCCTCGGCTTCTCTCCGACTTCCCCTTCCTGTCGTGTCTGTGCGTGGCCGCGGTGGGAGGCTCTGACTGCCCGTGCACAAGTAAAGGGGTCAAAAGGAGAACCCCTACTTTTGTACACCGACAGGAGCCCCCGGGCCAGGGCTATACATAAGCGCCGCACGTTATTGGGCCAGGCCCAAAACGGTGCGCGGGCAGTTGGGGCGGATTTTTACCACGGCCACTGTCCCGTCCGCTGCGCTTCCCACGACCCGCGTTGAACGCGCGAAGTGGGGGTCGTGCGCGCGCATGACATGGGCATGCTGGCGTCACCTCGTGGTGGATAGTAAAGAGGCGGCTTGCGCGTCTCTTTGATACGCGAGGCCACCTCCCATTTACTGCCCTCGCTCGGGAACCGTCGTTCCACGCGTCCCATTGCGCCCGCCCTTGCACCACGTTCACTGCATGCAAAGCGAATGATAGGCGCAGGGGTCGTGGTAGTCGCGCGCGTGCGGGTCGATTCCCACGCGCCTTCAATGGAGCGGGGAGGGCGGTCGACGGCCCCGCTCGCTGTCACTTCAAGAGGCCGGATTGGCCGAGAGGGGGCGGCCAAGCCTCGCCCCGCCCCTTTATAAGGAGGGGAGCGGGAAGGACGGCGCCTCTCAACCTTTCGCCATCTGCCTCTTCCCATCCCTGCTTCCTTTCTTCTTCTGTCATGGCGAGGGGGCGCGGCAATGCTTCATAGATGGCAGCGAGGGTCTCGGCCCGACAGCGCATCACTCCTCCCCAAGAGCTCGTAGCGGCGGAGCCGACCGCTAGAGGAAGGGGGAGGGGACGAGGTCGAGGCTGCCGTGGTGCCCGAGGGAGAGGAGGACGGGGCGGCAGATCTGCCTCGCCCCCTCCAGCAGCCCTTCCTCCGATGGAGGGCCACGCTGGAGACAACCCCTGTGAATTCTTCATCAGGCTGCGCCATCGTCTCTGCCTTCCAACTCTATTTGCGCGTGAGATGGAGCTGGATCCGCCGCAGGCGCTGCGGCTGCACATGAGGGGTTGTGGGAACAGTGGCACGTGGGTCGACGTCGAGTTCCCCGCCCCTCACGTCATGTACCTTCATTGAGGGTGGAAGACCTTCGCTCGCCTCCACAGCTTGACGGATGGGCTCGCTCTCCATTTCAAACTAATGGAGGGTGGCCTCCTCTCCGTCAAGATCTTCGGGCACTTCGGGACCCGTGTGAGGTGCTGTGTAGAGAGCTCCTCTGATGATGAAGACTCCTCCTCAAGCGAGAGTGGCGAGGAAGACAATGGCAGCAACGACGAGGGCAGTGGGCGGCAGGATGACGGGTCCGACTAGGTGTCGGGCGCCGCTCCGAGCGGCACCGACGTCCCCATCATCCGCGTCACCAGCTCCTTGAACTTCTCGGGGTCGTCTCCTTGGGCGGCTGGCGTAGGAAGGCTGCGGAAGAGGAAGAGGACGAGCGGCAAGGCCATCAAGTTGGAGTACGCGGGCACCGACGCCTTCATCGTGTGTTGGCGTCCCGCCGCCTCGTCTTCGAGCTCTGCCTCCGGCGCTGCCATCACCATCCAGCCCTTGGACGTCCACCAGGATGTTCTCTTGGTGTCTTCTGCCACTCGTAGCTCGCCTAGGAGCCCCTTTTGCCCTTCTGCTTTCTTGTTCCATTTCCTGAGGAGAGGGACAAGAAAGGGATTATGGGCACTTTATATCTTTTTAGTCTTGTAAGCCTTCGGGCCTTTGTTAGCTCTAGAACTTGTAATCCCCTTGCGCATGTTTTTCATTTCGTATGAACGGTACCTGTACGGGATGTTTTTTAATGGAAAAGGGATGTTTGCCGGGATTTTCATTCGTGGGAGGAACCCACGGCAAGGGGTGAACCCTTGTCATCTTTAAGACAAACGTTTTTTTCCGCCCGGCAACAGGCCTTGTCGTCTCCCCACCTCGCTCAACCTTTCTCACGCTCTTGGCGGAGGCAGGGATGAGGTGGGCTTAGGCCCCACATTCCCCTTCTTCGCTGCCGCGGCTGCGACCAGATCCAGACCCAGGAGACAATCCTTGGGTGCCGAAAAAAGGGAGCACGGTAGCTTAGAGATAGAACAGGGTTTCACATATCCCAGTCCATAACGAAATGCATGATAGAGGATGAAGGACTTATCTGGATACGCAGCTCCCGGCGATTTTGGCTTGCCGTAGAGGGACCCTTGTTCTTGCAGCCCCCGGCAACTCTGGCTCGCCGGGGCTCGGGCGCCGGTCCGTCCTCCCCCTTTTTTTAGAACGGCTCGACAGGAATACTTACGTGCCCTGCCAACCAAAGAAAGATAGAGAGGAACATGGAGACACGCACTCGACCTCTAAGCTAGGGGTTAGCCGCAGCTAAGCATTATCAACCCTAACCAAGGAAGAGACTTAACCTAGCATGCATGCTATAACTTAGGGTGCCAGCGCTTCGTTTATTTATGCTCAGGGTCTGCACCTGGCTTTGTACAAAGGGTTACATGCCTTGCCAGGAAGGCTTGTACAAAAGGGTGTCTTGCCGGGAGGCCCGGCAGCCGCGCCTTATGGGTAAAACTTGCGAAGATCCTCGATGTTCCAGGAATTGCTCACTGGAATGGCGTCTTCGGTCTCCAGGCGGACTATGCCGGACCTGGTGACTAGTGTTACCTAATAAGGGCCTTCCCACTTCGGCGTCAACTTGTTGGAATTCTTGGCCGACTAAACGTGCCGAAGAACAAGGTCGCCTTCCTTAAGGCTCCGGGCATGAACCTTGCGGCTATGGTAGCGGTGCAAGGCTTGCTGGTAGCGTGCTGCTCTCACAGCCCCCCGGAGACGATCTTCCTCAAGGAGCGTCACATCATCTTGCCGCAATCGCTCTTGCTCAAGCTCATCATAAGCGAGCACTCGAGGTGACCCGTATATGAGTTCTGTGGGGAGAACTGCTTCTTCCCCGTAAACCAGGGCAAAGGGTGTCTGGCCGGTGGCTCGACTTGGCATTGTTCTGATTGACCAAAGAACCGCCAGCAACTCATCAATCCAGCGCCTTCCACTCTTGCGCAGCCTGTCAAAAGTTTTTGTCCTTAAGCCTCGCAAGACTTCAGCATTTGCCTTCTTTGCTTGGCCGTTGCTCCGTGGATGTGCCACGGAAGCAAAATAGACCCTGCTGCCGAGATCTTCAACGTATTGCATGAAGGCATGGCTTGTGAACTGTGTGTCATTGTCGGTGATGATCCTGTTGGGCACCCCGAAGCGGCACACTAGCCCTTTGAAGAACTTGATGGCTGACTGTGCTGTCACCTTCCTCACTGCTTCCACCTCTGGCCACTTTGTGAACTTGTCGATTGCGACGTACAAGTACTCAAAGCCCCCGATGGCACGGGGGAAAGGGCCCAGTATGTCGAGCCCCCAGACCGAGAAGGTCCAGGAGAGAGGGATAGTTTGAAGGGCTTGAGCTGGTTGATGAAGCTTTTTTGAATGGAACTGGCACGCTTCACACTTGGTGACTAGTGTCGTTGCGTCCTGGAGGGCGGTGGACCAGAAGAAGCCTTGCCGGAAGGCCTTGCCGGCAAGGGCTCTTGACCCTATGTGGGAGCCACATATGCCTCCATGTATCTCTGCCAACAGCTTTAGTCCTTCCTCCCAGGGGATGCACATCAATTTCACCCCATTCGGTCTTCTTCTGTACAATACGTTATCAACGAATTGGTACAGGGCAGACCGGCGGGCTACTCTTTCTGCCTCTTCCTGCTCCTCAGGAAGCTCTCCCTTTTGAAGGAAACGGACGGTGTGCTGCGCCCATCCTGGGGCCTAGGGCTCGACGGCAAGGACCAAGGGCATCTCTTCTGCCGCGGGAGCGGTCGCCTCCACGGCCATGACCTGAGGTCCTGCCGAAGTTGGTCGCCCCGCGGCAGGATCGGCATCCACGGCAACATCTTCGCTAGCGGCTCCGGGGAGCTTGGTGGGGAAGTACTTGCCGGGGCCTAGCTTCCTGTGCTTGTTTTGCCCGGCTGACGGCTCAACGGATGGTTGGGTTAACTGAAGCACAAAGGTACCTGGTTCCACAGGTAGCTTGAGGGCAGCGCACTTCGACAGGTAGTCGGCAATGTCGTTCTCCGCCCGAGGGACATGCTCCGCTTGTATACCGTCAAAGTGCTCCTCCAGTTTCCTCACCTCATCTACGTAGCTTCCATCAACGGGCTTTGATAATCTTTGTTGACCTGCCTGACGACGAGCTGTGGGTCGCCCCTGACAATGAGCTTCTTAACTCCGAGGTCAGCCGCGATCCTGAGACCGGCAAGCAAACCCTCATACTCGGCGGTGTTGTTGGTTGACATCTCCGGCGGAAAGTGCATCTGGATGACATACTTGAGGTGATCTCCGGTGGGTGCGACAAGCAGCACACCAGCACCGGCGCCTTGCAGCAAGGAGGCACCATCAAAGTACATGATCCAGTTGCAGCTCGTTTCCTTGCCCGGGAGAGTGGTATCCTGTATCTCTTCATCGGATGTCGAGGTCCATTCCGCAACAAACTCCGCCAAGACCCTGCTCTGAATTGTCGAGGTACTTTCAAACTTCAAACCGAAGCTTGACAGCTCCAGGGCCCATTCCACGATCCTCCCCGTTGCATCTGGGTTGTGTAGTATCCGTTGCAATGGGAGGCGGGTGACCACCGTGATCTCGTGCGCTTGGAAGTAGTGGCGCAGCTTCCTCGAGGCCATAAGGAGGCCGAAGAGCAGCTTTTGCACGCCTGAGTACCTCGACCTAGCCCCCTGCAAGAGGGAGCTGACGAAGTACACTAGGTGCTGCACTATTTTCTTCTTCTGCGCCTCTTCACCCGGTTGCGTGGGTCCTGCTGTGCTGCCGTCAGCCCTTGCTGGGGACTTGATCTTGCCGGGATCGAGCCCTGCTGGAGAGGGTTTCGGCCCGCCATATGTTGGCTCTGCTGCTGTCGCTGCCTTTTCATCGGCCTCTCTTTGCGCCACTAGTGTGATGCTAACCACCTGGTTTGTTGCCGCTAGATAGAGTAGCAACGGTTCTTGTGGTTTAGGCGCAACCAGCACTGGAGTAGAGGAGAGGTATTTCTTCAAATCCTGTAGCACTGCCTCGGCTTCTGGGGTCCACTCCACTGGCCCTGCTTTCTTCAAGATCTTGAAGAAAGGAAAGGCACACTCCGCGGACTTGGAGATGAACCGGCTCATGGCAGCAACGCAGCCAGTGAGCCGATGCACGTCCTTGACCCGCTTGGGTGCCTCAATCTGCTTGATGGCCTTGATCTTATCTGGGTTTGCTTCAATCTCGCGCTGAGACACAAAGAACCCGAGAAGCTTGCCAGACGGGATGCCAAAGACACACTTCTCATGGTTCAATTTGAGGTTGATCTTGCGCAGGTTCCCGAATGTTTCCTCCAGATCTTGCACAAGGGTTGCTTTGTCCTTGGTTTTGACCACTATGTCATCCATATAAGCTTCCATATTTCTATGTAGCTAGGGCTCAAAACCAATTTGGACTGCTCTTGCAAAGGTCGAGCCAGCACTCTTCAAACCGAAAGGCATCCATAGAAAGCAATATGTACCACATGGGGTGATGAATGCTGTCTTTTCCTCATCTTCCTTTGCCATGAAGATCTGGTGGTATCCTGAGTAGGCATCGAGGAACGATAAGAGGTCACGCCCAGCCGAGGAGTCAACAATCTGGTCGATGCGCGGCAACGGGAAAGGGTCCTTTGGATAGACCTTATTGATGTCTGTGTAGTCAATACATAGCCTCCATTTCCCATTTGCCTTGCGCACCACTACCGGATTGGCCAACCACGTCGGATGGAGTACTCCCCTCACCAAGCTTTCTGATTTCCTCCGTGATGAACTCTTGCCTCTCCAGAGCTTGCTTCCTGACTTTCTGCTTCACGGGCCATGCGTGAGGACAGACAGCAAGGTGGTTCTCAATCACCTCCCTGGAAACGCCGGGGATGTCGGAGGCTTGCCATGCAAACACATCGACATTCGCTCGCAGGAAGGTGACAAGCTCGCTTTCCTATTTGCTATCGAGGGTGGAGCTTATGGTAAAAGCTCCTCCCATGCCGTCCTCCTTGACGGGCACCTTCTTGGTCTCTGGTGGTGTAGCCCTGGAGTTCTTGCTCTTGCCGGCGGATCTCTCTGGCACGTTCTCAACGGAAGCGCAACACCCCGAAGAGGTGCGCTTGCCGGAGTGGGTGCGAGGGGTCTCACTGGTCTTCTTCTGCTCCGTGGCTCCATCGACAGGAGCAGGTGCCTTAGCGGTTGCCACTGCAACCGCTTCCCGGTAGAGTTGGTCGGTGCAGATCAGCGCATCTTTCTTGTCAGAGGGGACGGTGATGATGTTCATCGGCCCGGTCATCTTCAGCATGTTGTAGGCGTAGTGGGAAGCCGCCATGAACTTGGCTAGCGCTGGGCGGCCGAGGATCGTGTAGTAAGGCAAGGGAATCTCGGCTACATCGAAAACAATCCTCTCCGTCTTATGGTTCAGCTCGCCTCCGAATGTCATGGGCAGCGTGATCTTTCCCTTTGGCTGACTCCTCCCCGGGTTGATCCCTTGGAACATACCCGTCTCCTCGAGGTCTCCATCAGGGATCTGCAGCCTTCTGACCACAACGGGCGAGATCAAGTTCAGGACGGCCCCGCCGTCTACCAACATCTTTGTCACCCTAAGGTTGCGGATTGTTGGTGAAACCAACAACGGCAAGCACCCGACCGCAGTAGTGTGGTCAGGGTGTGATGACCCGCAAGTATACGGGATAGTTGTAGCCTCTTTCGATAAGTAAGAGTGTCAAACCCAACGAGGAGCTAAAGGTAGAACAAATACTCTCTCAAGTCCTATCGGCCACTGATACGACTCTACGCATGCTTGACGTTCGCTTTACCTAGAACAAGTATGAAACTAGAAGTACTTTGTAGGAGTTGTTGGATAGGTTTGCAAGATAATAAAGAACATGTAAATAAAAAGTATGGGCTGTTTAGATAAAGATGCAATAAAGTAAATATAGAGAGTGTGGAAAAGTGGTGGTAAGAGTTGTGAAATTGTCCCTAAGCAATTGACTACGTTACTAGACCGGTAATCACTATTGCAATTCTATTTGAGGGAGAGGCATAAGCTAACATACTTTCTCTACTTGGATCATATGCACTTATGATTGGAACTCTAGCAAGCATCCACAACTACTAAAGATTCATTAAGGTAAAACCCAACCATAGCATTAAAGTATCAAGTCCCCTTTATCCCATACGCAAACAACCTACTTACTCGGGTCTGTGCTTCTGTCACTCACGCCACCCACCATAAGCAAACCATAAACATATTGCAAACCCTACAGCAGGAATCCCTCACGCTTGCTCGACACGGAGGGCACAATAGGACAGCACCAATAATAAAACATGCAACTCAAACCAATCATAGCAATTCATTAATCACCGATAGGACAATGAAAATCTACTCAGACATCATAGGATGGCAACATATCATTCGATAATAATATGAAGCATAAAGCACCATGTTCAAGTAGAGGGTACAGCGGGTTGCGGGAGAGTGGACCGCTGGATATAGATGGGGGAAGGTGATGGAGATGTTGGTGAAGATGGCGGAGGTGTTGGTGAAGATCGCGGTGATGATGATGGCCCCCGGCGGCGTTCCGGCGCCACCGGAAGCAAGGGGGAGAGAGCCCTCCTTCTTATTCTTTTTCCTTGACCTTCTCCCTACATGGGAGAAGGGTTTCCCCTCTGGTCCTTGGCTCCCATGGCTTAGGAGGGGCGAGAGCCCCTCCGAGATTGGATCTATCTCTCTGTTTCTGCGTTCCCAGATTATACCCCTTCACCGTTTCTTTAATATCCGGAGATCCATAACTCCGATTGGGGTGAATCTTTCGCCCAGGTTTTTCTCGTAAAATTAGCTTTCTTGCGGTAAAATAAGAGCGTCAACCGCCTTACGGGGGGCCCAGGAGAGTCCAGGGCGCGCCTGCCTCCTTGGGGCGCGCCCCCTATCTCCTGGCCCCCTCGGGCACCGTCTCGCGTTGATTTTACTTCCCAAAAATCACAAATATTCCAAAATAATTCTCCGTCCGTTTTTATCCCGTTTGGACTCCGTTTGATATGGGTTTTCTGTGAAACATAAAACATGCAACAAACAGGAACTGGCACTGGGCACTGGATCAATATGTTAGTCCCAAAAAAATAGTATAAAAAGTTGCCAAAATTATATGAAAGTTGAAGAATATTGGCATGGAACAATCCAAAATTATAGATATGACGGAGAAGTATCAGCATCCCCAAGCTTAATTCCTGCTCGTCCTTGAGTAGGTAAATGATAAAAAAGATAATTTTTGATGTGGAATGCTACCTAGCATAATCTTGATCATATGTCTAATCATGGCATGAATATTAAGACACGAGTGATTCAAAGCAATAGTCTATCATTTGACATAAAAGCAATAATATTTTGAGCGTACCAATAAAACAATCATGTCTTTTCAAAACAACAAGGCCAAAGCAAGCTTAACCCTACAAAATCATATAGTTTGGCCATGCTTCATTTTCGTCACACAAAATGCCCCCATCATGCACAACCCCGATGACAAGCCGAGCAATTGGTTCATACTTTTTAGCGCGGTTCAACTTTTTCAACCCTCGCGCAATACATGAGCACAAGCCATGGATATAGCACTATGGGTGGAATAGAATATAATGACGGAGGTTATGTGGAGAAGACAAAAAGGGAGAAAGTCTCACATCGATGCGGCTAATCAACGGGCTATGGAGATGCCCATCAATTGATGTCAATGTGAGGAGTAGGGATTTCCATGCAACGGATGCACTAAGAGCTATAAGTGTGTGAAAGCTCAACAAAAGAAACTAAGTGGGCGTGCATCCAACTTGCTTGCTCATGAAGACCTAGGGCATTTGAGGAAGCCCATCGTTGGAATATACAAGCCAAGTTCTATAATAAAAAATTCCCACTAGTATATGAAAGTGACAACATAAGAGACTCTCTATATGAAGAACATGGTGCTACTTTGAAGCACAAGTGTGGAAAAAGGATAGTAACATTGCCCCTTTTCTTTTTCTTTTTTTTTCTTTTTTTCGGTGGGCTTCTTTGGCCCCCTTTTTTATTTAGGCTTCTTTGGCCTTTCCTTTTTTTTCTTTTTTTTTCTTTTTTTTCATGGGGCAATGCTCTATATGATGATCATCACACTTTTATTTACTTACAACTCAATATTACAACTCGATACTGGAACAAAGATATGACTCTATATGAATGCTTCCGGCGGTGTACCGGGATATGCAATGATCTAGCGTAGCAATGACATCAAAAAACGGACAAGCCATGAAAACATCATGCTAGCTATCTTACGATCATGCAAAGCAATATGACAATGAATGCTCAAGTCATGTATATGATGATGATGAAAGTTGCATGGCAATATATCTCAGAATGGCTATGGAAATGCCATGATAGGTAGGTATGGTGGCTGTTTTGAGGAAGATATAAGGAGGCTTATGTGTGATAGAGCGTATCATATCACGGGGTTTGGATGCACCGGCGAAGTCTGCACCAACTCTCGAGGTGAGAAAGGGCAATGCACGGTACCGAAGAGGCTAGCAATGATGGAAAGGTAAAAGTGCGTATAATCCATGGACTCACATTAGTCATAAAGAACTCATATACTTATTGCAAAAGTTTATTAGCCCTCGAAGCAAAGTACTACTACGCATGCCTCTAGGGGGATAGATTGGTAGGAAAATACCATCGCTCGTCCCCGACCGCCACTCATAAGGAAGACAAACAAAGAAACACCCCATGCTTCAAATTTGTCACACAACGATTACCATACGTGCATGCTACGAGACTTGCAAACCTCAACACAAGTGTCTCTACAATCCACAACCACCCACTGGCATGACTCTAATATCACTATCTTTATATCGCAAAACTATTGCAAGGAATCAAACATATCATATTCAGTGATCTACAAGTTTATGTAGGATTTTATGACTAACCATGTGAATGACCAATTCCTGTCATCTCTCTAAATAGATATAAGTGAAGCAAGAGAGTTTAGTTCTTTCTACAAAAGATATGCCCATGCTCTAACGAATATAAGTGAAGCAAAAGAGCATTCTACAAATGGCGGTTTTCTATGTTAAGAGAAATAGGCAATCCAAACTTCAAATGATATAAGCGAAGCACATGAAGCATTCTATAAAGCCACACTCAAAATATTTAAGTGAAGTGCAGTGAGCATTCTATAAATCAGCCAAGGACTATCTCATACGAGCATGGTGCATAAAAGAAAAATGAAAACTAAATGAAAAAGACGCTCCAAGGTTGCACATATCACATGAACGAAACGAATTCGAAAACATACCGATACTTGTTGAAGAAAGAGGGGATGCCTTCCGGGGCATCCCCAAGCTTAGACGCTTGAGTCTCCTTGAATATTTAATTGGGGTGCCTCGGGCATCCTCAAGCTTGAGCTCTTGCCTCTCTTCCTTTTCCTCATATCGAGACATCCTCGATTAGACACTTCATCCACACAAAACTTCAACAGAAAACTCGGTAAGATCCGTTAGTATAATAAAGCAACTCACCACTCTAAGTACTGTTGCAAACCAATTCAAATTTTGTTTTTTCATTGTGTCTACTGTAACATAACTTTTTCATGGCTTAATCCACTGATATAAATTGATAGATTCATTAAAACAAGCAAACTATGCATCAAAAACAGAATCTGTCAAAAACAGAACAGTCTGTAGCAATCTGAACATCCACCATACTTCTGGTACCCCAAAAATTCTATTAAAATTAGGAAAAATAAAAAATTTGTATAGGAAGACAGTGCAAAAGGAATCAGAACCAATTGGAGTTCCAGTTAGAAATGTAAAATCGTGCACCACAGCCAAAGTTTCTGTCCTGCACCGTACAAACCAACAAGCAATGTAAACATCCTAAAGGCAAACCTTGGCACATTATTTTTATAATACAATGGAATTGTACAAGGGGATAATTATTTTTGATGAAAATTTTCTGTAATTAAGATTCACAAAGTTTCCGTGAGCATGAATAAAGTTCAAGGAGCTCTCCCACTTCAACAATGCTTGTCTCTCTCATTTTCACTTTCCTTTTTGAAAAGTTTTTAGGTTCCCCTCTTTATTTTTTTTGTTTTTAAACTGTATGAAAGCACTCAATAGAAATAAATGACTCTCTAAAACTTCCGGGTTGTCTCCCTGTCAGCGCTTTCTTTAAAGCCATTAAGCTAGGCATTTAGTGCTCAAGTAATGAATCCACCCGGATCCCAAGGTATATCAAAGCCAATTTTAATTAACAATGATTTGTAATTTAGTAGTGAGCACAAAGTAACATATATCAAGAAACAACGAAGTCTAACTCTCTTCCTATGCATCGGCATGTCATAAAAGAACAATTCATGCACACCAAGTAAAGGCCAATGCATAGTATAAGCAATTTCTTACAATTCTATCGTGTTGGAAACATAGAGAGGTGGAGACATAGTTCCTATCTCATAATAATTGCAAGTAGGAGCAGCAAGAACATGCATATTATATCTATTAAAATCATCTTGTGCAATGGTAAAAGGAAACCCATCAATATAATCCTTACCAAGTGCAAATTTCTCCGATATAGTGTAGGTTGGAGAATTAAAAAAGATAATAGGACTATCATGCGTGGGTGCAATAGCAACAATTTCATGTTTAACATAAGGAACTATAGCAAGTTCATCTCCATAAGCATAATTCATATTGGCATCTTGGCCACAAGCATAGCAAGCATCATCAAAAAGGGATATTTCAAGAGAATCAACGGGATCATAACAATCATCATAGCATTCATCCTTCGGTAAGCACGAAGGGGAATTAAACAATGTATGAGTTGAAGAGTTACTCTCATTAGAAGGTGGGCACGGGTGATCAATCCACTCTTCCTCCTTTTGTTCTTTGCTCTTCTCATCATCTTTTTCATCCAATGAGCTCATAGTTTCATCAATTTCTTCTTCCATAGCTTCCTGCAAAATATTAGTCTCTTCTTGGACAACGGAGACTTTCTCAATAAATGCATTAATATAGTAATTGTATTCATAATTTTCATAGCAATATCTAAGTATAGCAAGATTTTCAGGCCTATAAACATCATCATCTAAAGCTTCATACTTTTCAAATAAATATTCAATTTCATAAGCAGCCTTAAAAGCAACAAATTCTTCTATTTGTTCCACATCATAGTAATCATATATACCATTAGCATAAGAAGCTAAGGTTTCATTATCATTAAATTTGCATGAAAAGGGAAGGTGTGGATCCTTCATCCTAGAGCAACAAGTAATATCATATCTCAAGCATAGATCCCGGGCATACCAACGCAACATAATAAATTGATCCCATAATAGTTTCCCTTTTTGTGTCGAGCGATAATCCCTAAAGTATTCACGTTGATCCAACGTGTCTCCCATTATAAAGTTGAATGGGGTTTTCTCAGGATTATCAAAGTAGTACATAATATCTTTCACATAATGAGAATCGAGGGTTTTAGGAGTTACCCCATCTCTATGAGCAGCAACTACACCTAATTTTTTTGGTATTTTGCGTTCCATATCCATAACTAAAGATAGAGAACAACTTAGAACAACAAATAAAAAATTACTTAGTGATAAAGCAAACAAGCACACACGATAATATTCACCCCACGCTATGACTCCTCGGCAACGACGCCAGAAAAAGGTCTTGATGACCCGCAAGTATACGGGATAGTTGTAGCCTCTTTCGATAAGTAAGAGTGTCGAACCCAATGAGGAGCTAAAGGTAGAACAAATATTCTCTCAAGTCCTATCGGCCACTGATATGACTCTACGCACGCTTGACGTTCGCTTTACCTAGACCAAGTATGAAACTAGAAGTACTTTGTAGGAGTTGTTGGATAGGTTTGCAAGATAATAAAGAACACGTAAATAAAAAGTAGGGGCTGTTTAGATAAAGATGCAATAAAGTAAATATAGCGAGTGTGGAAAAGTGGTGGTAAGAGTTGTGAAATTGTCCCTAAGCAATTGACTATGTTACTAGACCGGTAATCACTATTGCAATTCTATTTGAGGGAGAGGCATAAGCTAACATACTTTCTCTTCTTGGATCACATGCACTTATGATTGGAACTCTAGCAAGCATCCGCAACTACTAAATATTCATTAAGGTAAAACCCAACCATAGCATTAAAGTATCAAGTCCCCTTTATCCCATACGCAAACAACCTACTTACTCGGGTCTGTGCTTCTGTCACTCACGCCACCCACCATAAGCAAATCATAAACATATTGCAAACCCTACAACAGGAATCCCTCATGCTTGCGTGACACGGAGGGCACAATAGGACAGCACCAATAATAAAACATGCAACTCAAACCAATCATAGCAATTCATCAATCACCGATAGGACAACGAAAATCTACTCAGACATCATAGGATGGCAACACATCATTGGATAATAATATGAAGCATAAAGCACCATGTTCAAGTAGAGGGTACAGCGGGTTGCGGGAGAGTGGACCGCTGGATATAGATGGGGGAAGGTGATGGAGATGTTGGTGAAGATGGCGGAGGTGTTGGTGAAGATCGCGGTGATGATGATGGCCCCCGGCGGCGTTCCGACGCCACCGGAAGCAAGGGGGAGAGAGCCCCCCTTCTTCTTCTTCTTCCTTGACCTTCTCCCTAGATGGGAGAAGGCTTTTCCCTCTGGTCCTTGACTCCCATGGCTTAGGAGGGGCGAGAGCCCCTCCGAGATTGGATCTATCTCTCTGTTTCTGCGTTCCCAGATTATACCTCTTCACCGTTTCTTTAATATCCGGAGATCCGTAACTCCGATTGGGGTGAATCTTTCGCCCAGATTTTTCTCGTAAAATTAGCTTTCTTGCGGCAAAAGAAGAGCGTCAACCGCCTTACGGGGGGCCCAGGAGAGTCCAGGGCGCGCCTGCCTCCTTGGGGCGCGCCCCCTATCTCCTGGCCCCTCGGGCACCGTCTCGTGTTGATTTTACTTCCCAAAAATCACAAATATTCCAAATAAATTCTCCGTCCGTTTTTATCCCGTTTGGACTCTGTTTGATATGGGTTTTCTGCGAAACATAAAACATGCAACAAACAGGAACTAGCACTGGGCACTGGATCAATATGTTAGTCCCAAAATAGTATAAAAAGTTGCCAAAAGTATATGAAAGTTGAAGAATATTGGCATGGAACAATCAAAAAATATAGATACGATAGAGACATATCAGGGTGGTCCTCAGTGTCAAAGATGATGGGTGTGCCGGACCATTTCAGCGGCTTCTGCGCGTCAAACGATGGTTCCACCGCAGTGACCTCGCGCGCCCACTGCTTGTGTTGGCGGTGAGATGTATGCAGCGAGGGGCCACCATCGATGCACATGGCCTCTATGGCTTTCTGAAACTCGTGGTCACCGGACTCGTCGTCCTCGTCACGATCATTGTCTTCTTGCTTCTTGTCGCGGTCCCGGGCGGGCCTCTCTTGCTGATTATCCTTGCTGCGGCGGCCTCGTTAGCCGCCATGTTTCTTGCCGGATCCTTCGGCACCATCTGGGACTTTATCCTTGTCCCGCCGCTCAGACTCGGCTTTTTGCTTCTCGGCGAGCAGCTCTACTTGCCGGCAGTTTTGGAGATCGTGGCCCTTGGTGCGGTGGATCTTGCAGTACTGCTTGTCGGAGCCTCCTGGTTGTCGGCAACCGCCAAGGCCGAGCAAGCGTCACACCCGGCAACCTCCTTGCCGGGGTCGCTCGCCTTGGTCTTCTTAGTGGTACCGGTGTCATCGGATCCCTCAACGGCAAGCACGGCCTTGCCCTTGCGCTTCCTATTGCGGCATCAGCCCTTCTTTGCTAGGGTGGCGGTATCGCCAGTGGAGTCGGTTTCCGCACCAGCATCTTCACCGGGGTACTTCCTTCTCTCCTCGGCACGAGCGCACCGATCGGCCAGAACATAGAGCTCGACCACATCCTTAACCTTGTTCATCGCCAGTTCTTCGCGCATCTTGCGATTGCGCACATTCTGATGGAACGCACTGATCACGGCGGCGGGATGAACATCGGGGATGTTGTACTGCACCCGGCTGAATCTTTGGATGTACTTGCGTAGGTTTTCTCCTTCCTTCTAGGGGATGATGTGCAAATCACTCGCCTGGCCATGCGCTTGGTGACCTCCGGTAAAGGCACCAACAAACTCATGGCACAGACCCGCCCAAGAAAAGATGGAGTCCACCGGCAAGTGCATCAACCATGACATAACATTAGGCTTAAGTGCCAACGGGAGGTAGTTGGCAAGCACCTTATCGTCGCGGGCCCCAGCAGCTTGCATCGCGATGGTGTAGATGTTGAGGAACTCTGACGGGTGAGTCTTGCCGTTGTACTTCTCGCCAACGTCGGGTTTGAATGTACGGTAGGAGGGCCACTGGAACTGCCGCAGCTCACGGGTGAAGGCCGGACAACCCACCTCGTAAGGTAGGCCGCTGTAGCCTCCCGGCGCTGGGTGATCCGTGGCAGGCTCTGCCCGCCTGTCCGACTGGTGGCGGGCGTCACGTTGGCGCTCGATCGTAGTTCAAGCGTCCGCATGAGCCTGCTCCCGAAGGACTTGGCGCTGATCGCGGTTGGTCCGCGGGTCGGACGATGCAATGGAGATATCATCACGAGCGTCGCCACAATGGGTCGACGCCCGGGGCAGTCGGGATGGAGGTGGGGAGTACACCGTGGCCGCGTCGCCTCCGGCGTGGCCTCCGCTTGCACGTGGCTGCCCGACGGAGCAACGATCAACGGGTTCCGCTAGCCGCAGCCCGTCGTTGTTGGCGATGTCGACGAGGCTCCAGACGGTGGCCCTCCATTCGTCGAGCTTCTCCGTGGCGGGAGGAAAATCGAGGAGCAGCTGCACGCGCGCCAGGGCTTCCGCCGGTGTGGGTGGCGGCAAAAGCTGGGTGGACCGCGATGCGCCTCGACTCCTAACCATGTTAGAAGGAGCTGCGTCGCGGCTCCGCAGCCGTTCGCCACGTCCATTAGTACCTCGGCATGCATGCTGGCCCTCTTCTTCATTTGATGGACACACGGGACTCTTCCCAGGGCGGCGTGCAGGGTCACTGACAAGATGACGCCGCTCGTCACGCACAACCTAAGAGGAGCGCACCGTGGGCGCCGGTGTTGGTGTCTTGGAGACCACCGTGCCGCCGCCTGGCAGGACGGCGGCACCCTTGGAGGGCCCCGCGCCGCTTGCGGGGGGCCTGACTCCGTCTCTGGAGCCTGCGGTTGGTGGCTCGTCGCCCGACGCATGAACGACGCCGCTCGCCAAGCCCAGACCATCAGGGCGATGTGGATGTTCGCAGGCCGCGCCACAGGTCCTCTCTGCGACCGGCCCGCTACCGGTCCGCGTCAGTACCAAACCGGTCCCGGACGAACCGATCGTGGTGGTCGCCTTCTTCTTAGGAGCCATGGCGATGAAGAACAACTAGGCCAACTGCTGGACCAGATTCTCACAATAGCGCTCCCCCTACCTGGCGCGCCAAAGATGTCGGTGGGAAACGACACCTATGGGATCACTGGAATCCCTTCTATGGTTGCAGGGCGCGGGGATCATGAGAAGAGTAGGACTAACAGGTGACACAAGGAGGATTTACCCAGGTTCGGGCCGCAAATATGCGTAAAACCCTACGATCCTACTTTGGTGGATGTATTAGTGCTCTCGAGCTCTCGAACTAGCTCTGGGTGCTGAGGGGTTCAAAAGAACCGAATCCCCTCTCCGTGCGCCATGGGCCTCCTTTTATAGGCGAAAGGGGCCGCCACACTGGCACACAGGAGGTGGAAAGTGCTACAGTATTGTGAGTTTATCGCTAGCATTACAGGACAAGACGCATTTAATGCGAGACTTAGGTGTCCCTTTGCTTTATCGGGGACGGGAACGAGGCCCGTCCCGTCCATCGCCGCTCCTTCATCCTTCGACACGCGCCCTGGCCAGCGATGCACGCGGCGCCATGTAGGCAGGCAGGCAGCTGAGGTGGCGCGGTGGTGGAGCCTCCATGAAGGATTGCATGCTGCCACGCAGGTGCCTACCTAGCTGGTTGAGTTGGCAGCTGCATGCGAATGGCGGTGAAGACTTGGTTGGCGCGGGCCTGGCGGTGGCCCTACCGGTGCGCTTGGCGAGGGCTTCGTCGGGTGGCCCGACAAAGGTCTTGCCGGGTAGCCCGGCAAGGGTCTTGCCGTGGCGCGCTGGTTTCCTCGGCAAGGGCCCTCGCCGGGGGTCTCATGGGTTTCTTCGGTGAGGATGGTTGCCTTCCTATCCTCATTTGGTCTTGTCTTTTCCTCGTCTTCACAAAGATCTGCATGCCACCACAGAAGTGCCTCCCGAGCCTTGCCCCAACGTGTTTGTCGAATGTTGGTGGGCTCAAGGGTGGCTCACTTTGGCTGGCGCGGGCGAGCTGCCCCGGCAAGGGTCTTGCCGGGGTCGCTGAGGCTGCCCCAACAAGGGTCCTTGCTGGGGGAACCTGCCACACCCATCTGATCCTTGTGGTCTTGGTCCTTGTTGTTGCTTCGTTTGCCTTGTGGCCTCGGCTTCTCTTCGGCTTCCCCTTCCTGCCGTGTTTGTGCGTGGCCATGGTGGGAGGCTCTGACTGCCCGTGCACAAGTAAAGGTGTCAAAAGGAGAACCCCTACTTTTGTACACCGACATGCCCACATACCTTTCGACAACTATATGAACTAACCGGACGAAATTCGTGCAAACAAAGCAAATTTCAAACTAACCGGATGAAATTCATTACATTTCGAAAACTTTTCCTACAAACTGGACAAAATTCATTACATATTTCGCACAAACCGTACTAAAACCTACTGTAAACCTAATCTAAGCGATCGTCGGCGCCCGACCACCATGTCCGACCATGAACCTGAGAAAGCCGGCCATTGCCTTTGCCTCCTCCTCATCCGCCTCGATAACCTCCTCCTCCGAAGCACAAGGTTTTGAAGATTTCCGCCTCCACGTCACCGTCAAGCAGCTAATCAGCCGCCGATGTTTACCCCACCAAGCTTGGCGTCGACTGAGTGGAGTAGCGGCGGCCTTCCTACGACCAGAACGGCGGCAACCTACCGTGTACTACTCTTCCTCGCTGCCGGCTGCGCCCGCGCACACGCGCTGACTTCATGGTCGTTGTCGGTGTCAAAACCGGCGGATCTCGGGTAGGGGGTCCCAAACTGTGCGTCTAGGCGGATGGTAACAGGAGACAAGGGACACAATGTTTTACCCAGGTTCGGGCCCTCTTGATGGAGGTAAAACCCTACGTCCTACTTGATTAATATTGATGATGTGTGTTACAAGAGTAGATCTACCACGAGATCAAGGAGGCTAAACCCTAGAAGCTAGCCTATGGTATGATTGTTGTTCGTCCTATGGACTAAAGCCATCCGGTTTATATAGATACCTGAGAGGGCTAGGGTTACACAGAGTCGGTTACAATGGTAGGAGATCTACATATCAGTATCGCCAAGCTTGCCTTCCGCGCCAAGGAAAGTCCCATCCGGACACGGGACGAAGTCTTCAATCTTGTATCTTCATAGTCTTGGAGTCCGGCTGATGATGATAGTTCGGCTATCTGGACACCCCCTAGTCCAGGACTCCCTCAGTAGCCCCTGAACCAGGCTTCAATGACGACGAGTCCGGCGCGCATATTGTCTTCGGCATGGCAAGGCGGGTTCCTCCTCCGAATAATTTATAGAAGATTGTGAACAACAGGATAGTGTCCGGCTCTACAAAATAAATCCCACATACCACCGTAGAGAGAATAATATTTACACAAGCTCAATCTGCTGACGTATTTCGTGGCGTGACGTCACACCACTACCAAGCCTTTACTCGAATTGTTTTTATTGTACCACCTCAGCGCGTTTAGCGAAGCGGTTTCCTTGGCACGTCTTGTCGAAGCAGAGATCGTGTTCCCCTTATTCTGGGATTCCCATCAATACGGACGTGGGTAACCCAACCGCGCCCGTTGCCACGCCCCCTCCATCGAAGGCGGGTTCCAAACAGTCACGGGGACGACTCTTGGTATTCTTCCTCTTTATAACGAGACCAAGGCCCGTTCTTTTTCTTCAATCCTCAATCGAATCCGCCTCTCGCCCCAAGTTCCAACACCCAGGGCTCCAGATTCGGATACTTTCGACCTTTGACAATGTTCGGCCCCGACCTACGAGGCCGGTGGATGCCCTCTTCCATCACGGAAGAAGACATGCTAAAGCTGAGAGACGCCCGGTACTTGACCTACGAGATTTCGTATAGGTTGCCTGCCCGAGGGCAAGTTATTCCTACTCCCGAGCCCAGCGAGAGCGTCGTGTTCGTGTCTCACCTCCGTCGGGGTTTAGGCTTCCCGATGGATCCCTTCGTGAGGGGGCTCATGTTTTACTATGGGCTGGAATTCCATGACTTGGCTCCGGAGTCCATCCTCCAAATCTCATCATTCATTGTCGTCTGCGAAGCCTTCCTCCGCACTACCCCTCACTTCGGCTTGTGGCTCAAAACCTTCAACATGGAGCCGAAGATGATAGAGGGGCGTCAGGCAGAGTGCGGCAGGGCGATTATAAGCAAGAGGGCCGATGCTCCATGGCCCGAGGGCTCTTTTCAGGAGGAGCTCGGCTTGTGGCAACAGGAGTGGTCCTATATCACCGCTCCCAGGGGCAGCAGGCAGAGGCCGCCGCCCGTCTTCTGCTCGGGCCCTCCACAACGGCTGACGTCATGGGTCAACAAGGGGCTTAACTGGGGGCCGTCCAAAGACGTACCCCTATTGCAGGACCGGATTCGAGGCCTCCAAGAAAGGGAGATTAATCTGGTCGTAGTGGCACAGGTTATGCTGATTGGGCGCCTTCTGCCCTGCAAACGTCGCCCCCTCCGCCTGTGGGAATTTAATCCGAAGGGGGCACGAGCTCTCCAACACTTCATGGGTTTGACACCCGCGGAGATGTACAAACTGTTCTTCGGATCGCAAGAGATGCGTTCGGACTTGACCGAGGATGCTAGCCTAATCTGCAATCGCCCGGATACTCAAGTAAGTAGCCCTGTGTCCGGACATATTGTCCATTTATTTATCATGGGTTTGCCGTTTAACCAGCTATCTCTTGGACAGGAGTGGATAGCGCAAGCAAAACTGATACGGTGTCCGGCCCCCCTCTCTGAGACCACGCTGGATCCCGTGTTAGTCAAAATTTTGGAGGTTGCGCCTTCAGAGGAGGGCAAAGGGGGGCACAGGGAAACTACCACCTCTGTCAAGGAGGCTTTCAGTAAGGGGGGAATCGAGAGTCCCTCCTTCCAGGGGGAGAAGAGGACTGCTTCCGAAGATCCGGAGGCCAAGGCCTCAAAGCGGGGAAAGAAATCTGCACCGGAAGGTCCTGCGCCGGGAAGAGCCCCAGCCGTACTGTCTCCTCAGAGGAATCAGCCCTCCAACGAGCCGTAAGTAAAAAGGGGGGGATTTTGTAATAGGGAACACCCCTGCTTTATTTCTAAGGGTAACCAAAGTTTTCACCTTGTAGTTCGGATCTCAGCCCATCTCAGCATAGCTCATCTTCGGGGGACCTTCGTCCGGAGATGATGGAGAGCGAAACGCCTCCATCTGCCGCCCCGTCGGGCGGGGCGGACGACCCTGAGGTGTCGTCACGGAGGGTCTCCCCGAGTCTGGCGGGGCCGGAGAGTCCGGCACCCATTGGAGTACGGCCGGTGGAGCTGCAGGATTTGCTCAAGAGGGCGTCTATCTCAAAAGATCACCGCACATTAATGAGTATGGTGATTGAAAGGATCTCATCCGCCGAGAGCAGGTTGTATGAGGCCGTCGGAAGCTTGCTGACGGGGTTTGAGGTACGCAAAAAATGACATACCTTTTGACAGTTTTGCACATGAAGTGCGCCCTGTATAGATAGTAGCCCCTGAGACTTGGTATGCTGTCGAAAGCGACAGCGTGCCAAGGATCATAATCTCAGTTATAGAATGTCACCTTTCCTATGCAGGTGGCGAAACGTTCGGTGGCCAGCCGGACTGATGGAATTGCCGAGCTGAAGAGGCAACTCGATGTTGCGGATGCGGACATCGCGCTGGTTAATAAACGACTTGATGAGTCACAAGGTAGGTGGTTGCTCCGTGGTCGCCTAGTAAGGGAGCTGACGCCAATTCCTTACAATTTGTATGCTTGATGCAGATGGTGCCGCTGCTGTGGAAGACCTTCGAGCAGAGCTTGCTTGAGCCAAGGAGCAGGCCAGGAAAAGTGATGCGGCTGCCTTGAAGGCAGCGGAAGAGCTAAAAGCCGAAAAGGCTGCTCACTGCCGAAGCAGGGAAGAGATGGCCGGAATGGCCTTGAAATTGAAGATGCTACCGAACGCTGTGAGGTTCTTGAAGGAGAACGCCGAGTGGAGCAAGAGGACCTGAAGAAGGCCGCCGCCGAAGCCAAGGATGCCTGCGGTGCGATGCGGGCTATGAAGGAGGAACTGCGTCAGGCCGAAGACATTGCGGCTGGAAAGCCCTTTCTACTGCGTAGGAAGTTTATGGATCGAAGTATGCTCAGTTGGGCCAATTGTGTGGTGCGGAGGATCCTTATCTGGATTTGGTGGCAAGTGCCGCGGACGCAGTCGTGCACTCCGAAGCCAGGAGGATCACGAAATGGAAGAGCTTTTCTGGTCTCAATTCCATAGTCCGGAGCGTCCACTCCCGTTGGCTGATCGACTGGCTGAGTGGGCTGAGCTGAATAGATTGTCCGGACCTGCCATGACGGATGTAGTCGCTCATCTGTGGCCGGAAAGGCCCTAGCCGAAGAGTTATTTTGGCTTGTTGCAGCAATTCCTTGGGGCGGTGCCGCATATCAAGGCGATGAATCGGTCGGCATGCATAGAAGGTGCACGTATGGCTCTCGCCCATGTGAAGACATACTGGGCGGACATGGATGCCACCGCTGTTGCATCTCGGGGTTCGGACAAAAGCTGATTACCCGCCGAGCACTATTTTGAGGAAGTCATGTAGGGCGCTCGTTTAATAGAGTCGCAGTGCTCGAAAGATGTCATGTTCAAATGACGTGTATGATTTGTGAGATCATGTTTATAATGCAATAGCTTTTTATACTTGTGCGTTCAAGTATTGAACTATCTCCTGTGCGGCCGTATATGTATGTATAACCTGAAAGATGGCAGTCTTTGGCTTCAGCCCCCATGCACATGGTGCGGGGGTGTTTGCAAAAAGAAAAGCGTTTTTTCACACTTACTCCAACGTCTTGGTCCTTTTGAAGGAGGTGATAGCGTAGCAAACTAGGCAACCGGACTATAATGCTTTATCACTTTCACTTACTCGGGTCGCTAGTACTGCATCTAGCCAGCCAGCTGTCTTCCCCTGCGCAAAAGCGGGTCATGAGGCTTGTTAGTGTGGCCATTGTGCTTGGATTTTCCTGGCCGAGGTGTCTTGCAAGCCATTCGTCTCGGACGTTGTGCTTAAAGGCTGCTAAGGCTTCGGCGTCCGGACAATCGACTATTTGGTTCTTTTTGGTGAGGAACCTGTTCCAGAATTTGCATGCTGACTCTCCGGGCTGTTGAGTTATGTGACTTAGATCGTCTGCATCCGGAGGGCGGACATAAGTCCCCTTTAAAAATTGCTCGAAACGCATCCTCGAGCTCTTCCCAACTTCCAATGGTATTTTCTGGGAGGCTTTTGAGCCAATGCCGAGCTGGCCCTTTGAGCTTGAGGGGTAGGTATTTTATGGCATGGAGATCGTTTCCTCTGGCCATATGTATGTGTAGGATATAATCCTCAATCCAGACTTCGGGGTCTGTTGTTCCGTCATATGCCTCTATGTTTACGGGTTTGAATCCCGCTGGAAATTCATGATCCAGTACCTCATCGGTGAAACATAGTGGGTGTGCGGCGCCCCTGTATTTGGGTGTGCCGTTGTCTTCAAACGCTCGGCGGGTTGTGTTGCTTCCTGGAGTCTTCTTTTTTGGCCCATAGATAGACCTGACCGGGTCATCCTTTTTCCGAGGATCTTTATGCTGATCGTGTGCCGGCTTGTGTGCAGAGCCCCTTGCTGCTCTTAGCCTGTCATCTGGTCGTCTATCCGGCCAGGCGGCCTCTTTCTTTTTTGACTGCGGGGGCTCTAAGTCCTCCTCGTCGAATTCGGGCAGCAGCTTGCGCTTTGGGTAGCTCTTTGCCTGGCGACTAGCGCCATATTTATCTGTGGTATTGAGTACTTTGCTCCATCTCATTCTGAGTGCGTCCTCCGCTGTTTTGAGCTTCCGCTTTTGCTTCTTCAAACTTCTTGCAGTAGCGACGAGCCTTTTATGAAGGTTATTATGCTCTGGTGATGTGTTCGGTGTGAGATCGTCTAGGCTCTTCTTTTCGTCGGAGATGGGTTGCTTGGTGGCATGTTCGCCGTCCACTGCTTCGCCCAGCTCTAGGGCCGGGTCCGTATGGGTGCCGTTTTTATCGAGGCGGGACTTTGGGCAGCGCTTGCGTCGCTGTTTTGGTTGTTTATTGGGGGAGTTGTCCTCCGCCACGTCCCGTCGTTCCTCATTATCGCTTCCTTTTGGTGTATCCACCATGTATACGTCGTGAGTTGGGGTGTCTTTCCAGTGCCCGATAGGCGCTGGTTCTTGGTCGTCTCCGGCATCGTCATCCATACCGTCGATGTCTTCGGAGTTGAAGTCTAGCATGTCGGTTAAATCGTGGACAGTGGCTACTAAGTGGGTGGTGGGTGGGCTTTGAATTTCTTCATCGTCTGCAACCCAACCGTCTTGACCGCAGTCCGGCCAGTGCTATCCTGATAATGAGAGATACTTTAGAGAACTCAAGATGTCGCCGAAAGGTGAGCATTGAAAGATGTCTGCGGCAGTGAACTCCATGATCGGCGCCCAACCGGATTCGATTGGAGGGGGCGCGGGAGGTTCGGAGTCCGGCAAGGAGTCCGGCACCTCGGAGTCACGAGCTTCATTAGGGACAAGGTCAGTGTTTGGCTCTATCGCCGTAGAGATCGCAGCCCCTGAGGCGGTGTCTAGCCATCCGTCCTCGATCTGCGCAGCCGGCTCCGAATTGAAGATCGGAGCGGACTCGAGTGCGGCCTCCAGGATACTGTCCGGCTGCAGAGTTAAATCGTGCCCATCATGACAGTGTGGCACGCTCGGCTGTGGCTCGAATCCATCGACGATCAAGTCCCCGCGGATGTCAGCCATGAAGTTCAAACTTCCAAATCTGACCTGACGGCCAGGGGCGTAGCTTTCGATCTGCTCCAGATGGCCAAGCGAATTGGCCCGCAGTGCGAAGCCGCCGAATACGAAGATCTGTCCGGGGAGGAAGGTCTCGCCCTGGACTGCGTCGTTGTTGATGATCGAAGAAGCCATCGAGCCTATCGGTTACGACACAGAAGAACTCTCAATGAAAGCACCAATGTTGGTGTCAAAACCGGCGGATCTCGGGTAGGGGGTCCCGAACTGTGCGTCTAGGCGGATGGTAACAGGAGACAAGGGACATGATGTTTTACCCAGGTTCGGGCCCTCTTGATGGAGGTAAAACCCTACGTCCTGCTTGATTAATATTGATGATGTGTGTTACAAGAGTAGATCTACCACAAGATCAAGGAGGCTAAACCCTAGAAGCTAGCCTATGGTATGATTGTTGTTCGTCCTATGGACTAAAGCCATCCGGTTTATATAGATACCGGAGAGGGCTAGGGTTACACAGAGTCGGTTACAATGGTAGGAGATCTACATATCCGTATCGCCAAGCTTGCCTTCCACGCCAAGGAAAGTCCCATCCGGACACGGGACAAAGTCTTCAATCTTGTATCTTCATAGTCTTGGAGTCCGGCTGATGATGATAGTTCGGCTATCCGGACACCCCCTAGTCCAGGACTCCCTCAGTCGTGGCGGCGGAGGGTGGGCCCGAGGGGGGGGGGGGTGCCGGCGATCTCCTTCATTTGCTCCTGCGACAATACATCGAAGAGAGCTTTGGAGCGCACCCGGAGCGGAGCCGCTGATGTCCCTCGTCCGCTCCTGCGACAGTACGTCCAAGAGAGCTTCGGAGCGCCAGGAGGCCATGGTTGGAGTGGTGCTGACAGAAGGAAGGGACCGGAGGAGAATAAGTGTGGGTCTTTGGCTATGGCTGGGAGCTGGGGCTCAAGTTAATATAGCGGGCGAATGGCAATGAGCCGCGGCAGACGGATGGACAACTGGCGCTGGAGTAGGTTTGTCGGGCGTGAATGCGGACACTACTTCAGTGACTTAACTGCATATGCGTTGGGTTACTGACATGTGGGCCCAACGGGCATCTGGCCCGCATGTCAGTGACACACCAATTGCACCTGCAGTTAAGTTCGGTAAATGCGGCATTGATGTTCTGGAGAGACTGTGACCGTTTCAGGCGGGAAGCGTGCGCTAGCGATGGAAGGGGTTTCGGTAGGCTAGGGCGGTCAGACGCTGGCGTGGTGGTGAAGTGTGAACTCATGGATGACGAGCCTTTGAAGCATATGCGGCACATATTGACAACCGCTCTTGTCGCCAGCTAGCCTTCGACGACCACCATAGACACCACACAACCATGCATAACTTACGAATAATGGACGAACCGATCAGACACACACTCGTGTGAAGTGGCACTAAGATCGGTCGCTCACGATAGTACATACTCCGTACCATACTACCATAGTACCCTCTCTAGCTAGGCTGTTTTATAGATTGTCATTGTGATGGACGATATACATGAGCAAGGCGCTCCGAGTATGACCTTTGGTGTTGAGCCAGGTGAATACATGCTCGGCATTCGCGTAGGCCTCCATCAAACGTCTAAACAGTAATGTCAGGCACCACCGGGGCGCGCATGTGATTGGCTCGCCGTTTGCGTTGCGCCATGAGTAGGACCTTGATTTAGAGGGCGACATGCATGCATTAGCATGCTTTGACAACGTGAGCGTGAGTGTCTGACGCGAAGTATTTCATTTTCATTTGGCTGACAAGGGTGCGTTGCAGCGACGAGTCCGTGGTTTGATTCCCCACATATGCATAATTTTGGTTTTTATAGTATTTCTTTCTCCATTGACAGGTAGGCCCGCGTAGATAGATAAAGAACACGAGCTAATGAGGTGCATGCGGACTGTTTGACTGGTCAATCGGACAAAAACGGAGCTATACGCTGAGCCAGTGACCGTATAATCACCATATCTCGTATACAATGATCAAAGTGAGCTATCAAGACAAGTTCGATGACCGCCAATGCATTTTACTCGGTAATAAATGATCAGGATTGATGGGGAATCCAAATTTCCTTCGTCTTCTGTCCTTGAGCTCTTGACAAACCAATGCACTATACGGTTGTCCGGCCACTCCACCCTAGAGCTCTTACCAAGCGTCATTCATGCCACCGCGCCGCATACCAACCGGTAAGGCAGTGATGGCATCCCGCCGCACCGAGTTCCTCGCCGCCCACAACCGCACACAAAATGGTAGGGAAGCGATGGCATCCCACCGTGCCGAGTTCATCGCCGCTCGCGACCTCACAACTATGTGGGAGGAATTTGAAGATGCCAAGGCCGAATGGGCGGTAGAGAAAGAGGCGGCCAAAGCCACACAGAGGGAGAAGAAAAGTCATAAAGCACTCAAGAAAAGAGAGGCCCGACGCTGCAAGAAAGAAAAGGACGCACACGCTGATGCAGAGAGGTAGGCGGAGATCCAAGCACGGTGGGGTGTCGCTGACAAAGCCGGGAAGGAGAACGACGGCTGGCCAGCATGTGAGAAGTAGTAGTACTAGTAGTTAGTGTGTGTGTCTGTGTCTGGGTACGAGCATGTACCAGTACTACTAGTTACTACTGTAGTTTTTGGAGCAAATTACCAGTACATTAGCCTAGACTAAATGGAAAAATTCCTATCCTATGCATCAAATGACATCTCTTTCTCTATAGGAACTGAGATGCGTGTCATCTCACTTCCTATGATTTTCATATTCCTATAAAATTCCTATCATATGAACAAAAGGAGGCCTCTGTTGGAGTAACTACTGTAGCTAGCAGTATTGCTGGTACAGTAGTTTTCTTCAAGAAGCAGAATTCAACAAAGTCATGATGGTTCCTTTGTTCGAGCAACTTCAAAGTGGGAAGTGGGCCTATGATTTGACGGCTCATTAGTCATTATTACTGTGGCGCGACGACCGGGGTGACTCTCCCTTGGAGTTCTACGTGCATGGCAAGTGGACCAGGATGGTCGACGTCCCACATGTTGGCGAACGGAAGTATTATTTTCGATATCGAGGAGCAAGGAAACCGCGTGGTATAGTATCACTGCTGATTGGTTCTCAAAAAATAGTATCACTGCTGATTTATAATTATTTTTTATTTCTGATGAATGCTAGCGTTTCAACTCTTACGACAAAGAGTGCCAAACACGGCACGTGCTGGATGTCCCACACATCAGCGAAAGGAGTGGGACATGAACAACGTGGTAGAGCCCAGCGTAAAAAAACAGCGAGGTAGAGCGTCTCCACTTCTTCCACTTCTGGGTCGTGGACCACACGTAGTAGTACTTAGTGGTATGAATGATACAAAGTGCGACCTGGAGAGAAAGACACGTCTAGTTGGAAGGTCTCGGGGCATACACGTAAACAAATATAAAAGTTAATATGTGCCTCCAACTAATATAGTAGTAGTAGAGTACTTAGGCACGTACTCCATAACATCATCGTGCATTGCACGTACAACATTTAGTGGTAGTACGTAGTAAGAGACAAATGCCTCCCAAGAGTTCCCTTCTCGACCTACTTTTGGGTGTTTGGTAGAGTGTATGGAGGGTGCATGAGTCCACACTAGTTTAGCACAAATACACTAGAAGCATGCATGAAGAGGGATGTTGAGTTGAGCATGCATGAAGAGGGAACAACTATGCTGAGACAAGAACGCAACCAAACACACCCTATATGCCATGCATGTTCATACCATTTGTGCCTTTCTACTTCACTTATTGCGCTACATTACTCAGGTTCGTACGTCCACTCCTAGGTACATGTCCGTCTTGTAGTTCCAGTCCCATGTGTTCTTCATATAGATGGAATGATCCTTGCATAACACGTGCACCTTGATGCTAGATGTCTTTCCTGTTGGCAAAAGGATGAACAAAGCTCACGTAAAAAAATAGAGTGGAAGAACATAGATTCCCGAAGACCGAGAAGGAGCAAGGAACCTCGTGGTGGAGCATCTACACTCATAATATTTAATATTATTCAGTGATATAAAATCAACCAATCATCTGCACAGTGGACTGGAAGAGTATGAAACACGGCAGCCCAGTGTAGTTACATCATACTAGTACATGGCTAACCCACGCTATCACCATATTTCTTGGCTTCCGTGCGACACCTATCTATAGTAATCTAGCAGCCTGTATCGCTTCTCCCTCCTCGTCTCTCTCAAAGTGCGGCGGGCTGGCGTTTTTGCCGTCTATTGAGATCGGTAACTCATCACATGTTAGCGACATGCCAAGAGCATTCTAAAAAAATTCCTTTCACGTTCCGTTTTCAAAAATAAAAAAAATCCTTTCATGTACGAATTTGACTGTATACTTTGAGCAACTTGCATGTCCTATACTGCTCCCGTTTGATGCTCTAACTTAGCTAGAGGTTAGACTAACCCATGACTAACCCTGAACTAACTATAGCCAAAGAGGTGTTTTGGTGACAGGGTTAGATTGACAATAAATGCACTTGATGGAGAGAGAAAAGTGATTTTTCAGTGGTCCCAATGAGAACTATCTCTAGTTAGCACCTCTTGGGTGGGATAGTTTTTTTTGGTGGGTTCGGTGCAACTTGCTCCAATTTAAACCCTCATGCTTGGATACTTTAGGGCTATTTGAGCCCCAACTAGCTCAAACTAACTCTAACCCATGGATCCAAACAAGGCCTATGGCCAGTCTCGACGCGGAGCAGTCGCGTGCACCGGGAAGCGGCGCTCTCTCGGCCGTCGCGCCACTTCAAAGCCGGCGCCAGTGAGAGGTCGCCTCCGCTCTGGCCGGGCATTAATGCGGCACTGACGCTCCAGGGCGACGCCGACCGTTTCACACGAGAAGCGCGCACTGGCAAGGGAGAATAGGTTTTGAACCGTTTTAGGTGTAGTACTGGGAGTTTGCAAAACTACTCAATTATTGCATTAGTTTCCTAAGAAATTGTGGTAAAAAAGGTTACTCCAGAGCCCGCTTGCCTTCTCCTTCCTCTTCCACCGCCCGCGCACGTCCGCAGGAAGTGACCAGTCAACCCTTATATAGGAGTTCTAGCACAAAAAGATGCATGCATGGCCACTAAAATTTCCATATTAAGGCGCCGCTCCGGCGGGAGTATGGCGTATGTTATTACCTTCGGCCGGGCCATGGCTACCGGGCGACGGCGACTAGAGAAGAGGCGGCGGGAGGGGAATGAATGCAGCTACTATTTGGGTTCGCCTTCCAGCTTAAATAAATGCGCAGTATCACGTGTACCCGCGGGTGCACAAATTGTAACATACGTGTCTGCTTAAGTGGGCGTCACATAACTGGTGTGTGTGTGTGAGAGAGATTCTGAGAGACAGAGTGCGTGTGTGCGACTCTACTCTTTGGACATGTACTCAACCTTTTGCATCGGGATATAAGTATAATGGTATTTACTTTAGCTAGTGGCCATGTTAACGTGGTTGTGTAAAAAAAATGTCATGTCCTTCTCGTGATTTGCGTTATATAATTACAAGCAAGATGCTCGTGCATTGCACGGAACATCAATATGCATTTTTTACAAAACACCTATTGTGATTGACCTATGCAGGAGAAATCCCATGTGTAAAAACTAATGATATCTCTAGAATTTTATCGGAAAACTGGTATCTCGAGAATGTCATCGGAAAAATGAAAGATGAGAGATAAGGTGAGGAGGAGTGGAGCGTGGTGGTGACTGGTGGTTGGAATGGGCGGATGCATGGGGATGGACGGCGCCGGCAGGCGGCAGCGGCCACCATGCTAGATTGTTCCAGAGACTTCCTTTTTTAATTGCTGAGCAATGAGGTTGTGGGAGATAAGGATGTGGAGAGAGGTGCGGGTATATTTTGTAAAATTATCATAGTTTGCTTTCTATCCGTCAGATATAGATCAGACGGTCTGTATTACAAGATGGCAGGCACACCATCATCGCCAACTCATTTTTTTATAAGGGTACAGATGATAAGTTTGCTGACTACTAAAGTAAAGTGGAATTTGTCCATGTTATGCAAGTAAATTAAGGTGATTGTTTATCATACGGGTAAGGTTGGATGAAGGGTGGTAGGAACAAATACTCCGCCTAGAGCATGTGTGTGTGAGATGGAGTCTTAGTGTGTGTGTGTGTGTGAGAGAGAGAGAGAGATGGAGTCT
>NC_041393.1:575363036-575387808 GCF_002162155.2 Triticum dicoccoides
GGGTGTGCGTGCGTGTGTGCGTGTGTGCGTGTGTGTGTGTGTGTTTGTGTGTGTGTGTGAGAGAGAGAGATGGCGTCTTAGTGTGTGTGTGGGTGGGTGGGTGTGCGTGCGTGCGTGTGTGTTTGTGTGTGTGTGTGTCGCGGGGTCCTCGGTGGCGGATGTAATTTAAGTGTGCATGGCTTCATCATAGAGAGGTGATGTGTATGGCAGAGGCCACCAACGATGGGGTGCGAGAGAGAAAATGCCCGTAGAGAGGGAAGAGAAGGTGTGTGCGCGTGAGAGGAGTCGACATCGAGAGAACGTGTTTGTTCGAGAGACACCAAGGAAGACTACTATATATCGATAATGCATGTAGGCGGGAATTAAACAAAGGGATGGTCTTATTGGTTTCTAGGCTATAGGGAAGAGTGAGAGGCAGGGGGGTAGCTAGAAGGAGATTGTTAAGTGTGAGTGTGTGTTTTACCCATCCAGATGGAAGTTATGTGCACACAAGAGGAGAACGATTCGATGTGGCGTTAGGATTAAGGGTAATTAACTACGTATGGAGACATACAGACCTTGAACGTGCATGTGTGAGAGGTACATATGTATATGTGGGATGTGTGTGTGCGCGCGTGCATGATCGAGATAAAAGAAAGAAGACATAAGTCATAAGATCAATTACATGGGAGAGACGGATCGGTATGACAATATGCATGCATGTGAGAATGCAGGGAATAAGGCCCGACAATTGAGCATGTGTTTTTGTCTTTAAGAGATAGTGGCGTGGGCTGGAGCATGCATCTATGGCGAGCAGAGAGAGTGAGGCACAACGATTGTGCAAAAGAGATCAACCTATAAATGCATATGTATGGAGAGACATATATAGTGTGGGTGATAGGAAGCAAGACTCCGTGTGAGAAAGAAATGTTGACGTAGAAACTACAGATAGATACAGAGATGGAGATGCTAGCTAGAGTGACATCCGCTAGTTTGGGTGTTGGAGATGACCGCCGGGTGGTTTAGAGGGTGTAGTTATATATGTGTGTGTGAGAGAGAAAAATAAAAAGAGGGCACTTGACTGCATGTAGAGAGAAACATATGTAGTGTGCGTGATAGGAATCAAGAGTGAGGGTGAGAAAGAAGGTTGATGGAGAAACAGATAGATAGAAAGATAACGATGCTAGCTAGTGTGCGTTAGAGATAGGAGTCGAGTGGATCAGAAGGCTGAGTTATGTGTGTGGGTGTGAGAGAGATAGAGAGAGGGTGCATGTGAGTCACATACAAACAGATATCAGAGAGAAATGAGATCCCGAGAGACGGAGTTTTGTGTCTGCGAGAGAGAAAGATATTTCACAACGAGAGTGCTAGCTAGAGAGACATATGAGGGAACGCAAGATATCTCTAGGGAGAGAGAGAGAGTGTGTGTGAGCAACATACAAGAGAACAATGGAGAAATATGAGATCCTGGGAGACAGAGTTTGTGTTTGCGTGTGAGAAAGAGATATTTAAGAGGAAGAGTCGTAGGTTCTAATATCTAAGGAGCGAAAGACATCTCTGTATGAGGGGTGTGCGAGTGGCACACATGGGAATAGTAGAGAGAAATAAGACCCCGGGAGACAAAGTTTTGTGTTTGTGTGAGAGAAAGAGATTCCACATGGAGAATCATAGTTAGAGACACATAGCAGGGAGCGAGATATACTTAGAGAGAGATAGAGTGATGAAGGTCGAGGGAGAGAGTACCGTTAGTGTGTTACGAAGATAAAAGATCATTGTGGACATACAGGTATCACGAGAGGTACCTGAGAGACGATGAACACGTATAGGTCCAGAGAATAGTCCTATATAAGCATGAGTGATAGCTATATGATACGAATATCTAGATTAAAGGGGATTCAAATATTTAAACTGGAGATCACGACATCGATAATATCATAACGCAAATTGGTGTATCAAACATGCATATTCATTTGAATTTGGGCACACGTGTAATGTTATATAGTTTATCAATATTGGTGATCCATAGATTCTTTAATTACAAACAATGCATGGTTTGTATGCAATTAATGTCTAAGCGGGATTACACTATATGTTGCGTGTGTGAAACACATTATACATGTTTGAGAAGTAAAAAAACCCGCATGAAACACACATTAATTGGAGACAGTTAGCGAGGAATGCATACATTGGATTTCAACATAAAGTGGTTTCAAATATTTGAAAATCCAAATTGATGGATACAACCTTACGAATCTGAGATCATGCCATTTGTAAACCATATTTATGTATAAATGGTGTTGTGCTTTTGAAAGTATATATAAAAAATGATGTATATAGAATTTAATTCCAATTGAAAATGGACCCCGCCCAAAAAAATAGAATACAAACGGGATTCCAATTGAGTTGGCACGATAAACGTGCACTCTGCAAAATTTGAACGAAGCAGGGAAAGTTGCAGTAATCGCCCGAAACCAAAATCTGCGAGATTGAAATTACTACTGCCTATCCCTGCCACGCAAAGCCTATCTGCTGGATTTCTATAGGTTTCGATAGGGGTAGGTTTGTAATTTCACCCAAACGTGACGTAACCGCCTCTCACCCAGATTCATACACGGTGGGCGCCAAAACACAGTGTGTCCTCGGCCAAAATCGACTCCCTCCCCGATTCATATTCATACACGATGGGCGCCAAAAACAAACTCTCATCGGCAAATATTCGGTGTATGCGAGATTACTGTCCTATCCCCAACCAACTAATATTGCTGTGATGTAGTAGAAATGTCAAACGGGGGCTAAGTTTGTAAATCTCCTTGCATTTGAGACAAGCGAGCCCTGAATACATGGTTCCCCCTTCCTCTCTACCTCCCTTTTCCCTATTCGTACTCCGTGGGCGCCAAAACACCCTCTCCACCCCACCCTCCTCCGTCCGCCGCCGTCCGCCACCCCATCCACCGCCGTCCTCCTCCACCATGCCGGAGCTGATACCCCGTCGCCGCCGTCCATTACAAGAGATCGACCTCCCTCATCCACGGCTTCAGACCGGGATCCTTGCATCCCGTCCTCTCGCTTCATCCCCGCCATCGTCCACCTTGCCGGCACCGCTCCTATGGCCGTCTCGTCCACCACGCCCCGCCACCACCGTCTACCCTCCTAGATATGCTTCCATGCCGCCGACAGGCATCCCTACCGCAGCACCGTCAAATTCTCAGCAGATGCATACACGGCGCCGCACCAGAGGCGGTACTCTTTCGTATCTGCTTAACTTATTTATCACAGCAAGAAAATAGATCGCTACTGCTTTACTCTGATTTCTTGTCTTGGTTGTGAAGTTGCCTTTGTCCGGTTTGCACCTTCAGATCTGCTATGGCACGCTCAACACTATACTCCCAATGCTTATGGTTTTCCCCTTTTATATTCCACACTAATTAAATCATAGTAGACTAAATTTCAAAATTGGGTCAGTCAATTTTCAGAGCTCGCCGGAGTTCGCCGGTGCGAATGAAGGGGCTCGGGTGGTTGTGGGGCCTCACCGAATGAAGAAAACTCAACGCGAGTGGGGGCGGGGGTGGGCGTGGGGGTGGCAGAGGAACACAGGCGGTGGTGAACGGTGGTCCGGCCGGCGGCCCGTGCGGTGTTCTGTATGGGCAGAATCAGAGACGAGGAAGAAGAAGGGTTAGGAGATGTAGGATCTTCATCCAACCGCCTGAAATGGTCGAGAGACAGCTGGGAGTTGCATTCTTAATGCCCTCTGGTTCATCATGTGTGGGCACTGCGCAACCAACATTTTATTATCCAAAATCTGCTTGCTCTTCTTTACCATGTTCCTCTTCCGTTCTTCTTTAATATGTACTCTCTCTGTTCCTAAATACAAGTCTTTGTATAGATTCCACCATGGACTACATATGGAGCAAAATGAGTGAATCTACACTCTAAAATGTATCTGGATACATCTGTATTTGATCCATAGTGGAAATCTCTACCAAGACTTATATTTTGGAACAGAGGGAGTATGGTAGTAGTACAATATGTTCCTTGTACTGAAGATGAGCAAGGACATTTGCAGTGTAGAGGTCTATACGGTCAGTTGTCATGGACACTTTGAGCCTCTTTGATTCGTAGGATTTTGTAAACATAGGAATAGGATTTGTAGTGGCTGCCCACTTGAATCCTATAAGAATAGCAAGGAAATGCGGGGAGCTGTGTCGCCTTTGAGAGTTACACTGATATTAATAGTACCGCATCTTCACTTGAAGAGAGCTGGTATCCGAAGCCTTTCTAGATGTACCGGCAATACTAGCACATATATTCCAGCAAGTTCCACTTTGCTAATTTTACTCTGATGCTTAAGGTTTTCCCGTTATATCTACACTATGATCTGTGTAGCTGCTTTGTGTCGCACTAGTAGCAGTCCACTCTTGAAGCTAAACACTGCAATGACTTACAAAATTGTCACCAAGGCATTGAGTGCCATTCTGTATGCAATGAAACTCATACGCTCCCCACCTGTTGACTATTGTTCAGAATATGATCCTAATGACTCTTGTTCAAAATTGCCACATATAGAGAGACATCATGGAATTGCATTTCTTTGGGCGCTGTGATTCATCATGAGTGGGCAACCAACATTGTATGCAATGAATTGGAACCTCAAGAATGTGCTTCCTCTTCTGTTCTTTAACATGTTCCTCTTTGTTTATTCTGTATTTAGTACATAAAGTATGTTCCTTGTCAGGAAGGGGCGCAGGGACATCTGCAGTCAACAGCTGATAGAGCTGGCCTGTACGTGATCGATAGGCTTTCAATTACTAGCAGCAATACAACACCGTATTTTCAAGCCAGTTCCACCTTCTCGATTTATATATCGTGGTTATGGTGTACCCCTGTTATGTACACTATGATCTGCCTAGTTGTTGTGTGATCTTGTTATCATGGTTTGGCAATAAACTCTCTATACAGTATATTATGAACCTATCATCTGCCAACTATCCTTACTTCTGGAGCCTATTTTTTGTGTACTTGTGCCAGATTATATAAATGCACGCACCATATTACAACACACATGAGCTCTCTCATCAGAATCCAGTGATAGCACACAAGTGTTTATAGGGGCGCCCCTATATTAGAATATCATCTACATTACAAAGATAATCTCACAACTATTTATGTTTTCATGGTTCTTAGATATTATACACAATTACAGTGAATATCAGAATCCGCGCATCAGAAGAATATTGTGGAACACTGCAATGACTTACAAAATTGGCACCAAGGCATCGAGTGGAATTCTGGATGCAATGAAGCTCATACGCTCCCCACCTGTTGATTCTTGTTCAGAATATGATCCTAATGACTATTCTAACCTTGAGGAGTCAAAGGCAGATGGCCTGTCCTGTTCACCCATCAAGGTGCCTGTTCTAATTTGGCAAGGTTTTATTGATTGCATGTATCTTGCATATGCTGTCTTGCATTTCTTCTACTTTGGTGCACCGCCATCTTCTTAGTTTACTCATCATATATGTCGAGATGCCATGCCCATCCATTATCAATACATATTCCATCTATCATCATACCATGTTTTTCCACTCAAATGTTGTTCTTGTGCATCAGACATCAAAAAGGAAGAGGGTGATTGCCGAACCTGAAGGAGCACCAGCAAAGTCCTTGAAAAATGTGGTGGTGCCAGAGAAATCAGACAGCACCCCACTTATATTGGATGTACAACCAGTGACACAAAACATAGGACCGACTCCAGCAGAATGTACCCATACTTCACTGGCCACACCACTAGCCCCACCACACAGGACCTGCACTCCAGCAAAAGGTATACCGATTTCATTTGCCATAGGACCAGCTATCGTGGAATTAACACGTCAGATGTCCTTAGTGTGAGGACTTAGTCGCGAGGCCAACACATATATGTGGTAGCTTGAGAGGGGTTGAGCGGAATCGAGAGACGCAACACAAGACAAGGGTTTAGACAGCTTCGGGCCCCGAGAAACATCATCCGGTAATAACCCTACATGCTGTTTGTGGCTAGGTCTCATTATCATCATGAGGGAGTCGCCGTAAACCGGCTCTCCTCTAGTTGTGTCTAGCCCTAGAGATTGTTTCTTGCCTGTCCCTCTTTGGGGAGCCCCTCCCCTCCTTATATATGTTGAAGGGGCGGTTTACATGAACTGTTCCTAGTTGGATTAGGACTACTCTGTTACAAGTGGAGTCCTAGTCTTGCTTCCTTTGTAAGGGAATATTCCTTGTGCTTTCCTCATAAACCGTCCCACCATAGCGTGATCCACCTTCCATAAACCGCTCGTTGGGCCACCGGGTCTTGTCGCTCCTCTGACCGCCTGCCGGATTACCAATGAATCGTAAACCGCTAGGTCCAAGTGGGTCGCCAGTGAATCGCCAAACTCTAGCCGGGTCATACATCCGACGGTTTATACCGCGGGGTATATCCCCGACATTAGCCCCCAGTTTAATTTGGATTCATCCATGTTAAACTGATCTGCAACATAAACACAAGAACAAATTTGTCGAGTTGTGCTCCGGTTTAAATATTCTTATAAACCGGCACTTGATCATCCTTAAATCCTTGTCATTTCTTCCTTCTAAAAAATCTGAGTCAATAGACCAGTTTCATAATCAATTTGCTTGCAGAAGATATTTTGTAAATGGAGAATCCATTTGAATTGGTCTTCAATGTTCTGACTTGACAAAAATATTAGTCTCTGAAATATTCAACTGATATCCAGCCGACTTGAAGATGTAGAACTTGCCGGTTTATGATTACCACCATTGTCGGGTTATAAAACAGACGATGCCAGGTCATAATTGCTTGTTGACACCGGGTCATGTAATTGATCTTCCTGATTTGCTAAAAACTGATAATTTGAAGACGTTCCTCCTTTACATGCATAATACCTGTAGCCCCCAAGTCTTGAGTAGAGCAAAGTGATGATTTAAGACTTGCTTCAATATCAATATTGCCACTTTTTGAAGAAATCCATGTTGTTCATCCCAGTCACTAGAAAAAACTGTATATTCCATATATGTAGCCCCCAAGTGCCGGGTTGTCATGCTTACAGCAACCTGGGACTTGAAATTGCCTTATGCTCATAAAAACTTCAACCAGTGTAGCCCCCAAGGGCCGGGTCATTATGCAATAATTACCAGGGACTTTGTAGGTATAATCATGTAGATTTGAGCAATGATGTGTAGACCCCAAGGGCCGGCTCAGTAAGATAACATTGAGCTGGGACTTGATATATACTTCAATGAAAATAACATCATATGATGTAACCCCCATCATGGGACTTGAATCCACGTCCGCAAGGTTAAGAGCCTTGTGCTTTACCAACTGAGCAGTGAACCCTTCAATGTAATGGATAAAAAGCAGTGTACCTTAAATTGTTGACAGACGCAATTGGTAGCCCCCAAGGGTCGGCTCATTACGATGTGATGAGTCAGATCTTCAATAAGGTGAGCAAACAATGACTTTGCATTAGCCCCCAAGTGTCATGGTGCATGCTTGCAGCGACACGAGACTTGTGTATTTGATGTAATCTCAACTTAAATAATGTAGCCCCCAAGTGCCGGGTCGTAAGCCTGCAGTGACTCAGGACTATTCCCTCCATTGTAGAATAAATCATATCCATTGATAAAGTAATAGCCATTGCGCTGAAGCGACTTTGAAAACATCAATCATAATATTGGTTATTGATAACCATAATAAAAATCCAGCCATGTTGGCTATTAAAGATTTGAATAATATACCCAATGATTTATAAGCGCATGATTCCAATGGCGCAATCCAAATATATACTGACGACTTATAGTCCAAACCCAGGCTGGGTTAACAAACACCGGATAATTTCTCATCATATACTGGCGACTTATTGTCTTAAAGCCAGGCCGGGTTAATAAACACCGACGATTTATAATTATGCTTTATTCAACCTGTTTCTGCATACAACAAGTTTAAATTGTCCTGGCGGTTTACCGCCGGACGGGTCATAATGCCCAACATATAACCCGGGTTTATAACCAAGGCTGCACTTAAGAATAATCAAATATGAAATATATCATACCTGTGACATTGAATCACATCGTTGGTTTACCAACTTTTTGTAGTAAAGGTGATAACCCAAATCTTGAGTGTTTGAAAATGCCCACCGCATTGTGCTGGTGCGTAATAAGCCATGCCGGCTTGTAATAAACACCGGATGATCATCCTGGGGACTTATAGTCAATGCCAGACCAGATTAAGAGATGTCGGTTCACAATGGATTATGTGCTAATAGCTGATAACTGTAAGCCATGCCGGGTTAAGAAACACCGGGTTGATGTAATGACATATGGTTTGGCCGAGTCAGTAGACACCGGTTTAACTTAGAACTTTATCAAAAGAGATGAAGCTTTGCAAAAACAAAATCAAATAAAACTTGTAGTCGAGGCTTTTCAAGGGCTGCAAATTCAAGGCTTTTCATGGGCTGCCAGGCTGCTGAGTTAAACCATTTGACAAAGCCTTTTAAGATGGGCCTCCAACTAACCAATCGTTGTTTTAACTTTGACAAGTTCAGGGTCTGTATAAGATTGACTTGTCAAACGTTCGGCAGGTCATGCCAGGATTACCTGGATAGGAGTGGCTTACTTGATGAAGGCAGGTTAACCCGGGGTTTTAGGTGAATACACCAGGCTTCCAAGCCGTGGGCCGATACCCAATTACAAGGATCCTTTCAAACTCTTTGTTACTTTACACAAAGAGCCCCCAAGTAACTTTGTGAGCTGTGCTCAATGCGTGCCTATGTTTGAGTTGTGCTTTTAGCAACAATACTCTCTTTGGCCCCTTGGGTGTGAAGCTCCCAAGCTGTATTATTGCATGATAGCTGGTTTAATGGACAAAACATGATGTCGCTTTGTAAGCAGAAACCCCCACATGATAAATAATATGATAAGCCAATAAGGCAGGATACCCATGTTTGAACCGCACATCATGGCAGCAGGTCCTCTTCGGCAACCTTTAACTTTTTGCAAGACATAAATTCTTCTTGAACCGGGATTTTGAACTGGATATTGAGAGCTTCAAAGCTTTGTGGGAGACATCTTTCCCTTGAACCGGATTTTTAAATCAGAATCTTCATTTTCAGCCAGAAATTTTCTGACGGCCTTTAAACTCAAACTTGCGAGAAGTTAATTCCTTTTTGAACCGGACATTTTTAAGCCGGATTTGAGAGCTTCAGAACTTTCTGGGAGAACAGATTTCTCTTGAGCCGGATTGTAAACTGGATATTTGAGAGCTTCAGTGAGACTGACTTCCCTTGAGCCGGATTGTAAACTGGAATCCTTTCTGATGACCCGGAACTTCTTCATTGAGCCGGGATTTTGTAACTGTCATATACTTTCTAAGCCGGAAATTTTCTGACGGCCTTTAAATTTTCTTGAATATAATAGTAGCCTCCGGGACCGGGTTATCCTTCCCTCCATCGTCCTAGGGTTCTTAAATTTGCTAAAATTGGCAAGATTTGCTGACTCATGTCATTGTAGCCCCCGAGTCTCAAAGGTGATTCGAGGAGTTGGCTTGAGACTCTTCCATATTTGACCGTGACATAAACTGGCATAACTTGTATATCATTGGTGTTGATAGCATGCTATGAATCCATAGAAGGTTGAGGTGACTGCGGCGGGTTATAAATGATCCCGTATGAGCCATGCCAGCAACTCGGCCAATTGTTCCTTTCAACTGGCGATTTGAAGTTAACCAAACTGTAGTGGCGGCGACTTGTGCGCCTGCCCATTGAGCCACCCAGTGTAGACGGCGGTTGATGATAATTTGCCTCCAATTTGGAAGAAAACTGGGCTACCCAAGCTGTGACTTGCTTTATACTCAAGAAGCAGCTCATGCAAACAGGTGCGGCCCGGTATGTTGATGTAGACCAGGCCGCGAGAGGCGGACGGAAAAGATGACCTCCGCATCAGAGGTGGCTCAGATAGACGAACCGGCCATGGTGTTGTAAACCGGCGCGGACGGGCGAGTCAACCACATCATTTTAATGTAGTAAACAACTGTCGTACATCAATAACATCGCAGGCCAGAGTAATTGTTTTTTGACAAAAGGAATATGTGCCAAAATTATATTTAGAAGGATATCACCTGATTTGCCCGGTCAACAGACGAGTCGCCCATGGCATTGTAAAACGACATGGACGGGAGAGTCGGCCACGGGTCAGACCGAAAAGTCGCCCATAGTGTTGTAAACCATCACGGACGAGCAAGCTGTCCTCCATGTTGCAAGCTGGCGCGGACACGTGAACTGTCCATGAGGGCGGACGGGCGAGTCGTTCATGGAGTTGTAAGGCGGTACAGACACATGAGTCAGCCGCTGGCAGGGACGGATGTAAACCGAACAGCGGGTGGCGACTTGCATGTATATCCGTTGAGCAGCATGGCACGGGCGAGTGCTATTACCAAAAATAATGTTGGCGCATACCCCTTTGCGACATCTTTGTAATGAATAATGGTCCTGAAAAAAAATCATAGACCAGATTAATTATTCTCAAACAATTTATTATGTATTGATAAAATACAAAGGAAAGATATCACCTAATGTATTTGAACGGGAGATGTCCGTATAGACTGGTTAGATGACTCTGTAGTCAAAATATAGGCTAGCGTACTAGTACTTCCTCCGGATTTTTTTCAACCATTTGGTGATTTTTGTCCATCTTCATATGGGTATCTGGTGTCGTTTCCTCCTCCATCAGGTACCCAGACACATCAAGGCAACCAACGGCGCGGCAGGCAACTGACAAAAGGTACTTCGGCGACGGCGGGTACCTTTAAATAATGACTGGATTGGAACCTGCGCCCTTATGAGGTTTTCCTCTCCGTGTAGCAGACGTACTCCCTCCTTTTCGGTTTATAGGGCTTATCTCAAAATTTTAGTTTTTTCATTTTATAAGGCTCAATTTGGTTGTTTCTCATCACATGTTCAGATTCCAAGGTGCATTAAATCATTGCATGCAAGTATTAAGAGAAAATTGACCAATGCATGTAATTTATGCATGCATGCATTGCAATTAATGCATTAGTAAACATACTTTTTTGAGGAAAACAAGAGCATTAATTTGGTGCTCTTGCAAACTACAAAAAGTATTCCACCACTCATCATCTACCTTGGTTGGTGAGATTTTTGAATTGAGCCTTATAAATCGGAAAGGAGGGAGTATTAAAAAAGTGCAAATTGATTTGCAGGCCTAGGTCTTTACGCCAGGGAGTAGTACTCCATCTAGTCGGATTCCTCTGGAATTACGCGTGTACACAACCACATGCAGGTGAACAAGCCTAGCAGATGATCCGTGACCCAGTGACTTGATAGATAATGTACGCCTTTGTAGGACAACGCAACAGCAGAGATTGATTGTCGGTCTCGGCGGGTTATGGCTGCAGATAAAACAATCTTTGAGGCGGCAGATTGCGAGACTGCGGTGGTGGTGTGACCGCATCGTTTCGCCAATTCTAATCTTTTTCTTCTTTGAAGTAGCGTCAGATTAGCTATGATGGTATGAATTAACAAGTCCTCCCTCCTCCACGTAGTGGCTTGTCTTGTTGTGCAGATACTCTTGAGTAAAAAAGGCAAATCCCTTTAGAATCCGTGATGTACACACAAAGCTTGCTTTTGGGAACCGAGACCCGATCTGTGTGGGTCCTTGCTGGTTCCGTCTCGTTAAGTTGACCCAAGTTTACGTGCAGCGGACGCCGCTGCTGGCCCTTCACATGAATCATCTTTAGCAACGATCCGATGATGTTTTTTTATCGTCCGTCCATCTAATAAATAAATCCAGCGTACCAAGAATTTACCCAGTGCTTGTACTGTACGAGGGATTTGACTGATGCACAGATTCCACGTGACCTTCTCCGGGTTGTTAGAAGGGAGAGAGGGATTGGTGGAATAGTTGTTGTATTGCTTGAGCCTCATGGGCATATATATAGGAGTACATGATCATCTTGGAGTACAAGGCAAGGTAGAATAATATCCTACGCTATCTTAGCTTTCCTATACAATCACGTTTACTCAACATCCCCCCACAGTCACAACGGTAGCGACGCAGATGGTGAGACTGGAGAATAATCTGAAGGCAAGCCGACGGACACCCCCCACAGTCGTAACGGTCGACGCATCGCGGAGTCGTGGCTGGAGTGGCAACCGATGAGGTTGCTCAAGCAGGCGGTAGCCCTTTGTGCCGTTTGTCAATGTAGCCGAGAGCGTGGGTGGTGGAGCCGTGGTCGAGGTAGCCGTGCGAAAAATGTCGTGGTCGATGTCGAGTCAGGGTGGCCGGTGTCGAGGAAGTCACCGTGGAGCCGCGGGTGCAAGGGGGCGCCGAGTTAGCATGGGCGCAGTGGTGTCGAAGTAGTGGTGCGCCGGAGAGGAGATGTTGTTGACGACGCGTCGCGGCGGGTTTGCCAAGCCCGGGGACACATCATGGACGAAGGCACGCGGCGGTGTTGCCAGCACCGGGCATGCATAGACGGACAAAGACGAAGTTGACGAAGCGCCGCACCAGGCTTGCCAGGCCCGGGGACACGTCGTGGACGAAGGCACGCGGCGGTGTTGCCAGCACCGGGCATGCGTAGGCTAGGGACCTGCACGAGCTGTACGCCATGTCGAAGAAGTCGGAGGGCCAGCAGAGAAGAACTCAATGACGGTTGTGGCGTCCATCGGCGCGGGGCCAATGTCACCAACGGTGGTCGGAGTAGACGAAGTGGTCGGGGTAGATAACAGCAACGCTGGCGACGGGCTGGATGCTGGACGAAGACGAATGGGGTGGACGGGCGGCGGCGACAGCTACGGAGGTAGCCGCGGCGACGGCCAATGAAGAGCGGCGGCGGCGGCCTGACGGCGGCGGCGGCGGCTAGGTTAGGAGTGCGGCGGCGGTGCTCGAAGTAGGCGAAGAACACTGACAGCGTTACGAAGACCGGCGCGGACGATGGTGTTCCCGCGCCAAGGAAGACGACGCAGCGCATACCACGGGAAGTCGACGCGCGGTGACAGCGAAGTGGACCGCGAGCCATGGCACTACGGCCCGAAGGGGCGACGCAGCGGCGGCGGGCAGGTCGGGGCGACGGCGGGAAGACCTCGGGGCGGCGGTGAAGACCGCGGGCCGCATCGCGACAGCCCGAAGGGGCGGCGCGGCGGAGGAGCGCGGGTCGGTGCAACCACGGGACGGCCTGGGACGGCGGCGTGGACCGTGTGCCACGCTCGCTACGGCCCGACGGGGCGACACAGCGGCGGCGCGAGGGTCGGTGCAGCCATGGGACGGCCTGGAGCGGACGGCCCAGGGGCGGCGGTGGACCGCGGGACGCAGCACTACGGCCCGAAGGGGCGACGCAACGGTGACCCGGGTCGGTGCAGCCGGGAGAAGAACCACGGGGCGGCGGCACTACGGCCCGACGGGGCGACGCAGCGGCAGCCCGATGCTCGATTGGTGGAGAGGCGCGCGGTACTCAGGACGATCTTCACGGGACCTGCGGAGGCGCGCGTCACCAACGGGCCAGGTTGGTCGCGCGGCGTAGATGAGGCGGATCACGGCAGCAAGCAGGTGATCAAGCCGATCGCGCGCGAGGACGGGGACGCCGCTCGATGGAGGCGTGGTGGCGGCGGAGTCCTTGATGAGGCTGGCGACGGCGGGCGAGAGGGCCGCTATGATTGGCCGCCGCATGGCGCGAGGCCGCCGGGTCGGGTGATGCAGGAGTCCCGGTTGGAGCAGGGCGGTGACGGCCGACGCAGGGCTGGCGCGCGGACGACGGCCTTGAGGGCTGCCTGTCACGCGAGGCCGCCGGGTCGGTGAAGTAGCCGGCCGGTCGCGCCGATGTCGGAGTAGAGGCGCCAGGTGTCGACGACGGTGGTGGGCGACGCAAACCGATCCAGGGAATCGGAAAATCAAAAAGTAAACGCCGATCAAAGCGATCGGCGAGAGAGAGAAAAACCGGATCAAAGGATCGGGAAAAAGACTCTCTAGGGTAGCCGGCCAACACGGGCGGCGGACGAACCCTAGGTACGGGCGGCGTGGCCCCCGGCGGCGGTCATGGAGATGGACCGCCCCAGGGGCGGCGCACGGGTGCGGAAGCGGCGGCGGCTAGGGTTTAGGATCGACTTGCGATAGATACCATGTTAGAAGGGAGAGAGGGATTGGTGGAATAGTTGTTGTATTGCTTGAGCCTCATGGGCATATATATAGGAGTACATAATCATCTTGGAGTACAAGGCAAGGTAGAATAATATCCTACGCTATCCTAGCTTTCCTATACAATCACGTTTACTCAACACGGGTGGCTAAGCAGTAGAACTACAGGCTGCTTCCGGACGCGCGGCCGTCCATGGCAATTAGGGTTGAGCCCTGATTTTTTTTGACTGATGAACATGGAGTCGGTATAGATTTGACCTTGGCATCCAGCTGATTTGCGAGCTTCTCGATCCCTGGGATAAATCCCTCCAAGAACTCAACACCATCGTGCGCGAGCCCCAAGGTGGGCGCCAACTGTCATAGAATTAACACGACAGATGTCCTAGTGTGAGGACTTAGTCGTGAGGCCAACACATCTATGGGGTAGCTTGAAAGGGTTGGTCAGAGTCGAGAGACGCGAGGCGGATCAACACAAGACAAGGGTTTAGACAGCTTCGGGCCCCGGGAAACATCATCCAGTAATAACCCTACATGCTGTTTGTGGCTAGGTCTCATTATCATCACGAGGGAGTCGTCATAAACCGGCTCTCCTCTAGTTGTGTCTAGCCCTAGAGATTGTTTCTTGCTTGTCCCTCTTTGGGAGCCCTACCCTTCCTTATATATGTTGAATGGGCGGTTTACATGAACTGTTCCTAGTTGGATTAGGACTACTCTATTACAAGTGGAGTCCTAGTCTTGCTTCCTTTGTAAGGGAATATTCCTTGTGCTTTCCTCATAAACCGGCCCACCATAGCATGATCCGGCCTTCCATAAACCGCCCGTTGGGCCACCGAGTCTTGTCGCTCCTCTGACCCGCCTACTGGATTACCAATGAATCGTAAACCGCCAGGTCCAAGTGGGTTGCCAGTGAATCGCCAAACTCTAGCTGGGTCATACATCCGACAGTTTATACCGTGGGGTATATCCCCGACACCAGCCGTACCACAGAAAAATCCCACTCCAGCAAAAAGTACAGCAAGTCCACCAGCCGAAGACCTATCCCAACCACAGAGACGGCCAATTCCTGCAGATTGGAACCACATTCCATTTATTTCCAATTTAAAAGACAATGCTTTCAATGTTGTTAGGGACTACGTGCATATATTCCCATCATGGGAAGATTATAGTGAAGACAAACACCATTTTCACATCTTCCTGTCCAACTTACGTGTAAGTGCTATTATTCATGGTTATTATTTTCCTGTTTTCTGCTGATTGAACACATCGATGATTTACATTACATTGTTGTAACTAGGCGAGGGTCAATCTGGATAGTCATGACGAGCTAAGCTTGCTTGTGCTTTTCAACGAAGCATTGCAGCAGTATCGGTGTTACCTGAGGAAATCACACTTTGATGGCAAGTCTATAAACGAATTTCTGGTGAAGTCTCCTGTGCTAAATTTAGAAGACATTGAATGGAAAAACCTTGTTATGCACTGGTCTCGTTCCCAAGATGAGGTACTGTCTATGAAATCACATGACAATTTGAACTTCTACCATTCCGCATGTGCCTTATGGATCTTTTTTGCAGGAAATCTGCTCGAAGAAGAATTCTGGTTTGAAAAGAATGATAGAATATCGCAAATATGCTGCCCGCTGCTTTGCTCTTGTTAGTACCTGTTGTCCTGTATCACTGTACTTGCATACATACCTGGTTCATTATGTGACAGCAGTATGCATGATAGCTTGCTTATCAATTGTTCGCTCCAAATTATCTGATCTGTATGAATGGTTACATTAGTGTAGAATATATCCAATGCCAATGAATTTTTTTAGCTCTACATTGTTCTTGTAAGTACACGCTGTCCTTTATGAGTGTACTTATATTGACAGGTAGTTGTTCATGTACCATCACTCTGCAGCTTATTTTCCTTTGCCCTCCATTTTCTACACATCAGATCTATATTTACTCTTACCATAAGGTTGGTACTGAAGAAGTTTAGGTGTGCATTGCTCTTGGCTGTGCCTTTTGCCTGTATCGCTGCACATACATTTATATCTACTTGGTTATGTAGCATCACTCTTCAACTTATCTTAAATATTCTCCATTTTTTCATATATTATCACATCTATATTTACTTTTAACAAAATGTAGAATAAAGGCAATGCTTATGAAGAAGATTCTGTGGTAAACTTCTTGAATTGCCCCCCATCAGCATGGACAAGGGCTTTATAGAGCCCGTCTTCACCAATAATGTAAGTTTGTCCTTCTCAAGCCTTCAAACTTTGTTGTGTATATTTGGTTAGTTATGACTGCAATAGTTGTTTATTTTTGGTGTTTGCATCAAATTGCATGTTTAAAGTTTATTATGTAGTTCATAAACAAAAGTTTGTCCTTCTCAATTTAAGTTTTCAGTTGTACAACCAAGTTCCTTCTTCATACCATGTGAATTAAACTATATAGAGCAAGTGATCTTCTTTTGCACTGCATGTATGCTCCTGCTCTTCATCCGTAATCCAGTGGCGTGGTGAACCTACCCACTACAACACAATGTCATATTCTGCAATGTCTTAACTATGAACAATGTCATATCATTATACTATTATTTAAACCGTCTCTTTATTTGCCAATCTGAAATGGGATAAATTGACAACACACTAACTATTAATACTTATGAGTTCTTGATCTGTAATCCAGTGGTGTCGTGAAGCTGCCAGCTCCTTCACAATGTCATTTCCTGCCATGTCTTGACCTAAACAATACCATATTGTGTTAATGCAATTTTAAACTGTGTCACTTTATTCGTCAGTATGAAATGCGATGAATTGTAAGCACTGATATTTTTATGTGCAAAACCTGTCATCTATCTGCTTGTTTATCTTTCAGAGTGAGGAAGATATAAGTGTTGAACAAGCGCAGTCTCATCAGCTTGCTTAGCTGCTTGCGCTGCAGCTCCCCAGCAGGGCTAGCCTTTCTTGAACTCTATTGAAGTGCTGTCGGTTTTGTATATTATTTTTTCGGCGTGTTTATTTGCATTGGTGGCGATCTTTGCTGCCCAGTGTATGTAATCTGCTGTCACTTGTGCTTTATTAGCATAGTGGCAAACTTTGATGCCCATTGGATGTAATATGCCGTAATTTATTTATTGTATAGTCTAGGTTTTTTCTTATTCACGATGCTGCAGTTATTTTACTGTATATATATCATGTCTTCACAGTAAACCGGCCAAACCATAAAATTACGGTACATAATCGGGCTGTCATGCAATCACGATGTATGGTCCGCATCATGGGCCCCGTCACCTTGGTCCGTTAAAAGGCCAAAAGTAAACTGGCCAACTAGTAGATTCGGGCCTTTAATAGGGCGAGTAACCCCCAACCCTCTTTTCGCAAGAAAACTCAATGGGCTTTTAGGAGGCTGAGAAGTAGGTTAGGCCTGAAACGTGCCGAACAGCTCACGGGCCGGCAGCAGCCCGAAATGGACCCCGGCCCATGATTGTGCAAATCAAATCACGGGCTTTTATCAGGAAAAAATTGTCTCGGTCCTTGTTTGGCCCAATCAGATATCGGCTGTGAGCAGGCCGGATGCAAACCGGGTCGTAGTTAGGCCCAACTATATGACGGGCTTTTAACAGGCCGAAATTAATATAGGGCCGAAATGTTAAACGGTCCCTTAACAGGCCGAAACTAATATCAGGTCGAATTACTAAATGGGCCTTTAGCAAGTGGGCCCAAAAGCATAGCGTCTAGTTGACGGGCTGAATCTGATATGGGCCATAATTTAGACCAAAGCCTCTTAAAGGGCCAGACCTGATCTGGGCAGTAATTTGGCCCAAAACGTGGTAGGCTTTTAATGGGCCAGATCTCATATGGGCCATTATTAGGCCTGAAACGTGGCAGACCATTAATGGACCGGATCAAATATGGGCCGACATTTGGCCCAAAACATGGCAGCCAGTTAATGGGCCGACCTACTAGGGTCCTCAAAATCTTGTGGGCCTACAGCTGGGCCGGCCCATTAATGTCGGTGAAATCTTGTGGGCCTTTAGCTGGGCCGGCCCATTATGATCCGCAAGAATCTTGTGGGCCTTTACTTGGCCGGCCCATTATGGCAAACAAAAATCTTGTGGGCCTTTACCTGGGCCGACCCATTATGGCCCTCAAAATCTTGTGGGCCTTTAGCTGGGCCAGCCTATTATGGTCCGCAAAATCTCGTGGGCCTTTAGCTGGGCCGGCCCATTATGGTCCGCAAAATCTTGTGGGCCTTTAGTTGGGCCGGCCCATTTAAACTTGATGGGCCGGTCCATGTGTCAACATATTATAGGCGCGTCTCGCCCATTGGATGTGTGACACCTGTGCCAACGCGAAGCTGACACGTGTCTCCTCCAGCCAATGATGATTTTACACGTGGAAAATCCCCATTGGTCGGGGCTGTTAACGGGTTATCGGATCCAAAACCCGACCCGATAGCTTAACAGCGTTCCGTTACGGTGAATGCCATGTGTCAGTCACCCTTGACGAAAGCACTTCTGTGACGCGTGATTTATCGTCATGGAAGTGTACACTTCCGTGATGATAATTTTGGTAATGTCATGGAACACTTCTACGACAGCACATGTATGACTATCTTGAGTCTGTCATAAAATCGTCATGGATGTACATGCATGACAAAAAACGTGACCTACTATGACAAACACGTATCATCACGAAATTGTATTTTTTTTGTAGTGGAATGGTAAGAAAATGAATCGGGGATCGTCATCGAGGCCCGGACTGCCGCCTGGTTGGATTCAGGGAGACTGGAACCGATCCACACTCTGGCCAGAGGATCTGGAAGATCTGTCCGCCACGGGCTTGATCGCCGCCGGGACTTCGAGGCTGCCGGGGACGAGATAGAGCCTCAACCGCGGGCGGGTGAGTGTGTCCTCCTTGCCACCCATGTCGACTGTGGTTTCTCCCTTCCCCCGCATCCTTTCTTCCAGGGTTTTCTGAACGTTTTCGGTGCTCAACTTCACCACTTCTCTCCGAATACCATCGCGTACCTTGCTGCATTCGTGTCTATGTGTGAAAACTTCTTGGGTTTTCGACCGCACTGGGGTCTCTTCAAACATATTTTCACAGTCCATTCCCAGACCGTGAAGAAGGCAAATCTGAATGACGAGAGGACGCATGTGATCCAGATGTGTGGGGGTTTAGGGTTTAGATGAGGAAGAGGAGCACTTTTCCCCCTATGACACATGATCCAGATGAGATGCTAGCCCTGTGGCTGAAGAGCATTACCGGAAATAAAGATAACCCCAGGGGGCCAGGAGAGTCGATCCATTCGACGCTCACAACCAGCCGGACAAGGTCCGATCCTTGTTACCGAGTGTACTTCATTCTGTCTTGCAACTGTCTCTGAATCCGACTGATGTTTGATTAACTTCTTGCCTTGCAGGTTTATACTGAGATGTATTCGATGCCGAACGAGGAACAAGCCCATGAGCAAGTCTAGGAGGCATCGGATAGCATAGAAGAGAGCGCCGACTGGCAATCTCTTGATGATGAAGATGAGGAAGAGAGTGATGAGTCAAACGACGAAGAAGAGGAGGTCGACTCACCACCTCGCATAGAGCACCGATCCAAGCAGTTTCATGATCCAGCGGGCGGGCGTAATAAAGCTGCGGCTCTGAGCATGCAAGTGCATAAGCGCACTCGGACTTCGACTCCGGAGCCGTCAGAGAAGGTCGCCAAGCGGCCCAAGGTTGCCCCTTCAAAGTCTCGGAAGACCTTGCCCAAGATCAAGATGGACGTTCCTGTTGCTTCCGTGTGACTGTTCTGTCTTTGTGTGTTTTCTTACTGACTCATACTTTTGCTCTGACCAAGTGGATTATGAACTTTTCAGTGCTGCAACTTCCAGGACCTCCATGGATATTGACAAGGCTCAAGATGATGAAGAGACTGACGATGCGGCTACTTCCAAAGCTGGTACAATCCTGCAATCTTGAACTTGTTTTGTCGACTGGATTGTCGGTCGATTGAGCCTCTATGGTTGCATTTTGTTGTAGCTCAGCGAGACGTCATTGAGCTTCCAGACGATAAGAAGTGCCTCTGAGAAATACGGGAAGGAGGGGCAGGGCTTCGATCAGGACGACGGCCGTTGGCCAAGAGCCTCAGTCGACATCAGTGTCGGAGGCGATGATCCAGCGATCCGGAGATCCGGCTTGGGCCAATGTTTCTTTTGCCAATCCGGTGTCGACTGACCGTCCCTCGGCGTCGATTGCTCAAGTCTCTACTTCGCCTGCACAGCTCCATGCTTTAGATCATGTGATTGCTCCGACTGTATTGCCATCGTCGCTCTTTGCCGCACATCACATTCCAGATGACCTGGCAGGTGCCGCCAAGGAAGCCATACTCCAAGCAAACCTTATGATGGAATAGATGAAGGTGGTGCACGAGGCCAGCCAGGCTGCCTACAATGCCAGCTCTGCTCTGCAAGTCAATGTCAAGGTCAGTTGATTTCCGACTAATCTCTCAGTTTGATTTTTGTCTTGCTACGATGTGGTAGTTGTAACTGCTGCTTCATTGTCTGTAAGATGTCCCCAGATGAGTGTTTTGGAACCTTTTATGTGCATCTATCATGAGTTTGCATTTTGCCTCCAATCACCCACTGAGTGCTTTAACTTAGTGTTGAATAGTTCTTCTACTTGAGTCGACCAAGTTGAGTCGAGTGTATCTCTGAACCAGTGGGGGCACGCAAAGTGCGCCCACTGGGTGTAGTCCCCGAGACCACCGTCGGATGTTTGATGCGGCGGGGGTCTTTGTCGAATGTCACTTCATTGTTCTTTCACTCGGTTGAATAGCTTGATCTGAGTGGAATCTAGACCAGTGGGGGCACGCAGAGTGCACCCACTGGGTGTAGTCCCCGAGACTACGGTCGACTACTGGCAGTCGACTGGGGTCCGAGAATCTCTCTCTTCTTCTTTTTGCATACTCATGCTGGGCAGACCATGCTCAGTGGAAAACCAGACTAGTGGGGGCACGCCAAATGCACCCACTGGGTGTAGTCCCCGAGAATACTGTTGAATGTTTGATTCGGCGGTAGTCTTAGAGCAATTTTCACTGTGATTGACCTTTGTTTTTGTCGACTGACACATCTTATTTGCTGACCGCAGAAATCTTGTGATCTTGGAGCCCAATTTGCTGAATTGGAGAGGAAACAGATCAACCTCAACCTTGATCTGGAGATGGCCAAGAATAATCTCCAGAAGGCCTGATATGTCTCCAACGTATCTATAATTTTTGATTGTTCCATGCTATTATATTACCTGTTTTGGATGTTTATGGGCTTTACTTTACACTTTTATATCATTTTTGGTAATAACCTATTAACCGGAGGCCCAACCCAAATTGCTGTCTTCTTGCCTATTTCAGTGTTTCAAAGCAAAGGAATCACACAGAGTCCAAACAGAATGAAACCTTAGGGAGAATTATTTTTGGAACGGAAGCAATCCAAGAGACTTGGAGTGGAAGTAAGGGAAGCTTCGAGGTGGCCAAGAGGAAGGGAGGCACGTCCTACCCCCTTGGGCATGCCCCCCACCCTCATGGGCCCGTCGTGGCTCCCCTGACCGACTTCTTTCGCCTATATATATATCCATATACCCTAAAAACATCGAGGAGCACAATATATCGGGTGTTCCAACGCTGCAAGCCTCTGTAGCCTCCAAAAACCAATCGGGACCCAGTTCCGGCACCCTGCCGGAGGGGGGATCCCTCACCGGTGGCCATCTTCATCATCCCAGCGCTCTCCATGACCAGGAGGGAGTAGTTCACCCTCGGGGCAGAGGGTATGTACCAGTAGCTATGTGTTTGATCTCTCTCTCTCTCTCTCTCGTGTTCTTGATTTGGCACGATCTTGATGTATCGCGAGCTTTGCTATTAGAGTTGGATCTTATGATGTTTCTCCCTCTCTACTCTCTTGTAATGGATTGAGTTTTCCCTTTGAAGTTATCTTATCTGATTGAGTCTTTAAGGATTTGAGAACACTTGATTTCTGTCTTGCATGTGCTTATCTATGGTGACAATGGGATATTCACGTGATCTACTTGATGTACGTTTTGTTTATCAACTTCCGGGTTCCGTGACCTTGGGAATCTATGCATAGGGGTTGGCACACGTTTTTGTCTTGACCCTCCAGTAGAAACTTTGGGGCACTCTTTGAAGTACTTTGTGTTGGTTGAATAGATGAATCTGAGATTGTGTAATGCATATCGTATAATCATGCCCACGGATACTTGAGGTGACACTGGAGTATCTAGGTGAAATTAGGGTTTTGGTTGATTTCTGTCTTAAGGTGTTATTCTAGTACGAACTCTATGATAGATCGAACGAAAAGAATAGCTTCGTGTTATTTTACTACAGACTCTTGAATAGATCGATCAAAAACGATAACTTTGAGGTGGTTTCGTACCCTACAATAATATCTTCGTGTGTTCTTCGCTATTGGTTACTTTGGAGTGACTCCTTGTTGCATGTTGAGGGATAGTTATATGATCCAGTTATGTTATTATTGTTGAGAGAACTTGCACTAGTGAAAGTATGAACCTTAGGCCTTATTTCCTCGCATTGCAATACCGTTTGTGCTCACTTTTATCATTAGTTACCTTGCTATTTTTATAATTTCAGATTACAAAAACCTATATCTACCATCCATATTGCACTTGTATCACCATCTCTTCGCCGAACTAGTGCACCTATACAATTTACCATTGTATTAGGTGTGTTGGAGACACAAGAGACTCTTTGTTATTTGGTTGCAGGGTTGCTTGAGAGAGACCATCTTCATCCTACGCCTCCCACGGATTGATAAACCTTAGGTCATCCACTTGAGGGAAATTTGCTACTGTCCTACAAACCTCTGCACTTGGAGGCCCAACAACACCTACAATAAGAAGGTTGCGTAGTAGACATCAAGCTCTTTTCTGGTGCCGTTGCCGGGAAGGTGAGTGTTCGAAGGTATATCTTTGGATCTTGCAATCGAATCTTTTTGTTTCTCGTTTTATCACTAGTTTAGTCTATAGAAGAAAACTACAAAAAAATGGAATTGAGTTTGCCTCATACGCTTCATCTTTTTAATCTCTTTCGTGAGAATGATGGGATGGAAAGTTGTGCTCAAGTGCTAGAAGAAGAAGTCTATAAAATGTTTGTCACTAAATCTTTGAATGATGAGCATGATTGCAATGTTGTTAGTATGAACTCTTTGAATATCCATAGTACTAATGATGATTGCACTAGTCATGATGAAAATGTGTCTTATAAGCATGTCAACTTTTGTGGAGTGCGCAGAGTTTGCGCGTACACACCAAATAGAGAAAATAGATTTTGCAAGAGGCATAAGTATTTAGAAACTAAATGGTTGCAAGATAGGCTAGATGTTTTTGCTGAAATCTTAAAATATCTTCGCCGTACTTGTGAACTTTGCAATGAAGGTGGTCATTTAAATCTCCGATGCAAAATGTTTCATGATTGAATCGTGTCCAAAATTTGTGATGACTTGATTTCCCTTGCACATCATAATGAACTTAGTTTGCTTTTGGGTCATGAAGAAATGAAATGTGCAACTAAGCATATTCCAAAATTTAATCTTGATAAATTCCTTGATATTGATCTAGAGGAAATTTATATGTATTGTGCGGTGAATTTCATTGAAAATCCTTATATTGCCAATTACATTAAGAAAAGAAGGCAAATAGAAGATGATGAGAATACTAATGAAAGGGAAGAGACTTCCCAATATCCTCCTATTACTTCTTATGATGAATCAGGTAACAAGGAGGAGCTTTCTATTCAACCAATCTCATTAATAAGGAGCTCAAAAAAGAGGGTTAAACCCACACATGATGTGAAGAAGAAAAAGAAAAAATGGAGAAGCAAAGGTAGAAAGGTAACCCTCGCAAATGATGTTTCTACTATTACTCATTGGGATGATGATAATTGCTATACTATTGGTGCTATCCACACTATTAATGATGAGAGTGATTATGCTTATGATATGCTTTTGAACTTTTGCGGGGTTTATCTGAACTTGGTTTTTCTTCGAATATGGCGGCTTTGTCTTTACCACTTCCGGATCTTTTTAGTTTTCGAGCGGTCTTTGCTTCCCACTCGGAGTAGACGTTTTACTTGTGACGCAGCTCCGGCAATGTGCTTGATTGGCACCTCGTCATCCTTGCGGATCGTGATGGAGTGCATGTTGTACTTGTGATGCAGCTCAGACGATGCGCTCGGTCGGTGCCTCGTCGTCCTTGCGGGTCGAGATGGAGCGTACAATTTTGTGACGCAGCTCAGAGGATTTTTGTGACTTAGGCGAGTGCGGGGTCACAGCTAAGCTTCCGAGTGGGAGGGTTGCTCTCCACTCTGAGTAGTTTCTTAACTTAGGCGAGTACGGGGTCGCAGCTAAGCCCCCGAGTGGGAGGATTGCTCTCTACTCGGAGTGTTTATTAACTTAGGCGAGTATGGGGTCGCAGCTAAGCTTCCGAGTGGGAGGATTTCTCTCCACTCGGAGTGGTATTTTAACTTAGGCAAGTACGGGATCGCACCTAAGCCCTCGAGTGGGAGGATTGCTCTCCACTCGGAGTGTTTTTTAACTTAGGCGAG
>NC_041393.1:575388262-575477453 GCF_002162155.2 Triticum dicoccoides
CGAGCAGAAGTATTGCTCTCCACTCAGAGTGTTTTTTTTAACTTAGGCGAGTACATGGTCGTAGCTAAGCCCCCGAGTGGGAGGATTTCTCTCCACTCGGAGTAGTTTTTTAACTTAGGCGAGTACGGGGTCGCAGCTAAGCCCCCGAGTGGAAGGATTTCTCTCCACTCAGAGTGTTTTTTAACTTAGGCGAATCAGGTTTGTGGCTAAGCCACCCACTGGGGGATTTGGACGCAAATGATTATGGGAAATCAATCATTAAGATACTGTAAAAATCTTGTCTTTGGTAAGCAAACTAAAGGACACTTATTACAACTCGTCGATCCAAGCGGTTTAGGTATATAAAGGGCGAAGCAGCTCTGCGTTCCATGCACGTGGCTCGTCCATTTTCTTGGCTACATTGTAGATGTGGTACGCTCTATTGTGAAGCACCTTGGTGATGATGAAAGGACCTTCCCAGGCCGGAGCAAGCTTGTGAGGCCATTTCTGATCCACTCGGAGCACAAGGTCTCCTTCCTGGAACGCTCGACCTCTGACATTACGGGCTTGGAATTGACGCAGATCTTGCTGATAGATGGTCGACCGGATCAGAGCCATCTCATGTTCCTCTTCTAGGAGATCAACTGTGTCTTGGCGTGCCTGTTCTGCTTCAGCTTCCGAGAAGAGTTCCACTCGGGGAGCATTGTGCAACAAGTCACTCGGAAGCACAACCTCAGCGCCGTATACCACGAACAAAGGGGTTCGGTCAGTCGACCGGTTCGGTGTCGTTCTCAGCCCCCATAGGATGGATAGTAACTCAATCACCCAAGCTCCGGCAGCATGCTTGAGGTCGCGCATCAGTTGAGGTTTCAGCCCTTGAAGGATAAAACCATTTGCCCTTTCTGGTTGCCCATTCGATTGCGGGGGTGCAACAGACGTGTAGTCGACTCGAGTGCCTTGGGAAGCGCAGAATGCCTTAAACTCATCAGAATCAAAATTGGAGCCATTATTTGTGATAATGCTGTGAGGGACTCCATATCCGAATATCAACTCCTTGATGAAACTAACGACAGTGCTTGAGTCAAGGTTTTCGATAGGCTTAGCTTTGATCCATTGGGTGAACTTGTCGACTGCCACGAGCAAATGAGTGAAACCGCTTCTGCCAGTTGATACATCTCCAACATATCTATAGCTTTTGATTGTTCCATGCTATTATATTACCTTTTTTGGATGTTTATGGGCTTTACTATACACTTTTATATCATTTTCGGGACTAACCTATTAACCTAGAGCCCAATGCCAGTTTTTGTTTTTTCTTGTTTTTGAGTTTTACAGAAAAGTTATACCAAACGGAGTCCAATTGGCGTTCCAATTTTTAAGGATTTTTTGTGGACCATAAGAAGCCCCTGGAGTGAAAGAGTTGGGCCAGGAGAGTCCCAGGCTGCCCACGAGGGTGGGGCACGCGCCCACCCCCCTGGGCGCGCCTCACTGCCTCGTGGATAGCCCAGAAACCCCCCTGATGTGAGACCTACGCCAAAAATTCCTATAAATACAGAAACCTGCAGAAAATAACCTAGATCGGGAGTTCCGCCAGCCTCTGTAGCCACCAAAAACCTCTCGGGAGCCCGTTCCGGCACCCTGTCGGAGGGGGAATCCATCACCGGTGGCCATCTTCATCATCCTGGCGCTCTCCATGACGAGGAGGGAGTAGTTCACCCTCGGGGCTGAGGGTATGTACCAGAAGCTATGTGTTTGATCTCTCTCTCTCTCTCTCTCTCTCTCTCTCTCTCTCGTGTTCTTGAGGTGATACGATCTTGATGTATCACGAGCTTTGCTATTATAGTTGGATCTTATGATGTTTCTCCCCCTCTACTCTCTTGTGATGAATTGAGTTTTCCATTTGAAGTTATCTTATCGGATTGAGTCTTTAAGAATTTGAGAACACTTGATGTATGTCTTGTCATGCTTATCTATGGTGACAATGGGATATTCACGTGATCCACTTGATGTATGTTTTGGTGATCAACTTGCGGGTTCCTTGTGAACTTATGCATATGGATTGGCACATGTTTTCGTCTTGACTATTCGGTAGAAACTTTGGGGCACTCTCTGAAGTACTTTGTGTTGGTTGAATAGATGAATATAAGATTGTGTGATGCATATCGTATAATCATGCCCACGGATACTTGAGGTGACATTGGAGTATCTAGGTGACATTAGGGTTTTGGTTGATTTGTGTCTTAAGGTGTTATTCTAGTATGAACTCTATGATAGATCGAACGGAAAGAATAACTTCGTGTTATTTTACTACAGACTATTGAATAGATCGATCAGAAAGGAGAACTTTGAGGTGGTTTCGTACCCTACCATAATCTCTTTGTTTGTTCTCCGCTATTAGTGTCTTTGGAGTGACTCTTTGTTGCATGTTGAGGGATAGTTATATGATCCAGTTATGTTATTATTGTTGAGAGAACTTGCACTAGTGAAAGTATGAACCCTAGGCCTTGTCTCCTAGCATTGCAATACCATTTACGCTCACTATTATCATTAGTTACCTTGCTGTTTTTATATTTTCAGATTACAAAAACCTATATCTACCATCTATATTGCACTTGTATCACCATCTCTTTGCTGAACTAGTGAACCTATACAATTTACCATTGTATTGGGTGTGTTGGGGACACAAGAGACTCTTTGTTATTTGGTTGCAGGGTTGTTTGAGAGAGACCATCTTCATCCTACGCCTCCCACGGATTTATAAACCTTAGGTCATCCACTTGAGGGAAATTTGCTACTGTCCTACAAACCTCTGCACTTGGAGGCCCAACAACGTCTACAAGAAGAAGGTTGTGTAGTAGACATCAAGCTCTTTTCTGGCGTCGTTGCTGGGGAGGTGAGTGCTTGAAGGTATATCTTTAGATCTTGCAATTGAATCTTTTTGTTTCTTGTTTTATCACTAGTTTAGTCTATAAAAGAAAACTCGAAAAAATGGAATTGAGTTTGCCTCATACGCTTCATCCTTTTAATATCTCTCGCGAGAATGATGGAAAGGAAAAATGTGCTCAAGTGCTAGAAGAAGAAGTCTATAAAATGTTTGGCACTAAATCTTTGTATGATGAACATGATTGCAATGTTGTTAGTATGAACTCTTTGAATATCCATAGTACTAATGATGATTGCACTAGTCATGACGAAAATGTCTCTTATAAGCATGCCAATTTTTGTGGAGTGCATAGAGTTTGCAAGTACACACCAAATAGGGAAGATAGATTTTGCAAGAGGCATAAGTATTTAGAAACTAGATGCGAGTGCTGAAAATTTAAGATTTCTTTACTGTACTTGTGAACTTTGCAATGAACATGGTCATTTAAATCTCCGATGCAAATTGTTTCATGATCGAATCGTGTCCAAAAATTGAGATGACTTGCTTTCCCATGCACATCATAATGAACTTAGTTTGCTTTTGGGTTATGAAGAAATGAAACGTGCAACTAAGCATATTCCAAAATATAACCTTGAGAAATTCCTTGATATTGATCTAGAGGTAATTTATATGTATTGTACGATGAATTGCATTGAAAATCATTATATTGCCAATTACATAAAGAAAAGAAAGCAAATAGAAGATGAAGAGAATACTAATGAAAGGGAAGAGACATCCCAATATCCTCCTATTATTTCTTATGATGAATCAGGTAACGAGGAGGAGCTTTCTATTCAACCAATCTCATTAATAAGGAGCTCAAAAAAGAGGGTTAAACCCACACATGATGTGAAGAAGAAAAAGAAAAAACAGAGAAGCAAAGGTAGAAAGGTAACCCTCGCAAATGATGTTTCTACTATTACTCATTGGGATGATGATAATTGCTATACTATTGGTGCTATCCACACTATTAATGATGAGAGTGATTATGCTTATGATATGAAAAGGCCCAAGCTTGGGGATGCTATTTTTGATGAGAATGACATGTTTGAGAATATATTTGCTGCAATTAATGTTTGTCCTAAGCTTGGGGATGCTACGTTTAATGAAGATGATATTTTTAGCCTCCGAAGTTTTGATGAGCAAATTTATTATGATGATAGCATGCCTCCTATTTATGATGGTTATATTGATGAAAGTGGGGTTGGAAGAGTGTCAACTTTAGGACGTAATGATCCCACTATTTTGGAGAGTGTTGAATCTTATAATATTTATGAGAGTGGATTTGGAGAAGGCATGACTTTATTTAGTGATGAATCCACTATTTTGGAAGAGGTTTCAATTGATTATGATGAGAACAAACTTGCTACTTATGATGATTATTGTGATGAAACTTATGCTATAAAAAGTAGTGATGATTATATTTATAAAACCTGTCATGATTATGATTATCCTTTTTCTGAACATTACTCCTTTAATGTGGAAACAATTTATAGTATTCGAGTCTCTTATGATAGTCCCACTATTTCGAATGAGAAGAATTCTGCTTATGTGGAGAGTAGTAAAATTTCTATGCAAGTAGATCATGAAAAGAATGCTTTAGGTGCTGGTTATACTGTTGAATTAATTCATGATGCTACTGAAAATTATTATGAGGGAGGAATATATGCTTGTAGGAATTGCAATAAAATAAAAGTTTCCTCTCTATGTGCTTAAAGTTTTGAAGTTGTGCTTGTTTTGCCTTCCTATACTAGTTGATTATTATTCCCATAAGTTGCTTGCTCACAAAATCCCTATGCATAGGAAGTGGGTTAGGCTTAAATGTGCTAGTCATATGCTTCTTGATGCTCCCATTATGTTTCAATTCTTATCTTTTATGTGAGGATCATTGTCATCATCATGCCTAGCTAGAAAGGCATTAAAGAAAAGAGCTTGTTGGGAGACAACCCAATATTCACCCTTACTGTTTTTGTGTGTCCACATGATTATGCTACTTTAATAATCATGTTTTATAGCTTTTGTTTCAATAAAGTGCCAAGTAAGACCTTTAGGATAGCTTACGGTGATAGTTGTGTTGATCCTGCTGAAAATCAGAAACTTTTGCGCCCAGTAAGTTAGTTTTGTTAATTCACAGAAACGTGGTTTTGATCCGATTATTTTTTCTTTTGATTTTTAAACAAATTTATCAGGATTTCCTAATTTTGTAGGATTTTTGGAGTTCCATAAGTATATGTTTGATACAGATTACTACATATTGTTCTCTTTTTGACAGATTTTGTTTTCTATGTGTTGTTTGCTTATTTTTGACGAATCTATGAGTAGTATCGGAGGGTATGAACCATAGAGAAGTTGTAGTACAGTACATATTACACCAATATGAATTTCTAATGAGTTCACAACAGTACCTAAGTGGTGATTTTTTTCTTATACTAACGGAGCTTACGATTTTTCTGTTGAGTTTTGTGTTGTGAAGTTTTCAAGTTTTGGGTAAAGATTCGATGGACTATGGAATAAGGAGTGGCAAGAGCTTAAGCTTGGGGATGCCCAAGGCACCCCAAGGTAATATTCAAGGACAACCAAGAGCCTAAGCTTGGGGACGCCCCGGAAGGCATCCCCTCTTTCGTCTTCGTTCATCGGTAACTTTACTTGGAGCTATATTTTTATTCACCACATGATATGTATTTTGCTTGGAGCATCTTGTATGATATGAGTCTTTGCCTTTTAGTTTTCCACAATAATACTTGCTGTACACACCTTTTGGGAGGGACACACATGATTCAGAATTTATTAGAATACTCTATGTGCTTCACTTATATCTTTTGAGCTAGATAATTTTGCTCTAGTACTTCACTTATATCTTTTTAGAGCATGGCGGTGGTTTTATTTTGTAGAAATTATTGATCTCTCATGCTTCACTTATATTATTTTGAGAGTCTTTTAGAATAGCATGGTATTTGCTATGGTTATAAAATTGGTCCTAGAATGATGGGCATCCAAGTTGGGTATAATAAAAACTATCATAGAAAGTGAATTGGATGCTATGATCAATTTGATGCTTGATAATTGTTTTGAGATATGAGGATGGTGATATTAGAGTCATGCTAGTGGAGTAATTGTGAATTTGAGGAATACTTGTGTTGAAGTTTGTGATTCCCGTAGCATGCACGTATGGTGAACCGCTTTGTGATGAAGTTGGAGCACAATTTATTTATTGATTGTCTTCCTTATGAGTGGCGGTCGGGGGCGAGCGATGGTATTTTCCTACCAATCTATCCCCCTAGGAGCATGCGCGTAGTACTTTGTTTCAATAACTTGTAGATTTTTGCAATAAGTATATGAGTTCTTTATGACTAATGTTGAGTCCATGGATTATATGCACTCTCACCCTTCCACCATTGCTAGCCTCTCTTGTGCCGCGCAACTTTCGCCGGTACCATACACCCACCATATACCTTCCTCAAAACAGCCACCATACCTACCTATTATGGCATTTCCATAGCCATTCCGAGATATATTGCCATGCAACTTTCCACTGTTCCATTTATTATGACACGCTCCATCATTGTCATATTGCTTTTGCATGATCATGTAGTTGACATCGTATTTGTGGCAAAGCCACCTTCATAATTCTTCCATACATGTCACTCTCGATTCATTACATATCCAGGTACACCGCTAGAGGCATTCATATGGAGTCATAATTTGGTCTAAGTATCGAGTTGTAATCCTGAGTGGTAAGTAAATAAAAGTGTGATGATCTTCATTATTAGAGCATTGTCCCAAGTGAGGAAAGGATGATGGAGACTATGATTCCCCCACAAGTCGGGATGAGACTTCGGACTTTATATAAAAAAGGAAAGGACAAAAAAGGAGAAAGGCCTAAAAAAGGAGAAAAGAAAAAAAAAGAGAAGAGAAAAAAAATAAGAGAAAAAGAGAGAAGGGACAATGTTACTATCCTTTTACCACACTTGTGCTTCAAAGTAGCACCATGATCTTCATGATAGAGAGTCTCCTATGTTGTCACTTTCATATACTAGTGGGAATTTTTCATTATAGAACTTGGCTTGTATATTCCAATGATGGGCTTCCTCAAAATACCCACTTAGTTTCTTTTGTTGAGCTCTCATACACTTATAGCTCTAGTGCATCTCTTGCATGGCAATCCCTACTCATTCACATTGATATGTATTAATGGGCATCTCCATAGCCTATTGATACGCCTAGTTGATGTGAGACTATCTTCTTCCTTTTTGTCTTCTCCACAACCACCATTCTATTCCAGATATAGTGCTATGTCCATGGCTCACGCTCATGTATTGCGTGAAAGTTGAAAAAGTTTGAGAACATAAAAGTATGAAACAATTGCTTGGCTTGTTCTCGGGGTTGTGCATGATTAAATACTTTGTGTGATGAAGATAGAGCATAGCCAGACTATATGATTTTGTAGGGATAGCTTTCTTTATCCATGTTATTTTGAGAAGGCATGATTGCTTTGTTAGTATGCTTGAAGTATTATTGTTTTATGTCAATATGAACTTTTATTTTGAATCATTTGGATCTGAACATTCATGCCACAATAAAGAAAATTAAATTGAGAAATATGCTAGGTAGCATTCCACATAAAAAAATTCTGTTTTTATCATTTACCTACTCGAGGACGAGCAGGAATTAAGCTTGGGGATGCTTGACACGTCTCCAACGTATCTATAATTTTTGATTGTTCCATGCTATTATATTACCTGTTTTGGATGTTTATGGGCTTTACTATACACTTTTATATCATTTTTCGGACTAACCTATTAACCTAGAGCCCAGTTCCAGTTTCTGTTTTTTCTTATTTTTGAGTTTTACGAAAAAGGAATACCAAATGGAGTCCAACTGACGTGCTAATTTTTGATGATGTTTTGTGGGCCAGGAGAGTCCCGGGCTGCCCATGAGGGTGTGCCACGCACCCACCCCCCGGGCGCGCCCCCTGCCTCGTGGACAGCCCGAAAACCCCCCTGACGTGAGACCTCTCCAGAAAATAACCTATATCAGGAGTTCCGCCGCCGCAAGCCTCCGTAGCCACCAAAAACCTCTCGGGAGCCCATTCCGGCACCCTGCCGGAGGGGGAATCCATCACCGGTGGCCATCTTCATCATCCCGGCGCTCTCCATGATGAGGAGGGAGTAGTTCACCCTCGGGGCTGAGGGTATGTACTAGTAGCTATGTGTTTGATCTCTCTCTCTCTCTCTTGTGTTCTTGAGGTGATACGATCTTGATGTATCGCGAGCTTTGCTATTATAGTTGGATCTTATGATGTTTCACCCCCTCTACTCTCTTGTGTTGAATTGAGTTTTCCCTTTGAAGTTATCTTATCGGATTGAGTCTTTAAGGATTTGAGAACACTTGATGTATGTCTTGTCGTGCTTATATGTGGTGACAATGGGATATTCACGTGATCTACTTGATGTATGTTTTGGTGATCAACTTGTGGGTTCCTTGTGAACTTATGCATAGGGGTTGGCGCACGTTTTCGTCTTGACTCTTTGGTAGAAACTTTGGGGCACTCTTTGAAGTACTTTGTGTTGGTTGAATAGATGAATCTGAGATTGTATGATGCATATCGTATAATCATGCCCACGGATACTTGATATAACACCCACGATGCGGCTATATCTCCCACGTGTCGAAGCACGACTTAGAGGCATAACCGCATTGTGGTTTTGTCGCAAGAAGGGTCATCTTCACACAATCCCATGTAATGAACAAGACTGGGATAAAGAGTTGGCTTACAATCGCCACTTCATACAATGAACATATAATAAATCATACATCATTCAGAGTACACACATAGTCCGACTACGGACGAAGCCAAAAGAAAAGAAGATAACCCAACTGCTAGATCCCCGATCGTCCCAACTGGGCTCCACTACTGATCAACATGAAACGATACATAGCAACAACCAAGGTCTTCGTTGAGCTCCCATCTGAGCTCGATTGCATCACCTGTACTGGTATCATCGGCACCTGCAACTGTTGTGATAGTATCTGGTGAGTCACGAAGACTCAGCAATCTCAAAACCCGCGAGATCAAGACTATTTAAGCTTATAGGAAAGGAAGGGGTAAAGTGATGAGGTTCCAGCAGCGACTAAGCATATATGGTGGCTAACATACGCAAATAAGAGCGAGAAGAGAGCAAAAGGAACGTCGTGAACTAGCAATGATCAAGAAGTGATCCTGAACTCCTACTTACGTCAAACATAACCCAAAACCGTGTTCACTTCCCGGACTCCGCCGAAAAGAGACCATCACGGCTACACACTCGGTTGATGCGTTTTAATTCGTATCTGGTGTCAATTTTTCTACAACCGGACATTAACAAATTCCCATCTGCCTATAACCGCAGGCACGGCTTTCAAAAGATTATACCCTGCAGGGGTGTCCCAACTTAGCCCATGATAAGCTCTCGCGATCAACGAAGGATATACCTTCTCCGAGGAAGACCCGATCAGACTCGGAATCCCGGTTTACAAGACATTTCAACAATGGTAAAACAAGACCAGCAAAGCCTGCCGCTGTGTCGACAAATCCCGATAGGAGCTGCACATATCTCGTTCTCAGGGCACACCGGATTGTCCAAACTTCTGGTAGGCCAGCCCAGAGTTGCCCCTGGAGGCCACCGGCGGCTGACATGTTGGACCAACACTCACGACGAGCACTGCCCCGGGGGGGGGGGGGTAAAATAAAGATGACCCTTGAGTCTGCAGAACCCAAGGGAAAAATGCTTAGGTGGCAAATGTTAAAACCAAGGTTGGGCCTTGCTGGAGGAGTTTTATTCAAAGGGAACTGTCAAGGGGGTCCCATAAATCACCCAACCACGTAAGGAATGCAAAATCCGGGAACATTACACCGGTATGACGGAAACTAGGGCGGCAAGAGTGGAACAAAACACCAGGCATAAGGCCGAGTCTTCCACCCTTTACCAAGTATATAGATGCATTAATTAAATAGGAGATATTGTGTTATCCCAACATAATCCTGTCCATCATGGAGCAATCTTCAAATTCACCTGCAACTAACAACGCTATAAGAGGGGCTGAGCCAAAGCGGTAACATAGCCAAACAACAGTTTGCTGGAAGGGAGAAAAGGTTAGAGGCTGACATGGCAATTTGGGAGGCATGGTAAACAAGTGATAGGTAGCGCAGCATAGCGATAGAACGAAGCAACTAGCAAGCAAAGATAGAAGTGATATCGAGGGTAATAGTCATCTTGCCTGAGATCCCGCAAGGAAGAAGAACAAGTCCATGAAGAAGACAAACGAACGTAGTCGAACGAATCCTCACAAATCCGTAACGAAACCGAAGCTAACGAGAGAAGCAAGCCGGAAAGAAGCAAACAACATGGTAAGCACACAAGCATAAACATGTCATGATGCACAAACAAGTATGATGCATGTCCGGTTTAATGAGGCATGGCATGGCAAGTTAAAGCAAACAACACTACAATTTAAGTGGAGCTCAATATGCAACGAGTTGCATATTGACGGAACACCACATCAATTATTTAGTTCTCTCTCGGTTATGTACCCAACAATATTAAATGTTTTTAAACATGGCAAGGGGTGAAGCATGAGCAAACCACCTATTTAGGCAAGTTTAAATGAGGCCGGAAACAACAAATAACAATTCCGGAAAATCCCCATATGTCATTTAGCAATTTAACACAAACAACAATTTTAAGCATTTAAATGTTGTTAACATGATGCGGATGACATATACAAGGTTTATGCAATTTTTATGAAAACGTTAACATGATCATGTTATGAAGCATTTGGTCACCATGGCGGAACGAAAAGGGTGCCACGGTTGCGAAATGAAAATGGTGCCACGGCAACATATCCGAAAATGATGCCACGGCAACATATCCGAAAATGATGCCACGGCAACATATCGGTTCCGATAGCTCACGGAGATACCGGTGCAAAAGGAGGTGTGCGGATGTGCGCAACATGCTAGAGATGGTGGGGTGCTCCCGGATTCCGGGTTCCCACAGGACGGAGGCATGGCAAAAGAGAGGCATCGCAAGGACAATTCGAACACGGTCCAAACATATCGTACATCTCATACAACCAAGCATGCATTCGTTCATGGGCGGTCGTCTCGGGGTTATACCTTTGAAGCGTGCGTTCGGGCGGAATGAGTTCGTAGTGGAAGTAGTCGTTCACGGACCGTAGTGGAGGTAGTTGTTCTCGCGACGGTAGTGGTAGTAGACGTTCACGGGTCATCGTGGGAGGTAGTTGTACATGTCGGCGGTAGTGGTACACCATTGGAGACGTACACGTTCCATAGATGAACTTGGCGTAACCGTGCGATAGTCGAACTTGGCGCTCGTGGTACACGGGTCTTCGGGCGATGGTAGTTGTACACGTTACGTAGATGTTCGGGGTTGTCGGTAGAGGTACTTGGTATCTTGAGGAACTTCATGGTTCGACGTGGCACTTGGCGAAACCGCGTTGTTGTACATATCTCCGTGATGTAGCCAAACTTGGCAAGCGATGGTCGTCGTGGTACTTGGCGAATCCACGTAGTCGAACATGGGTTGTAGTGGTACTTGTCGGACTCGGTCAGGGCGTCGAGGTTGAAGGCTGGTGGAGCAGGGGAAGGCGGCTGGTCAACGCTCTCGAGAACGAGCGTTGCTGCTCGATTTCCAGGTGCACGGGGCACGCAAAGGGAAGCGGAGAGCGTTGTGCTCATTCCCGAACAGAGGACGCCGGAGAGGGACTTGGCGAGGGACTTGCAGAGGAGGTCGAGGCAGGGACCGAGGCGCGGCAGGGGAGGACCCTGGCGAGGCACAGCCAGATCCGGCGGCGGCAGCTCCGGTGGCTGGCTGGTGGCGCGGAGGCGACAAGGAGGAGGCCGCAGGTGAGGGAGGAGGCGGCTCTGGTCGGTGGGTCGAGGGACTTGGCCGGCGGCGCGGCTCGTAGTAGATTGGGCGCGGGGATGGAACTCCAGCGGCGCTGGCTGTGCGCGTGTGGCGGCGGAGTAGGAGGATGACGGAGCGAGGGGGGCGAGGGCAGCGAGGGGGGACGAGGACCGAGCGATGAGCGTGAGGAAGGAGATCGATCGGGAGAGATCAAGAGGAGGGAGGAGCGGTCGAGCGCTGCGGGTGGCGGCGCTGGCAGGGGAACGAGAGGAGGGATCGAGCAGATGCTCGCTAGGGTTAGAGGGGGCACGGTTGGGCCTTGGGAGGCCGGCCCAGATGGAGAGGAAATGGCCAGAGGCCTGGCTGGGCTGCAAGGCTGCTAGGCTGGGCTCTCTCTCACTACTAAAAAAAAGAAAAAAAACAGAGATTAAGAAAGAAAAGAAAGAGGGGTTAGGGGAAGAAGTTGGACATGCAGATAGTTTTCCCGAACTCACAAAAATGTGCTTGTTCCGAGAAAAATAGAAGGGCCATGATTGAAATATTTAAATTCAAACTCATTTGAATTTAATTCAAATGGGTTTGAACTAGGACTTGATAAAAGGAAGGTCCAAAAATGTTCGGATCTTTGGTGGAGCTCCGGAAAATGATAAAAGAATTATTGGCAAGGTTAGAGAGTCAACACTTGAAGAAGAAAAGGCCAAGGGATTTGATATGCAAGTGGGTTCATGGGTGATTCCAAAACAATGGAATATTTTAATATAGCTCCCTAAATATCGGGAGGGTATGTTATAAAGAGAAGTCACCCTTCCTTCCATTTAAATGGATCGAAGATCCATACAATTTATTTAGATGAGTTTTAAAAATTAATGACATGATGGCATGATGACATGATGCAATGCAAAAATAAAAGAGCAAGCACAAAAGAAACACATGGTGAAACTCGAAATAACTGGAAGGCATCTGAAGCTCCGGTCTTGGGGCGTCACAACACTCCACCACTACAAGAGGATCTCGTCCCGAGATCTAGAATGGCACCGGAGGAAAACGGAAAGAGGAAGAGAAGAGGTAAAACTAAGTTGCTTCTTCGACAAAAGAGTGAAACCAAAGAACCTTGAGAGGTTGAAAAGTTGAAAGAAAGAACACAATGAAGTTGAACACAAGTGAGAGCACTACGGTAGAAAATAGAAACAAGGAACACCATGTGAACCTTGGAGGTTGCAAAGCTATGAATGACGAGTACAATGGACAAGAAGGAATTTAAACAGCTCTAGTTGAAACGAGATAAACAAGGAACAAGGAAGATCAAATTCGGACAACACTCCGGTTGAAAAGAGATGCAAGACTTGATAAGATGAAAAAGAACTTGAAGAGGTGACGCAACACTCCGGTTAACTGGATAAGCAAGAAAATAACATGATCTTGACAAAACGAGATGATGGGTCAATGAGAGCAACCTCACAAAGCCTCCGAAAGAAAGAATAGAAGATAGATCATTGGAATAACATAATGGAGAAGGAAATGCCAACTTCTTTCACAAATGAGCTTGGAAAGCACCCTTCCAAGAAGGTTAGAGCGGAGTTGTTCGAAAACCAACAACGAAACGAATAAGCTTGTAGTGGGCTTATGGAAACATCTCAACACTTGAGGTGAAATTCTACCACTAACGAAAACAAATGCTTGCTTGAGATCAACGAAGAGATGAAAACTGCTTTTGCTGAGAGGATAGGAGAAAACTTGGACCATTGATAAGCACCACAATACAACATTCCTTAGGGAAGGCTTTAGGTGAAATCTATACCAAGATAACTCCAACGAAGAGATTGATGGATTTAAAATACCTCATTCTTGACAACATGTGAATCGTGAAACATGAAGGGAAATTGTCAAGGATGACATAACACCATCTCGAAAGATAAGATAGAAGGAATTGCACTTCAGAATGCAAGATGAAGAATGCTTGAACGCCTCAAAACAAAACATGTGTTGAGCACCATGTTTAATTTTAGAGTATAGCTTGGCGGATCTTAACTTCGAGAGAAATCTTGAAGAACAATTGAAGAATGAAAAGAATCCTTGCTGAACCACCATGTTGAGCCTCCATGAAGAACTCCGGTAATAAAAGGATGATAGAAAGAAAGAGAAGTTGAAAACACAAGGTGAAACCTTGTGATGATTTAGAAGGAGCTTCGCGACAATATAACCGAGAGAACTTGGAACTCTAGAAAGAAAAGATGAACAACAAGAAGCCACGAATTACTTCATCATGAACAATCTCCGGAAGAAAAGAATAATATCGCCTCGCGGAAATAAGAATAAGATTTATTGAATGCTTATCCTTCATCAAATTAAATTGATGACAAGCAATGGATTTGGCATACTACTTATTCCCGTAGAAAGGATTAAAAGAGATATAGCGCAAGCTTGAGAAGGTATTGATGGAACCACCGGTGGGATTTGGAAACAACGAATATTTGATATGATAACGAAGGAAGTGAAATCTTGAACGAACCACCGTAAGAATTGAAAATGAAAGTAGCAAAGGCACAATTCAACCGGGAAGAGTTTAAAAACGAATGAAGATACTTTAGGGGATTTAGATACATGAGAATGAAGAGATCGTGAACTGATTAGAGGGTATTTGAACGATGCACCGCTTGAATTTGAGAACGAGAGATGAAAGCTGAGAATGAATAATTCTGAGACGATTGACTCCGGAGAATGAGACTGAAGAGACTCCTGAATTGTTCTGGATGGGTGAAAAGAATTCTCACAATCGAAAGCAATTATGAGAGGATGGCATCACGCTAGAACCACGAATCTTCAAGAGAACGGACCAAGATTTAGGAGAAATCCTTCTTCGGTCTTCACATGCTGAGAATGATGACGAGAACCACCATGAATTGTTGAGACACTCCATAATAAAGAATAGAAAGGTTGAATCAATGATGAAAGAATTTGAAAGATCTTGGAGAAGGACATATGACTGATGATAATTCATTCTTACATCAAACTTCAAAATGAATTTGGGAATAGCTCCGGGAAAATTAGAAGAGTCAGGTAAGATCCTGGGAAAAGACATGTGGGTTAGGGCCCACTCAAAAGGAAAACACCGTTGAACGATTGATTGAAAGGGGGGGATTGCGCCCGTTGAATTAAATGGCTTGAATGAGATAATAATCTCCAAATAGCTTGAACGGATTGAGAATGGAAACACAAATCTTCCGAGATATCTTGAGCACTCCGAATAAGAATAGAGAGAGGTGAACAATTATGAGAGGCACCGGCATGGGATAGCATTTGAACGAGGATAAGGATATGATCAACACCGAAATCTTGAGGTAAATCCACCGGAGAAGAAAAGAATGAAAAAATGATGAACTTAACACTATTGAGAATCTTCATGGAAAATCACCGGATAAGAACATTGACGAAAAAGAATGGAGAGACTTCCATCAATAAAATGGATACCCAATTAAGAAATCTGAGTCCTTGAAGAAAAATGGTGGGAGGGCGGGAAAAACAAAGGCAACTTGGGCAGATGGAATGAACACTGTTGAGAAAACTTAGAATTGATCTTGCGGATGTTGAAATGATCTGATCCACTTGAAGAGAAGCACACCGGTCGGAAAGAATTGACATGACAAACTCGATGATCAAGAAGGATTAGTATTCACATAGCAATATGAGAACACCGTTTAGGAAAGGTATGGATTCAACATTTGTCTTCGAAGCAACTCGAATACCACAAATAAAACAAAACAAAGGATTTGGCTTGCAGAATAAGCCAGAACAAACATATGATAGAGATTTCGTCCGAAGTTTTCGTGGTGGGGCCCACACGGGCTCGAGTGTACAGCACCATCATGTACAAGGCAGTGCACATGACATACGAAGTGTCCCCGAACCAGCATAGCCAAGGGTTCTTTAAGACACAACGAGACCACTGTAAAAACGACCGTGGAAAGGCGGACCACTAGACGTCAAACCCCAATCTCATATCATGCATCTGTCGAAAAGATATTCTAGGAGCTACTTGAATTCCCACCTATAAAATTCCCTAAACTTTCTGGTTATGCAATCTGGTGTTGGGGATACAGGGGGAGCAATATATATCTCACCCAAAACTAACAATACCTACATCCAAGCTGTATCCATTCGTCAACACATAACCAAGAAACCTTCAGAAATCGTGTACCTCAACCTTCGAAAAGCATCCGTTATACGAGTTATGGCAATACTCCCGAACTCCCACCCCATTACTGGGTGGCGTCGAGGTTATCTCACCAACAATTGCATAAAAGAGATTTTCGATGTCGGCAAAACTCAGGTATTCCAGAACTGCAACGATAAAATTATGACGACAACACCTCGGAGCTCAACTCCCCGGGTCAATGCCACATAAAAGACAGGAGGCACCAAGAACAATGTTCTCGCCACAAAACCATCGAAACGATTCCAAGATACCCGCGTGATCCTAAAAAAATTTAGTGAAATTTGAGGCGAGGAAAGACAAAACATCTACGTCAGGAGACCTCACCAGAGCGATGAAGGGACTGAGGAGTAAAAAGAATCCTACTCTCCGATATATATAACCCTAAGACTCAAAACATTTTTTGTTCTAGACTCAACAACGCCAGCAATCAATCAAGCAGGGGGCTCCTAAGTCGGGGATGGCTCTGATTACCAACTTATAACACCCACGATGCGGCTATATCTCCCACGTGTCGAAGCACGACTTAGAGGCATAACCGCATTGTGGTTTTGTTGCAATAAGGGTCATCTTCACACAATCCCATGTAATGAACAAGACTGGGATAAAGAGTTGGCTTACAATTGCCACTTCACACAATGAACATATAATAAATCATACATCATTCAGAGTACACACATAGTCTGACTACGGACGGAGCCAAAAGAAAAGAAGATAACCCAACTGCTAGATCCCCGATCGTCCCAACTGGGCTCCACTACTGATCAACATGAAAAGATACATAGCAACAACCAAGGTCTTCGTTGAGCTCCCATCTGAGCTCGGTTGCATCACCTGTACTGGTATCATCGGCACCTTCAACTGTTGTGATAGTATCTGGTGAGTCACGAGGACTCAGCAATCTCAAAACCCGCGAGATCAAGACTATTTAAGCTTATAGGAAAGGAAGGGGTAACGTGATGAGGTTGCAGCAGCGACTAAGCATATATGGTGGCTAACATACACAAATAAGAGCGAGAAGAGAGCAAAAGGAACGGTCGTGAACTAGCAATGATCAAGAAGTGATCCTGAACTCCTACTTATGTCAAACATAACCCAAAACCGTGTTCACTTCCCGGACTCTGCTGAAAAGAGACCATCACGGCTACACACTCGGTTGATGCGTTTTAATTCGTATATGGTGTCAAGTTATCTACAACCGGACATTAACAAATTCCCATCTGCCTATAACCGCAGGCACGGCTTTCGAAAGATTATACCCTGCAGGGGTGTCCCAACTTAGCCCATGATAAGCTCTCGCGATCAATGAAGGATATACCTTCTCCCAGGAAGACCCGATCAGACTCGGAATCCCGTTTTACAAGACATTTCGACAATGGTAAAACAAGACCAGCAAAGCCTCCCGCTGTGCCGACAAATCCCGATAGGAGCTGGACATATCTTGTTCTCAAGGCACACCGGATTGTCCAAACTTCCCGTAGGCCAGCCCAGAGTTGCCCCTAGTGGCCACCGGCGGCTGACAGGTTGGACCAACACTCACGACGAGCACTGGCCCGGGGGGGGGGTAAAATAAAGATGACCCTTGAGTCTGCAGAACCCAAGGGAAAAAGGCTTAGGTGGCAAATGTTAAAACCAAGGTTGGGCCTTGCTGGAGGAGTTTTATTCAAAACGAACTGTCAAGGGGGTCCCATAAATCACCCAACCGCGTAAGGAATGCAAAATCCGGGAACATAACACCGGTATGACGGAAACTAGGGCGGCAAGAGTGGAACAAAACACCAGGCATAAGGCCGAGTCTTCCACCCTTTACCAAGTATATAGATGCATTAATTAAATAAGAGATATTGTGTTATCCCAACATAATCATGTCCATCATGGAGCAATCTTCAACTTCACCTGCAACTAACAACGCTATAAGGGGGCTGAGCCAAAGCGGTAACATAGCCAAACAACGGTTTGCTGGAAGGGAGAAAAGGTTAGAGGCTGACATGGCAATTTGGGAGGCATGGTAAACAAGTGATAGGTAGCGCATCATCGCGATAGAACGAAGCAACTAGCAAGCAAAGATAGAAGTGATATCGAGGGTAATAGTCATCTTGCCTGAGATCCCACAAGGAAGAAGAACGAGTCCATGAAGAAGACAAACGAACGTAGTCGAACGAATCCTCACAACTCCATAACGAAACCGAAGCTAACGAGAGAAGCAAGCCGGAAAGAAGCAAACAACATGGTAAACACACAAGCATAAACATGTCATGATGCACAAACAAGTATGATGCATGTCCGGTTTAATGAGGCATGGCATGACAAGGTAAAGCAAACAACACTACAATTTAAGTGGAGCTCAATATGCAACGAGTTGCATATTGACGGAACACCACATCAATTATTTAGTTCTCTCTTGGTTATGTACCCAACAATATTAAATGTTATTAAACATGGCAAGGGGTGAAGCATGAGCAAACCACCTATTTAGGCAAGTTTAAATGAGGCCGGAAACAACAAATAACAATTCCGGAAAATCCCCATATGTCATTTAGCAATTTAACACAAACAACAATTTTAAGCATTTAAATGTTGTTAACATGATGCGGATGACATATACAAGGTTTATGCAATTTTTATGAAAACGTTAACATGATCATGTTATGAAGCATTTGGTCACCATGGCGGAACGAAAAGGGTGCCACGGCGGCGAAACGAAAATGGTGCCACGGCAACAGATCCGAAAATGATGCCACGGCAACATATCCGAAAATGATGCCACGGCAACATATCGGTTCCGATAGCTCACGGAGATACCAGTGCAAAAGGAGGCGTGCGGATGTGCGCAACATGCTAGAGATGGTGGGGTGCTCCCGGATTCCGGGTTCCCACGGGACGGAGGCATGGCAAAAGAGAGGCATCGCAAGGACAATTCGAACACGGTCCAAACATATCGTACATCTCATACAACCAAGCATGCATTCGTTCACGGGCGGTCGTCTCGGGGTTATACCTTCGAAGCGTGCGTTCGGGCGGAATGAGTTCGTAGTGGAAGTAGTCGTTCACGGACCGTAGTGGAGGTAGTTGTTCTCGCGACGGTAGTGGAAGTAGACGTACACGGGTCTGTTGGGGAACGTAGCAGAAATTCAAAAATTTTCCTACGAATCACCAAGATCTATCTATGGAGAGACCAGCAACGAGTAGAAAGGAGAGTGCATCTACATACCCTTGTAGATCGCTAAGCGGAAGCGTTCAAGTGAACGGGGTTGATGGAGTCGTACTCGTCGTGATTCAGATCACCGATGATCAAGTGCCGAACGGACGGCACCTCCGCGTTCAACACACGTACAGCCCGGTGACGTCTCCCACGCCTTGATCCAGCAAGGAGAGAGGGAGAGGTTGAGGAAGACTCCATCCAACAGCAGCACAACGGCGTGGTGGTGGTGGAGGAGCGTGGCAATCCCGCAGGGCTTCGCCGAGCACCTACGGGAGAAGAGATGTGTCACGGGAGGGAGAGGGAGGCAACCAAAGGCCTTAGGTGTGATTGCTCCTCCTTTTCCCCACTATATATAGGGCCAAGGGAGAGGGGAAGGGCGCAGCCTTGCCCCCTCCTCCAAGGAAGGGGTGCGGCTAAGGATGGGGAGGAGTCCATCCTCCCCAAGGCACCTCGGAGGTGCCTTCCCCCTTTAGGACTCTTCCCTCTCCAAGTTTCCTTGCGCATGGGCCTCTTGGGGCTGGTGCCCTTGGCCCATGTAGGCCAAGGCGCACCCCCTACAGCCCATGTGCCCCCCCGGGGCAGGTGGCCCCACCCGGTGGGCCCCCGGGACCCTTCCGGTGGTCCCGGTACAATACCGATGACCCCGAAACTTGTCCCGATGGCCGAAACAGGACTTCCTATATATAAATCTTTACCTCCGGACCATTCCGGAACTCCTCGTGACGTCCGGGATCTCATCCGGGACTCCGAACAACATTCGGTAACCACATTCAAGCTTCCTTTATAACCCTAGCGTCATCGAACCTTAAGTGTGTAGACCCTACGGGTTCGGGAGACATGCAGACATGACCGAGACGTTCTCCGGTCAATAACCAACAGCGGGATCTGGATACCCATGTTGGCTCCCACATGTTCCACGATGATCTCATCGGATGAACCACGATGTCAAGGACTCAATCGATCCCGTATACAATTCCCTTTGTCTAGCGGTATTTTACTTGCCCGAGATTCGATCGTCGGTATCCAATACCTTGTTCAATCTCGTTACCGGCAAGTCACTTTACTCGTTCCGTAACACATCATCCCGTGATCAACTCCTTGGTCACATTGCGCATTTGATGATGTCCTACCAAGTGGGCCCAGAGATACCTCTCCGTTTACACGGAGTGACAAATCCCAGTCTCGATCCGCATAAAACAATAGATACTTTCGGAGATACCTGTAGTGCACCTTTATAGTCACCCAGTTACGTTGTGACGTTTGATACACCCAAAGCACTCCTACGGTATCCAGGAGTTACACGATCTCATGGTCAAAGGAAGAGATACTTGACATTGGCAAAGCTCTAGCAAATGAACTACACGATCTTTTGTGCTAGTCTTAGGATTGGGTCTTGTCCATCACATCATTCTCCTAATGATGTGATCCCTTTATCAACGACATCCAATGTCCATAGCCAGGAAACCATGACTATCTGTTGATCACAACGAGCTAGTCAACTAGAGGCTCACTAGGGACATATTGTGGTCTATGTATTCACACGTGTATTACGATTTCCGGATAATACAGTTATAGCATGAATAAAAGACAATTATCATGAACAAGGAAATATAATAATAATACTTTTATTATTGCCTCTAGGGCATATTTCCAACAGTCTCCCACTTGCACTAGAGTCAATAATCTAGTTCACATCGCCATGTGATTAACACTCACAGGTCACATCGCCATGTGACTAATACCCAAGAGTTTACTAGAGTCAGTAGTCTAGTTCACATCAGTATGTGATTAACACTCAATGAGTTTTATGTTTGATCATGTTGCTTGTGAGAGAGGTTTTAGTCAACAGGTCTGAACCTTTCAGATCCGTGTGTGCTTTACAAATCTCTATGTCATCTCCTAGATGCAGCTACCACGCTCTATTTGGAGCTGTTCCAAATAACTGTTCTACTTGGAGCTAGTCTAAATTATTGCTCCATTATATGTATCCGGTCTCTCTACTCAGAGCTATCCGGATAGGTGTCAAGCTTGCATCGTCGTAACCTTTACGACGAACTCTTTTACCACCTCCATAATCGAGAAAATTCCTTAGTCCACTAGTTACTAAGGATAACTTTGACCGCTGTCCTGTGAGCCATTCTTGGATCACTCTTGTACCCCTTGACTGACTCATGGCAAGGCACACTTCAGGTGCGGTACACAACATAGCATACTGAAGAGCCTACGTCCAAAGCATAGGGGACGACCTTCGTCCTTTCTCTCTTTTCTGCCGTGGTCGAGCTTTAAGTCTTAACTTCGTACCTTACAACTCAGGCAAGAACTCCTTCTTTGACTGGTCCATCTTGAACACCTTCAAGATCATGTCAAGGTATGTGCTCATTTGAAAGTATTATTAAGCATTTTGATCTATCCTTATAGATCTTGATGCTCAATGTTCAAGTAGCTTAATCCAGGCTTTCCATTGAAAAACACCTTTCAAATAACCCTATATGCTTTCTAGAAATTCTACATCATCTCTGATCATCAATATGTCAACAACATATACTCATCAGAAATTCTATAGTGCTCCCACTCACTTCTTTGGAAATACAAGTTTCTCATAAACTTTGTACAAACCCAAAATTTTGATCATCATCAAAGCAAACATTCCAACTCCGAGATGCTCACTCCAGTCCTTAGAAGGATTGCTGGAGCTTTGCATACCTTTTAGCATCCTTAGGATCGACAAAACTTTTCTGATTGTATTGCATACAACCTTTCCTCACGAAAACTGGTAAGGAAACTCGTTTTGATATCCATCTGCCAGATTTCATAAATACAGCTAATGCTAACATGAATCCGACGGACTTAAGCATCGCTACGGATGAGAAAATCTCATCGTAGTCAACTCCTTGAACTTGTGAAAAACTTTTTGCCACAAGTCGAGCTTCATGGATGGTGACATTACCATCCACGTCCGTCTTCTTCTTAAAGATCCATTTATCTTAATGGCTTGCCGATCATCGGGCAAGTCCACCAAAGTCCATGGATCCGTTCTCGGATTTTATGGCCTCGAGCCATTTATCGGAATCCGGGCCCACCATCGCTTCTCCATAGCTCGTAGGTTCATTGTTGTCTAGCAACATGACTTCCAAGACAGGATTACTATACCACTCTAAAGTAGTACGTATCCTTGTCACCCTACGAGGTTCGATAGTGACTTGATCCGAAACTTCATGATCACTATCATAAGCTTCCACTTCAATTGGTGTAGGTGCCACAGGAACAACTTCCTGTGCCCTGCTACACACTTGTTGAAGTGACGGTTCAATAACCTTATCAAGTATCCACCATCCTCCCACTCAATTCTTTCGAGAGAAACTTTTCCTCGAGAAAGGACCCGATTCTAGAAACAATCCATATTGCTTTCGGATCTGAATTAGGAGGTATACCCAACTGTTTTGGGTTTCCTATGAAGATGCATTTTATCCGCTTTGGGTTCGAGCTTATCAATCCTGAAACTTTTTCACATAAGCATCCCAGCCCCAAACCTTCAAGAAACGACAACTTAGGTTTCTCTAAACCATAATTCATACGGTGTCATCTCAACGGAATTACGTGGTGCCCTATTTAAAGTGAATGTGGTTGTCTCTAATGCCTAACCCATGGACAATAGTGGTAATTCGATAAGAGACATCATGGTATGCATCATATCCAATAGGGTGCAACTATGATGTTCGGACACACCATCACACTATGGTGTTCCAGGCGGTATTAATTGTGAAACAATTTCCACAATGTCTTAATTGTGTGCCAAAACTCGTAACTCAGATATTCATCTCTATGATCATATCATAGACATTTTATCCTCTTGTCACAATGATCTTCTACTTCACTCTGAAATTACTTGAACCATTCAATAATTCAGACTTGTGTTTCATCAAGTAAATATATACAACATCTACTCGAATCATCTGTGAAGTAAGAACATAATGATATTCACTGCATGCCTCAGCACTCATTGGACTGCACACATCAAAATGTGTTACTTCCAACAAGTTGCTATCTTGTTCCATCTTACTGAAAACGAGGCTTTTCAGTCATCTTGCCCATGTGGTATGATTTGCATGTCCCAAGTGATTCAAAATCAAGTGAGTCATAACGGTCCATTTGCATGGAGTTTCTTCATGCATATACACCAATAGACATGGTTCGCATGTCTCAAACTTTTCAAAAACGAGTGAGTCCAAAGATCCATCAACATGGAGCTTCTTCATGCGTTTTATACCATTATGACTTACATGGCAGTGCCACAAGTAAGTGGAACTATCATTACTATCTTATATCTTTTGGCATGAAAATGTGTATCACTACGATCGAGATTCAATAAACCATTCCTTTAGGTGCAAGACCATTGAAGGTTTTATTCAAATAAATAGAGTAACCATTATTCTCCTTAAATGAATAACCGTATTGCGATAGACATAATCCAATCAAGTCTATGCTCAACGCAAACAACAATCTCGGTGGTAGAGGGAGCGTGCGATGCTTGATCATATCAACCTTGGAAACACTTCCAACATATATCGTCAGCTCACCTTTAGCTAGTCTCCGTTTATTCCGTAGCTTTTATTTCGAGTTACTAACACTTAGCAACCGAACCGGTATCCAATACCCTGGTGCTACTAGGAGTACTAGTAAAGTACACATTAACATAATGTATATCCAATATACTTCTATCGACCTTGCCAGCCTTCTCATCTACCAAGTATCTAGGGTAATTCCGCTCTAGTGACTGTTCCCCTTATTACAGAAGCACTTAGTCTCGGGTTTGGGTTCAATCTCGGGTTTCTTCATTGGTGCAGCAGCTGATTTGCCGTTTCATGAAGTATCCCTTTTTGCCCTTGCCCTTCTTGAAACTAGTGGTTTCATCAACCATCAACAATTGATGCTCCTTCTTGATTTCTACTTTCGTGATGTCAAACAACGCGAATACCTCAAGGATCATCATCTCTATCCTTGATATGTTATAGTTCATCACGAAGCTCTAGCAGCTTGGTGGTAATGACTTCGGAGAAACTATCACTATTTCATCTGGAAGATCAACTCCCACTCGATTCAAGTGATTGTTGTACTCAGACAATCTGAGCACAAGCTCAACAATTGAGCTTCTCTCCTTAGTTTGCAGGCTAAGAAAATCGTCGGAGGTCTTATACCTCTTGACGTGGGCACGAGCCTGAAATCCTAATTTCAGCCCTCGAAACATCTCATATGTTCCACGACGTTTCGAAAAAGTCTTTGGTGCCTTTACTTAAACCATTCAACTGAACTATCACGTAGTTATCAAAACGTGTATGTTCGATGTTCGAAACATCCACAAACGATGTTTGGGGTTCAGCACACTAAGCGGTGCATTAAGGACATAAGCTTTCTACTGATCGCATAATCGCTACTGTCAACTTTCAACTATATTTTCTCTAGGGACATATCTAAAACAGTAGAACTAAAGCGCGAGCTACGACATAATTTGCAAAAAGGTCTTTTGACTATGTTCAGGATAATTAAGTTCATCTTATGAACTCCCACTCAGATAGACATCCCTCTAGTCATCTAAGTGATTACATGATCCGAGTCAACTAGGCCGTGTCCGATCATCACGTGAGACGGACTAGTCATCATCGGTGAACATCTTCATGTTGATCGTATCTACTATACGACTCATGCTCGACCTTTCGGTCTCCGTGTTCCGAGGCCATGTCTGCACATGCTAGGCTCGTCAAGTTAACCCTAAGTGTTTTCGCTGTGTAAAACTGTCTTACACCCGTTGTATGTGAACGTAAGAATCCATCACACCCGATCATCACGTGGTGCTTAGAAGCGACGAACTGTAGCAACGGTGCACAGTTAGGGGGGAACACTTCTTGAAATTTTGTAACGGATCATCTTATTTACTACCGTCGTCCTAAGTAAACAAGATGCATAAACATGATAAACATCACATGCAATCAAATAGAGTAGTGACATGATATGGCCAATATCATTTTGCTCCTTTTGATCTTCATCTTCGGGGCTCCATGATCATCATCGTCACCGGCATGACACCATGATCTCCATCATCATGATCTCCATCATCGTGTCTTCATGAAGTTGTCACGCCAACGACTACTTCTACTTCTATGGCTAACGCGTTTAGCAATAAAGTAAAGTAAGTTACATGGCGTTCTTCAATGACACGTAGGTCATACAAAAAATAAAGACAACTCCTATGGCTCCTGCCGGTTGTCATACTCATCGACATGCAAGTCGTGAATCCTATTACAAGAACATGATCAATCTCATACATCACATATCATTCATCACATTCTTCTTGGCCATATCACATCACATAGCATACCCTGCAAAAACAAGTTAGACGTCCTCTAATTGTTGTTTGCATGTTTTACGTGGCTGCTATGGGTTCTAGCAAGAACGTTTCTTACCTACGCAAAACCACAACGTGATATGCCAATTGCTATTTACCCTTCATAAGGACCCTTTTCATCGAATCCGTTCCGACTAAAGTGGGAGAGACTGGCACCCGCTAGCCACCTTATGCACCAAGTGCATGTCAATCGGTGGAACCTGTCTCACGTAGGAGTACGTGTAAGGTCGGTCCGGGCCGCTTCATCCCACAATACCGTCGAAACAAGATTGGACTAGTAACGGTAAGCATATTGAACAACATCAACGCCCACAACTACTTTGTGTTCTACTCGTACAAAGAATCTACGCAATAGACCTAGCTCATGATGCCACTGTTGGGGAACGTAGCAGAAATTCAAAAAATTTCCTACGAATCACCAAGATCTATCTATGGAGAGACCAGCAACGAGTAGAAAGGAGAGTGCATCTACATACCCTTGTAGATCGCTAAGCGGAAGCGTTCAAGTGAACGGGGTTGATGGAGTCGTACTCGTCGTGATTCAGATCACCGATGATCAAGTGCCGAACGGACGGCACCTCCGCGTTCAACACACGTACAGCCCGGTGACGTCTCCCACGCCTTGATCCAGCAAGGAGAGAGGGAGAGGTTGAGGAAGACTCCATCCAACAGCAGCACAACGGCGTGGTGGTGGTGGAGGAGCGTGGCAATCCCGCAGGGCTTCGCCGAGCACCTACGGGAGAAGAGATGTGTCACGGGAGGGAGAGGGAGGCAACCAAAGGCCTTAGGTATGATTGCTCCTCCTTTTCCCCACTATATATAGGGCCAAGGGAGAGGGGGAGGGCGCAGCCTTGCCCCCTCCTCCAAGGAAGGGGTGCGGCTAAGGATGGGGAGGAGTCCATCCTCCCCAAGGCACCTCGGAGGTGCCTTCCCCTTTTAGGACTCTTCCCTCTCCAAGTTTCCTTGCGCATGGGCCTCTTGGGGCTGGTGCCCTTGGCCCATGTAGGCCAAGGCGCACCCCCTACAGCCCATGTGGCCCCCCGGGGCAGGTGGCCCCACCCGATGGGCCCCCGGGACCCTTCCGGTGGTCCCGGTACAATACCGATGACCCCGAAACTTGTCCCGATGGCCGAAACAGGACTTCCTATATATAAATCTTTACCTCCGGACCATTCCGGAACTCCTCGTGACGTCCGGGATCTCATCCGGGACTCCGAACAACATTCGGTAACCACATACAAGCTTCCTTTATAACCCTAGCGTCATCGAACCTTAAGTGTGTAGACCCTACGGGTTCGGGAGACATGCAGACATGACCGAGACGTTCTCCGGTCAATAACCAACAGCGGGATCTGGATACCCATGTTGGCTCCCACATGTTCCACGATGATCTCATCGGATGAACCACGATGTCAAGGACTCAATCGATCCCGTATACAATTCCCTTTGTCTAGCGGTATTTTACTTGCCCGAGATTCGATCGTAGGTATACCGATACCTTGTTCAATCTCGTTACCGGCAAGTCACTTTACTCGTTCCGTAACACATCATCCCGTGATCAACTCCTTGGTCACATTGCGCATATGATGATGTCCTACCGAGTGGGCCCAGAGATACCTCTCCGTTTACACGGAGTGACAAATCCCAGTCTCGATCCGCATAAAACAATAGATACTTTCGGAGATACCTGTAGTGCACCTTTATAGTCACCCAGTTACGTTGTGACGTTTGATACACTCAAAGCACTCCTACGGTATCCAGGAGTTACACGATCTCATGGTCGAAGGAAGAGATACTTGACATTGGCAAAGCTCTAGCAAACGAACTACACGATCTTTGTGCTAGGCTTAGGATTGGGTCTTGTCCATCACATCATTCTCCTAATGATGTGATCCCGTTATCAACGACATCCAATGTCCATAGCCAGGAAACCATGACTATCTGTTGATCACAACGAGCTAGTCAACTAGAGGCTCACTAGGGACATATTGTGGTCTATGTATTCACACGTGTATTACGATTTCCGGATAATACAGTTATAGCATGAATAAAAGACAATTATCATGAACAAGGAAATATAATAATAATACTTTTATTATTGCCTCTAGGGCATATTTCCAACAGGGTCATCGTGGGAAGTAGTTGTACATGTCGGCGGTAGTGGTACACCATTGGAGACGTACACGTTCCGTAGATGAACTTGGCATAACTGTGCGGTAGTCGAACTTGGCGCTCGTGGTACACGGGTCTTCGGGCGACGGTAGTTGTACACATTACGTAGATGTTCGGGGCCGTCGGTAGAGGTACTTGGTATCTTGAGGAACTTCATGGTTCGACGTGGCACTTGGCGAAACTGCGTAGTTGTACATATCTTCGTGATGTAGCCAAACTTGGCAAGCGATGGTCGTCGTGGTACTTGGCGAATCCACGTAGTCGAACATGGGTTGTAGTGGTACTTGTCGGACTCGGTCAGGGCGTCGAGGTTGAAGGCTGGTGGAGCAGGGGAAGGCGGCTGGTCAACGCTCTCGAGAACGAGCGTTGCTGCTCAATTTCCAGGTGCACGGGGCACGCAAAGGGAAGCGGCGAGCGTCGTGCTCATTCCCGAACAGAGGACGCCGGAGAGGGACTTGGCGTGGGACTTGCAGAGGAGGTCGAGGCAGGGACCGAGGCGCGGCAGGGGAGGACCCTGGCGAGGCACAGCCAGATCCGGCGGCGGCGGCTCCGGTGGCTGGCTGGTGGCGCGGAGGCGACGAGGAGGAGGCCGCAGGTGAGGGAGGAGGCGGCTCTGGTCGATGGGTCGAGGGACTTGGCCGGCGGCGCGACTCATAGCAGATCGGGCGCGGGGATGGAACTCCGGCGGCGCTGGCTGTGCGCATGTGGCGGCGGAGTAGGAGGACGAGGGAGCGAGGGGGGCGAGGGCAGCGAGGGGGGACGAGGACCGAGCGATGAGCATGAGGAATGAGATCGATCAGGAGAGATCGAGAGGAGGGAGGAGCGGTCGAGCGCTGTGGGTGGCGGCTCTGGCAGGGGAACGAGAGGAGGGATCGAGCAGATGCTCGCTAGGGTTAGAGGGGGCGTGGTTGGGCCTTGGGAGGCCGGCCCAGATGGAGAGGAAATGGCCAGAGGCCTGGCTGGGCTGCAAGGCTGCTAGGCTGGGCTCTCTCTCACTACTAAAAAAAAAGAAAACAGAGATTAAGAAAGAAAAGAAAGAGGGGTTAGGGGAAGAAGTTGGACACGCAGATAGTTTTCCCGAACTCGCAAAAATGTGCTTGTTCCGAGAAAAATAGAAAGGCCATGATTGAAAGATTTAAATTCAAACTCATTTGAATTTAATTCAAATGGGTTTGAACTAGGACTTGATAAAAGGAAGGTCCAAAAATGTTCGGATCTTTGGTGGAGCTCCGGAAAATGATAAAAGAATTATTGGCAAGGTTAGAGAGTCAAAACTTGAAGAAGAAAAGGCCAAGGGATTTAATATGCAAGTGGGTTCATGGGTGATTCCAAAACAATGGAATATTTTAATATAGCTCCCTAAATATCGGGAGGGTATGTTATAAAGAGAAGTCACCCTTCCCTCGATTTAAATGGATCGAAGATCCATACAATTTATTTAGATGAGTTTTAAAAATTAATGACAAGATGCCATGATGACATGATGCAATGCAAAAATAAAAGAGCAAGCACAAAAGAAACACACGGTGAAACTCGAAATAACTGGAAGGTATCTGAAGCTCCGGTCTTGGGGCGTCACACTTGAGGTGACATTGGAGTATCTAGGGACCTTAGGGTTTTGGTTGATTTGTGTCTTAAGGTGTTATTCTAGTACGAACTCTATGATAGATCGAACGGAAAGAATAGCTTCGTGTTATTTTACTATGGACTCTTGAATAGATCGATCATAAAGGATAACTTTGAGGTGGTTTCGTACCCTACTATAATCTCTTCGTTTGTTCTCCGCTATTAGTGGCTTTGGAGTGACTCTTTGTTGCATGTTGAGGGATAGTTATATGATCCAATTATGTTATTATTGTTGAGAGAACTTGCACTACTGAAACTATGAACCCTAGGCCTTGTTTCCTAGCATTGCAATACCATTTACGCTCACTATTATCATTAGTTACCTTGCTGTTTTTATATTTTCAGATTACAAAAACCTATATCTACCATCTATATTGCGCTTGTATCACCATCTCTTCGCCGAACTAGTGCAACTATACAATTTACCATTGTATTGGGTGTGTTGGGGACACAAGAGACTCTTTGTTATTTGGTTGCAGGGTTGTTTGAGAGAGACCATCTTCATCCTACGCCTCCCACGGATTGATTAACCTTAGGTCATCCACTTGAGGGAAATTTGCTACTGTCCTACAAACCTCTGCACTTGGAGGCCCAACAACGTCTACAAGAAGAAGGTTGTGTAGTAGATATCACCAGTATTGAAGGTTCCAACCATATCCAACCCCTAGACTGCGAACTGCCAGACGAGTGGAATAGTCTTCAAGGCAGAGGCAGGCTTGTGAGACTTGTTGGAGTAGAACTGACAACCCGCGCACTTGTCAACTATATCCTTTGCCATCTCATTCACACGAGGCCAATAGAATCCCGCTCGGTATGCTTTGGCCACGATGGTCCGAGAAGACGCATGGTGACCACAGGTCCCCGAGTGGATATCATTTAGGATCATTCGACCTTCTTCCGGGGTGCTGCAGCATTGAGCCACTCCTGTGACACTTTCTCTGTAAAGCTGCCCTTTTATCATGGTGAAAGCTTTCATTTGATGGACTATCTGGCAGGCCTCATCCTCATCCTCTAGGAGTTCCTGCCTGAGCAGGTACGTGATGTATGACACCGTCCAATCGGGCGTGATCATTAAGACTTCCATGATCAGGTCGACCACAGCTGGGACTTCAATCTCAGTCAGATTGGTTGAACTTATCGGTTGCGGGGGCTCTTCCTTGAAGGGAACTTCTTGTACTGACGGAGTGTGGAGATGCTCCAAGAAGACGTTGCTGGGGATAGGCTTCCGAGTGGAACCTATCTTTGCTAGATCGTCAGCAGCTTGATTCTTGATTTGGGGTATGTGGTGGAGCTCTAACCCCTCAAACTTCTTCTCTAACTTTCTTACTGTGTTGCAATAACTAGTCATTGCTAGACTCCTGATGTCCCATTCCTTCATTACTTGATTAACCACTAAGTCTGAGTCGCCATAGACCATCAAGCGTCGGACGCCGAGTGAAATGGCCATACGCAACCCATACAACAGTGCCTCGTACTCAGCTTCATTGTTTGAAGAATCAAAGTGAATCTGGAGGACATAACTGAGCTTGTGTCCTCTTGGGGATACCAAAACCACCCCTGCGCCAGAGCCATTCAAAATCTTGGACCCATCAAAGAACATAGTCCAATGCTCCGACTGAATCTGAGTCGGTTGCTGCTGTTCAATCCACTCTACGAGGAAATCTGCTATTTCTTGGGACTTGATGGCTTTCATTGCCTCAAACTTGATATCTAAAGGAAGGAGTTCAATCGCCCATTTTGCCACTCAACCAGTTGCATCTCTATCATTCGGAATTTCTAACAATGGAGCATCGCTGACGACTGAAACCGAGTGGTCTGAGAAGTAGTGTGCAACTTTCTTCATGGTCAGGTAAATTCCATAAACAAGCTTATGATAATGAGGATATATCTGCTTGGACGGGGTCAAGGCTTCTGAAATGTAATACACAGGGCGCTGAACTTTGAAGGCTTTGCCTTCTTCTTCCCACTCGACCGTGAGCATTGTGCTGACAACCTGTCCAGTGGGTGCGATGTAAAGCAGTAAATGCTCCTTGCTAACTGGAGTGGCAAGCACCGGCTGGGTGGAAAGCAGGGCTTTGAGCTCTTCAAACACTTTTTCAGCTTCATCATTCCACTCGAACTTGTCAGACTTCTTCATCAGTCGGTAAAGAGGCAGTGCCTTTTCACCATGGCGTGAGATGAATCGACTCAATGCAGCCAAACAACCAGTAAGCTTCTGAACATCATGCACACGCACAAGGCGCTTCATTCGGAGGATAGTGCCAATCTTCTATGGATTTGCATCGATCCCTGCTACCTCTTGAGCACTGCGTTGGTTTTCCCTTGAAGAGGAAAGGGTGATGCAGCAAAGTAGCGTAAGTATTTCCCTCAGTTTTTGAGAACCAAGGTATCAATCCAGTAGGAGGCTCCTCAAAAGTCCCACGCACCTACACAAACAAACAAGAACCTCGCAACCAACACAATAAATGGGTTGTCAATCCCTTCCCGGTAACTCGCGAAAGTGAGATCTGATAGAGATAATAAGATAAGATAAATATTTTTGGTATTTTTATGATATAGATTGGAAATAAAAGATGCAAATAAAAGTAGATGGAAAACTTATATGATAAAAGATAGACCCGGGGGGCATAGGTTTCACTAGTGGCTTCTCTCAAGATAGCATAAGTATTACGGTGGGTGAACAAATTACTGTCGAGCAATTGATAGAAAACTGCATAGTTATGAGAATATCTAGGCATGATCATGTATATAGGCATCACGTCCGCAACAAGTAGATCGAAATGATTCTGCATCTACTACTATTACTCTGCACATTGATACGTCTCCAATGTATCTACTTTTCCAATCACTTTTGCCCTTGTTTTGGACTCTAACTTGCATGATTTGAATGAAACTAACCCGGACTGACGCTGTTTTCAGCAGAACTGCCATGATGTTGTTTTATGTGTAGAAAAGAAAAGTTCTCAGAATGTCCTGAAAATCCACGGAAGCACTTTTTGGAAAATATAAAAAATACTGGCGAAAGAATCAAGACCAGGGGGCCCACACCCTGTCCACGAGGATGGGGGGCGCGCCCCCTCCCCCTGGGCGTCCCCTGTCTCGTGGGCCCCCTGGACCTCCACGTACCTCAACTCCAACTCCATATATTCATGTTCGGGGAGAAAAAAATCAGAGAGAAAGTTTCATCACATTTTACAATATGGAGCCACCGCCAAGCCCTAATCTCTCTCGGGAGGGCTGATCTGGAGTCCGTTCGGGGTTCCGGAGAGGGGGATTCGTCGTCGTCGTCATCATCAACCATCCTCCATCACCAATTTCATGATGCTCACCGCCGTGCGTGAGTAATTCCATCGTAGGCTTGCTGGATGGTGATGGGTTGGATGAGATTTACCATGTAATCAAGTTAGTTTTGTTAGGGTTTGATCCCTAGTATCCACTATGTTCTGAGATTGATGTTGCTATGACTTTGCTATGCTTAATGCTTGTCACTAGGGCCCAAGTGCCATGATTTCAGATCTGAACCTATTATGTTTTCATGAATATATTTGTGTTCTTGATCCTATCTTGCAAGTCTATAGTCACCTATTATGTGTTATGATCCGACAACCCCGAAGTGACAATAATCGGAATACTTCTCGGTGATGACCATAGTTTGAGGAGTTCATGTATTCACTATGTGCTAATGCTTTGTTCCGGTTCTCTATTAAAAGGAGGCCTTAATATCCCTTAGTTTCCGCTAGGACCCCGCTGCCACGGGAGGGTAGGACAAAAGATGTCATGCAAGTTCTTTTCCATAAGCACGTATGAGTATTTACGGAATACATGCCTACATTACATTGATGAACTAGAGCTAGTTCAGTGTCACCCTTTGTTATAGCTATTACATGAGGAATCGCATCCGGCATAATTATCCATCACTGATCCATTGCCTACGAGCTTTTCACATATTGTTCTTCGCTTATTTACTTTTCCGTTGCTATTGTTAAAATCACTACAAAACCCAAAAATATTACTTTTGCTACAGTTATCTTTATTATCATATTACTTTGCTGCAGATACTAAGTTATCCAGGTGCGGTTGAATTGACAACTCAATTGCTAATACTCAAGAATATTCTTTGGCTCCCCTTGTGTTGAATCAATAAATTTGGGTTGAATACTTTACCCTCGAAAGTTGTTGCGATCGCCTACACTTGCGGGTTATCAAGACTAATTTCTGGCGCCGTTGCCGGGGAGCATAGCTCTATTCTCTAAGTCACTTGGGATTTATATCTGTAGATCACTATGAAGAACTTGAAAGACGCAAAAACTACGATCTATCCCTCAACTAAGAGGGGAGGTAAGGAATTGCCATCTAGCTCTGCACTAGATTCTCCTTCTGTTTTGAGTAAGCTTGCGACACCTAAACCTGCTACTGCTATGAATTCTGATATGTCGTATGTTATTGATGATGCCACTTCTGCTATGCATGATACTTATGATGAAACTACTTCTGTGCGTGATACTACTTTGCTATTAGGTGAATTTCTTGATGAACAACTTGCTAGAGTTAGGGGGAATGAAATTATTGAAGATGCTATTATTGATGATAGTGATGATGAAAACTCTCCCAATGATTATGAATTGCCTGTTGTTCCTAAGGGTTATGTTATGAATGAAGAAGCTGCTAGAGCTATCTTTGCTTGCAATGATAGATATGATCTTAAGAAATTATTAGCTAAATGGAAGCAGTAGTCTCTTAATGCTAGAATGAAACCTGACCCTGCTTTTGCTACTTTGCCTATCTGTGTTACTGATAAGGATTATGAATTCTCTGTTGATCCTGAAATTATTACTTTAGTTGAATCTGATCCTTTTTATGGCCTTGAATCTGAAACTGTTGTGGCACATCTTACCAAGTTGAATGATATAGCTACCCTGTTTACTCATGATGATAAATTTCGCTATTATTATATCCTTAAGATATTTCCGTTCTCATTAAAGGGTGATGCTAAGACTTGGTATAATTCTCTTGCTCCTGGTTGTGTGTGTAGTCCCCAGGATATGATTTATTACTTCTCTGCTAAATATTTCCCTGCTCATAAGAAACAAGCTGCCTTGCGGGAAATATATAATTTTGTGCAAATCAAAGAAGAGAGTCTCCCACAAGCTTGGGGGAGGCTTCTCCGATTACTTAATTCTTTGCCCGATCATCCTCTCAAGAAAAATGAAATACTTGATATCTTTTATAATGGACTAACCGATGCTTCCAAGGATTACTTGGATAGTTGTGCTGGTTGTGTTTTCAGGGAAAGAACAGTCGACGAAGCTGAAATACTATTGAATAATATGTTGACTAATGAAAATAATTGGACTCTTCCTGAGCCAATTCCCGAATTAAGCCAACTCCTGAGCCTATTCCTAAACCCACTCCGAAGAAGAGAGGTGTTTTATTTCTCAGTCCTGAAGATATGCAAGAGGCAAAGAAATCAATGAAAGAAAAAGGTATTAAGGCGGAACATGTTAAGAATTTACCTCCTATTCAAGAAATACATGGTCTTAATATATCGCCTGTTGAAGAACCACATCGTCTTGATATCCCGACACAGGTAGTAAAGGTAAATTCTCTCTATAGATATGATAAAGTTGAAATCCCCTCTACTAAATTTCATAGCCCGTGCTTAGATGAATTTGATGACTTTTTGGCTAGACAAGAAAGTTTTAATGCTTATGTTGGTAGAGAGTTAAAGAATAATGCTTTCGAGATAGGACACGTGAGCGATAATATGGCTAGAGTTAAAGGTGAACTTAAACTCATTAGCAAATATGCTTCTATGGTAGCTACTCAAGCTGAGCAAGTACTTAAAGCTCAAAATGATTTTCTTGATGAATTAAATAAAAAAATGACTTTGCTGTTAGAGTGGCTACTAGAACTGGTAGAATGACTCAGGAACCTTTGTATCCTGAAGGCCACCCTAAGAGAATCGAGCAAGATTCTCAGAGAAATAATTTAGAGGCACCTAGTTCTTCCAAAAAGAAGAAAAAGAAAAATGATAGGACTTTGCATGCTTCTAGTGAACCTACTGTAGACACACCTGAGAATCCCACTGATATTTCTATTTCTGATTCGAAAACACAATCAGGTGATGAACATGAACCTAGTGATAATATTAATAATGATGTTCATGTTGATGCTCAACCTAGCAAAAACAATGAAGTAGAGATTGAACCTGTTGTTGATCTTGATAACCCACAATCAAAGAATCAATGTTACGATAAGAGAGATTTTGTTGCTAGGAAGCACAATAGAGAAAGAGAACCATGGGTTCAGAAACCCATGCCCTTTCCTCCTAAGCCATCCAAGACAAAGGATGATGAGGATTTTGAGCGCTTTGCTGAAATGATTAGATCTATTTTCTTACGTATGCGCTTAAGTGATATGCTCAAAGTAAATCCTTATGCTAAATATATGAAGGATATCATCACAAACAAAAGAAAGATACCGGGAGCTGAAATTTCCACCATGCTTGCTAATTACACTTTTAAGGGTGGAATACCAAAGAAAACTTGGAGATCCGTGGGTGCCTACTATACCATGCTACATTAAAAGAAATTATGTTAGAACTGCTTTATGTGATCTTGGAGCCGGTGTTAGTGTTATGCCTCTCTCTTTATATCGTAGACTTGAATTGAATAAGTTGACACCTACTGAAATATCTTTGCAAATGACTGATAAATCAACTGCTATACCTGTCGGTATTTGTGAGGATATGCCTGTTGTGGTTGCAAATGTCACTATCTTAACAGACTTTGTTATTCTTGATATTCCCGAGGACGATAGTATGTCGATTATCCTTGGTAGACCCTTTTTGAATACTGCTGGGGCCGTTATTGATTGCAACAAAGGCAATGCCACTTTTCATGTTAATGGTAATGAGCATACGATACACTTTTCGAGGAAACAATCTCAAGTTCATAGCATCAATTCTATTCGAAAAGTTCCAACTATAATTATTGGAGGTTTTGAATTTCCTCTCCCTACTGTCAAGAAAAGGTATGATATTCTTATTGTTGGGGATTTTCATATCCCCGTTGAGGTAACTTAGTGTTATTCGAAATTTCTCCGGTTCCGTGTTATTTGGAATGAGTTTGTTAACAAGACTTGATCGACCTTGTTAGTGGATTCATTTTGATGATCATGAGATGGATGAAACTAGAAGGCACAACCTTCTGTACCCACTTTTTACTTTCTGTTATTTAGAATAAATAAATCAAAAATAGTATTATCTCTGTTTTCTGAATTATCCGTGCATTAAAAAAATAGCCCGAAATAAAAGTGCTCCAAATGCCCTGCAAATTTAGTATGATTTTTTATGGAATATTTGAGTATTTTAGGCACTGAAAACACTGCAGGAGGGGCAAGCACCAGGCCACGAGAGTGGAGGGCGCGCCCACCCCACCTGGGCACGCCCCCTTGTCTCGTGGGCCCCTGGTGGCCCCCATCCACTTATGCCAGCACCCACACACTTCATCTTCTACCCAAAAAAAATACCCATCTAGCTCAAGCACGAGTTCTAGCTCATTTTGCAGTGATTTTCGATCTCCTTGCTCAAAGCTCCATCAAAACTGTTTTGGGAGATTGTTGCTTGGTATGTGACTCCTCCATTGGTCCAATTAGTTTTTGTTCTAGTGTTTTATTCATTGCAAATTCTTGCTGCATAGGTGACCATGTTCTTGAGCTTGCATGTTAAATTTATAATGTCCCAAGCAATTCTAATGCATGATATAGGCTCTAGGCACTTGTAGGAGTAGTAGCTACCAATCTTGTTTACTCTTATTCACTTTTATTTTGAAGTTACTAAAATTTCAGAAATTTTCAGAAAATGTTAAGGAAACTTTTGAGGGGCTCTTCTAGTCAAGGCTCTCAGGAAAAACAAGCGAAAGAGAAGGAAAAAAGCCAAGTATAATATTCCTCGCCTAGCGGAAGTACGGTCGTGCGGATGGCCATGCGATGATTTCTTGAAAGAAGCTGGAATTCATGAAGATTTTTATTCTTTGGTCAAGAATGCAGGCCTCACTGGTTTCATCAACGACCGGATCGATCAGTATCTCTTACTCACCAATACTTTCGTGGAAAACTTATATTATTATCCTAAGAAGTCACCGCCTTCAGTATCATTTCATTTATATGATGAATTCAGAGAAATGTCTTTACGTAATTTTTGCGCGGTATGTAGGATACCCTACGAGGGACAATTAGAGGAACCCCATCGTAAGTTCTTGATCCTATCTTGCAAGTCTATAGTTACCTATTATGTGTTATGATCTGACAACCCTGAAGTGACAATAATCGGATACTTCTCGGTGATGACCATAGTTTGAGGAGTTCATTTATTCACTATGTGCTAATGCTTTGTTCTGGTTCTCTATTAAAAGGAGGCCTTAATATCCCTTAGTTTCCGCTAGGACCCCGCTGCCACGGGAGGGTAGGACAAAATATGGCATGCAAGTTCTTTTCCATAAGCACGTATGAGTATTTACGGAATACATGCCTACATTACATTGATGAACTGGAGCTAGTTTTGTGTTACCCTATGTTATAGCTATTACATGAGGAATCGCATCCGGCATAATTATCCATCACTGATCCATTGCCTACGAGCTTTTCACATAATGTTCTTCGCTTATTTACTTTTTCGTTGCTATTGTTACAATCACTACAAAACCCAAAAATATTAATTTTGCTACCGTTATCTTTATTATCATATTACTTTGCTACTAAATACTTTGCTGCAGATACTAAGTTATCCAGGTGTAGTTGAATTGACAACTCAACTGCTAATACTCAAGAATATTCTTTGGCTCCCCTTGTGTCGAATGAATAAATTTGGGTTGAATACTTTACCCTCGAAAGCTGTTGCGATCCCCTACACTTGTGGGTTATCACACATCGACCGACTCCTCCCTGCATCTAGAGTATTAAGTTCATATGAACAGAGTAACGCATTAAGAAAGATGACATGATGTAGAGGGATAAACTCATGTAATATGATATAAACCCCATCTTTTTATCCTCGATGGCAACAATACAATACGTGCCTTGCTGCCCGTGCTGCCAGTCGGAAAGGACACCGCAAGATTAAACCCAAAGCTAAGCACTTCTCCAATTGCAAGAAAGATCAATCTAGTAGGCCAAACCAAACTGATAATTCGAAGAGACTTGCAAAGATAACCAATCATACATAAAAGAATTTAGAGGAGATTCAAATACTTCTCATAGATAAACTTGATCATAAACCCACAATTCATCGGATCTCGACAAACACACCGCAAAAAGAGTTACATCAAATAGATCTCCAAGAAGGTCGAGGAGAACTTGGTATTGAGATTCAAAGCACTACAAAAAAAGACACATCCGTGACATTTTGGGCCGAACGAAAAAAAATTATGTTATATTTATGACACTTCTATGACGATAATTGTGACAAAACCCGGTATCATCATATATGTGGTGGGCTCCTACTTCTATGACAAAAAATCATGACAGAAAATGGGCTTTTCGTCATGGGCGGGCCAGAGACGCAGCTGCATGACATTCTTTGGGCCGTCCATGATGGAAAAAATCATGGTAGAAGCGAGGGCGAGGAAAATTTCGGTGAGTTCCCGATTACAGTGGGTGGTCGGTGTCGGTGTCAAAACCGGCGGATCTCGGGTAGGGGGTCCCGATCTGTGCGTCAAGGCTGATGGTAATATGAAGCAAGGGACACAAATGTTAACCCAGGTTCAGGCCCTCTCGATGGAGGTAAAACCCTACTTCTCATTTGATTAATATTGATGATATGGGTAGCAGAAGAGTAGATCTACCACGAGATCGTAGAGGCTAAACCCTAAGAGCTAGCCTATGATGGTATGATTCTAATTGTGATCGGCCTTCTAAGGACCAACCTCTCCGGTTTATATAGACACCGGAGAGGGCTAGGGTTTACATGGAGTCGGTTACAAGGAAGGAAATATAATATCCGGATCGCCAAGCTTGCCTTCCACGCAAAGGAGAGTCCATTCCGGACACGGGCCGAAGTCTTGAGTCTTGTATCTTCACGCTTCAATAGTCCGGACGTTGTACACAGTCCGGCTGTCCGGATACCCCCTAATCCAGGACTCCCTCAGTAGCCCCTGAACCAGGCTTCAATGACGATGAGTCCGGCGTGCAGTATTGTCTTCGGCATTGCAAGGCGGGTTCCTCCTCCGAATACTCCAAAGTGGTTATCGAACACGTAGGCCGTGTCCGAATCTGCAAGATGATATATATATATATGCTACCGTAGAGAGAATGATATTTCACAAATCCAATCTACTGACAACTTTTTTCGATGACATGACATGTTATTACGGTCGGATCATTATTTGATCCGTTTTCCCACAACCAGCTACAGCGCATATTACGAGGCTGTTTCTTTGACACGTCTTGTCGAAGCAGAGATCGTGTCCCCTTATCACAGGATTCTCATCAATACGGGTATGGGTAATCTCACCATGCCATTAATCGTGGTGCTTGGGAAACAAGCGATTCTCAACGGGCAAGTGGGGAGGCGCACCTCTCTCGGCTCCTCTATAAAGGGATAAGATTTCCCCATTTTCACCCATGCCTTCTTCCTCCTTTGCCCACTCTTGACCCCTCGAGCTCCAGCGCCCAAGCCCAAATCTTCTCCGCACAGCTAAACATGTCCGGAGCAGGAGGCAAGTGCGTGGCTTCCACCGTCAAGGAGAAGCACATCGCAAATCTTCGGGCGGCCAGATACTTGGCCGCGGACATAGCGCACCGTCTACCAGATGCCGGGCAGGTCATTCTGACCCCAGGACCCCATGAAAGGTTCGTATTCATCTCCCACTTCGTCCGTGGACTAGGATTTCCACTCCATCCCTTCGTCCGCGGGCTCATGTTCTACTACGGGCTAGATTTCCATGATCTAGCCCCGAACTTCGTCCTCAACATCTCGGCGTTCATCGTCGTATGCGAGGCCTTCCTCCGCATCCGGCCTCACTTTGGCCTATGGCTGCAAACCTTCTGCGTGAAGCCAAAGGTTGTAAGCGGCCAACAAGCGGAGTGCGGAGGGGCCATGGTGGGAAGAATGCCTAACGTCACATGGCTCGACGACTCCTTTGCGGAGACCTCAAAAGGATGGCAATCGGGGTGGTTCTACATCACCGAGCCGCGCGGCGCCAACTGGGCAGCGGCCCCCGGGTTCCGATCCGAAGCCCCCATGCGACTCACCTCCTGAGTGAAGAAGGGCCTGTCCTGGGGCGATTCCACGGAGCTGGCCAGACTCCAGACATGCATCAAAAGCATGAAGGACAAGAACATCAAGCTTGTCAACATGATCCAGGTCATGCTCGTTCGCCGGACGCTCCAGAAGCGGGCGGTCAATATGTGGGAGTTCGTCCCAACCGAGCACCGGACGCTCCAGAAGCTCTACAACATGACGCACAAAGGCGCATGGAAGGTGCTGTTCAAAGCCTCCGAAGTACCTCCTCCAACATCCGAGGACCGCGGGCTTCATGCCGCGCGGGCTCCTAGGCCGGTGAGTTCTCAGACTGACACCGGACCCAGTTCTTCCCGATATATTCATGGGAGTGTCTTAAGTAGTTGTGCATATTTGCTTCAGGACTATGTGGAGACAGCGGAGCAGGTCCACTGTCCGGCTCCGCTGCCAGAAGGCCAAGCGGATGCTCTCCTGACGGAGATGCTGGTCCCGGTACCGTAAAAGGTGTCGAAGAAGAAGGCCGAGAAGAAGGCCCCGGGGATCCGAAAGGGTCTCCGGCATAAGGTTGTCCCGGAGGCCTTGTCTGAAGACGACAAGGCGGACTCCTCCCATGAAGGGGAGGAGGAAGAAGAAGAAGAAGATGCCCCATTCGAAGAGGATGAGGGGCCCAGGGAAGCGGACCGGGGGTCGGAAAAGGCCCTCGGTGCAGGGCTGTCATTCCCCTTGCGTCTGACGATGACGAGACGGATTCCTCCCGCGGAGGCGGGGGGAATCAGGAAGAGATTCTACCTCCCCACACTGGGGGGGAGAAGAAGAGGAAAGCCGCCCCGGGAGGGGAGGCTGGGGCGTCCAAGAAGGGGAAGGGATCCCTTTCGAACTATTCCGCCACGGCCGCTCACAGCGAGGAGGGGTGGCTGCCCAGGGGGAAGCCCCCAGTGCGATCGTAAGTGTCCGCATTCTATCATGGTTTCACTTCATAGTTTTTGTATTTATAACACCGAACATACGTGCAGTCCGGCCAGGGATCGCCCCGAGGTATCTTCCTCTGGGTCCCTGAGCAATTCGGAGATGAGTTCGCTCCCGACGGCCACTACTCCTCAACCCGCGGACGACACAGAAGTGTTGTCCCAGAGGCTCCCAGAGCAGGGGGAGGTGACTCTGGAGACGCACCGAGGCGGGGTCCCAAATGTCGGACACGCGGGGTTCAAGATCCTTGCGAATCATGTCGATGAGAGCCATGGCCAGCCTGGCTCTCAGCCGAACACAATTCCGGAACCTTCGATGGTTCTGGACTCAGGCGGGCAACCCCTCGTTAGGGAGGGAGAGCCGTCTGTATCAAGGACTTCCGTTGCGCACGAGGCGCCGGACTGTCTGCTGGAAGCGCTTCGTGGCGCTTCCATGGATGAAGAGCACCGTACTCTCATGAGTACGGTGATTCGGAAGGTTTTGTCCGCCAAGAGTGGACTAACCGAAGCTTGCACCAGCCTCCTCACAGGCTTTAAGGTAAGTAATAAATATGTGCAAAATTACCACCCGATAGGTAGTAGCCCCTGATACTCTGTTTGGTGTTCGGAAAGAAAAGCCAAACGGAGGGTCAACTATAATCCATAGGAGATTAATGATAAGTATTGTTGTGAATAAGCAGGTTGTGCTGCTTGCTACTGCTGCCCATACTGCCGAGGTTGCCGAACTGAAACGGAACCTGGAGCAGGCGCAGGGAGAGCTCGACCTCACGAAGAGGCAGCTCGAAGAGAACAAGGGTAAGTGATTCCCTCTCTTATGCATTTGAGGATACTCAGAATTGGTGAGTCTAACGCCTAAGTGTCGTGACTGTGTAACAGGGGCCACCACCGAAGTGGTGTCCCTGAAGAAGGTGCTATCTTAGGCCGAAGAAAAGGCGGCCTCGGAGTGTAAGGAGCATGAAAAGCAAAGTGCTAGGGTAGGTGAGGTACAACAATAGCTCCAGGACCTCGGCAAGAAATGCGAGTCCATGGAGCATGATCTGAAGGCAAAAGAGGACGAGCTTGCGAAGGACCTTGTGGAAGGATGCTAAGGCCGAAGCCAAGAAAGCATAGCAGGAGATCCAGGAGGCCAAGAAGATAGCAGCGGGTAAGAAGTTCTTTATGCAAAGCAAACATGTGGAGGAGGCGTTTCTTTTACTTACTCGAATTTGGAGCTCTCCAGGGGCGTTCGTAGATCTGCTACGTAGCGTATCAGACGCTATGGAGTTCTACCGTGCCCAGGAGGGGAACTCAACGGAGAAGCTGTTCTGGTCCCAGTATGCTGGGGCCGAACACCCGATGCCTCTGAGTGACCAACTGAAGCAGTATGTCGAACTCCACAGGGCGGCCGAACTGGCTATGAAAGGTTTCATAGTCCGGATGTGGCCTGGTGAGCTCATGCCCAGTAGCTACTTCGGCCTGATCAAGCGGATGGTGGATGCCTGCCCGTGGCTTGAGGTGATCAAGTGATCCATGTGCATCGAGGGTGCCCGCCGGGCCTTTGCCCGCGTCAAGGTGCATTGGGGCAAGCTGGATGCGGAGAAGCTGGTCAAGGGCAGGCCGCCGGAGGGCAAGGCGCATCACCATCCCGAGCTGTACTATGATGGCGTTATGAAGAGTGCTTGTCTCGTCGCTGATGAATGTACCAAGGACACCGTTTTCGAATGAATTCACTTCTGTCATGTTTGTATTTGAAGGACGAAGTTACTTGCGCTATGTAGAGCTTTTGTTATTTAAAATATTACCTTCTGTGCGGCTGTTTATAAAATTCTGAAAGTAGGCCAATCGTCAGCTTCCTCCCCCGCGTAACTAGTATTGGGGTGTTCGTGGAAAACCCGGACACTCTTTATCCAAATGCTTGGTCCCTTAAGGAGGTGTCCAGCGCAGCGAACAAGGCAATCGGACTATGCGGCTTTATAACTTTCACTTAGCCATAGAAGTCTACAATTTTAAATTTCAGCGAATCCCCTAGAATCCGGAAGACCGAATCAGGGCGCTATAGACGCCTAGATCGGACGAAGCCGATATATCGCCTAAAGCGGAAAATCTTTAAGGATTTTAAGACCTCTCGAACAGCGACCAGCTCTCGCCACATCATGCCGATCAATTTTCGGCTTTCTCTACTGAGGTGCTCGTCCGGAAGAACTGGGACACAATCGCAGTAGTTCTCCCTGCGCTACCTTAGCCGATATAACGGAACATAAGGCACCAAAATAAGGGAGCCGGGCTATCCCAATTGTAGACCCAAAGCATGATTCGGAGCTGATGCATATAATGCTATAAGTTCGGGGTGCCGCACTGTTGAAAGTGTTCGGACTTTATTTGCCATATTACGGGGCGCCATGAGAAGCCCCTGGCAAACTGGTCGTACCAAGGTGTACGGATGCAATATCAAATAAACATTTATAAGAGAAAAATACTCAAATAAGGATAATAAGCTGACGCTATATATAATCTCCCATTGACGAAAAATACGTTTAGGCGTATGTTTACAATGGATGCATTAAGCAGAGATAAAAATATGACTATTTGACATGTCCTATCCAAGGGCGGGCTGTGTACAGATAGATAAAACAGGTATAATGATCGTGAATAGATTCCACCTAGGTATTTCCTTCTGTGCACACCGTTTGTTGCCTCCTTGGATGTCTCTCCCATATGAGTCCGGCAATTTGGCTCTTCTGAGGATGCTGCACTAACGCGGTGTCCTGAAATGTAAGAAGGAAAGAGTATGAAGGTATTTGGCGGTTACCCGTACTATCACTGAGTCGTTGATGCGCCTCCGCCTATGCCCATGGTATCTTAAGTGCATAATTGTGTACGCGTGGCACAAATGCTGCTTTGAAGGGGCTTGAGTAGAGGCCGGACTGCTAATCACGCTCTTGGTGTTCCTGATTATCCTGTTGCGGGGTACTCCGGACTCGCTTGACTGTGCTCGAGGTCGTCGCCTGATTGGTTTGTCGGAGTAGGCCGCATTGTACTTCTGCCGCAAGGGCTGTCGTATGCTCTTTTGTTCAAAGGGAGCGGTCCATATTTCCATTGATAGTGATGACCCCGCGCGGTCCTGGCATCTTGAGCTTGAGGTATGCATAATGTGGTACCGCATTGAACCTAGCAAATGTGGTTCGTCCGAGCAGTACGTGGTAGCCACTGCAGAAAGGGACGATGTCGAAGATTAATTCTTTGCTCCAGAAGTTATCCGGGGATCCGAAGACCACTTCCAGTGTTATAGAGCCCGTACAACGGGCCTCTACTCCAGGAATTACACCTTTAAAGGTAGTTTTTGTGGGCTTGATCCTTGAAGGGTCAATGCCCATCTTGCGCATTGTGTCCTGATAAAGCAGGTTCAGGCTGCTACCGCCATCCATAAGGACTCGCGTGAGGTGGAATCCGTCATTGATTGGGTCTAAGACCAATGCGGCTGAGCCGCCATGAAGAATGCTAGTAGGATGATCCCTACAGTCAAAGGTGATTGGACAAGCTGACCATGAGTTGAATTTGGGGGCGACTGGCTCCATCGCATAGACGTCCCGTAGTGCTCGCTTCCGTTCCCGCTTGGGGATATGGGTGGCGTAGATCATGTTGACCGTTTTCACCTGGGGGGAATTTCTTTTGTCCCCCCATGTTCGGACGCCAGGGCTCTTCGTCATCGTCGTTGTGCAGCCCCTTGTCCTTGTTTTTGGTGTTTATCTTGCCGGCCTGTTTGAACACCCAGCAGTATTTGTTGGTGTGGTTGGCTGGCTTGTCCAGGGTGCCGTGAATTTGGCACAAGCACTCTAGTATGCGGTCCAGGCTGGACGGTCCCTGATTATTTCTTTTGAACGGCCTTTTCCGCTGACTGGACTTGGATCCGCAGAATCCGGCGTTGACCGCTGTGTCTTCAGTGTTGTCGCCGTTGCTCCGTCTTTTATGCCTGTTATGCCGTGGCTTGCCGTTAGCATCGCGGCTGTCTGAAGTGCCGGAATGTGGCGTGATGCCACTGCGAGCCAACCAGCTATCCTCACCCGCACAAAAGCGGGTCATTAGGGTTGTGAGAGCTGCCATAGACTTAGGTTTTTCCTGGCCGAGGTGTCGAGCGAGCCACTCGTCACGAATGTTATGCTTGAAAGCCGCCAGGGCTTCGGCGTCCGGACAGTCGACTATTTGGTTCTTTTTAGTAAGGAACCGAGTCCAGAATTTCCGGGCTGACTCTCCGGGCTGTTGAGTAATGTGGTTCAGGTCAACGACGTCTGGTGGTCGCACATATGTGCCCTGGAAGTTATCAAGGAATGCATCTTCCAGGTTTTCCCAACTGCCAATGGAATTTGCTGGCAGGCTGCTTAGCCAATGCCGGGCTGGTCCTTTGAGCTTAAGGGGAAGATACTTGATGGCGTGTAGATCATCTCCGCGGGCCATGTGAATGTGGAGAAGGAAATCTTCGATCCATACTACGGGGTCTGTTGTGCCATCGTATGATTCGATGTTTACGAGTTTGAACCCTTCTGGGAATTCATGATCCATTACTTCGTCAGTGAAGTAGAGGGGGTGTGCGGCGCCTCTGTGCCGGGCTATGTGGCAACGCAGTTCAGATTGGTCTGGGTTGCTTTGTTCGGCCCGGTCGGACTTGTTGATGATGTATCCGGTGCGACGGTCATCGTCGCGCGCTGGGGCGCGCCCCCGCGATCCGTAGATCGATCTTGGCTGTCCTGCTTTATTTTCCAGAATATCTTGCAGGCCTTGCCTATTGCCCTGAGACGTAGTGTATCGGCGTGGGGGTGCGGGCTGGTATCCGGGCTAATATCCTGTTTTATCCCGGCCACGGGGCGGCCGGCTAGCCATTTGGCGTTTGAGTCCATATTCCTCGGCTGCCAGGACTTCAGTCCATCTATCTGTGAGCAGGTCTTGATCAGCTTGGAGTTGTTGCTGCTTCTTCTTCAGGCTCCTCGAAGTGGCTATAAGCCTACGCTTGAAGCGCTCCTTCTCCACGGGATCCTCAGGCACGCCGAATTCGTCGTCGTCGAGGCTAATCTCGTCTTCGGAGGGGGGAATGTAGTTGTCCTCCTCCGGGTATGCGTCTGTCGCATGTTCTTATGGGCTGACCTGCTCATCTTCCTGTTCGGCCTGCTCGAAGGCGGGCTGGTCAGGGTCATATTCTTCTTCGGCGCCATCCGGATTATTTTCGTCTCCGGGGCCGGTATTGCTGTGGCGGGGCTTGGAGCGGCGCCGACGATGCCCATGCTTTGTTTATCTTCCCGAGGGGTTATCCTCCGTTGCCCCATCGCCATTTGTTTCCTTCGGAGTGTCCACCATACATATATCGTATGATGAGGTGTCCGTCCACCGCCCGGTGAGCGGTGGCTCCTATAATTCTCCTTCATCGTCGTCCATACCGTCGATGTCTTCGGACTCAAAGTCAAGCACGTCGGTTAGATCATCGATCGTGGCAATGAAGTGGGTGGTGGGTGGGCAACGAATTCCGTCGTTGTCTGCTTCCCACTCGAGCCGGACATAGTTCGGCCTGGAGTCTCCTGACAAAGAGAGAGACTTCAATAAGTCCAGCATGTCTCCAAAGGGCGAGTGCTGAAAGACGTCAGCCGCGGTGAACTCCATCACCGGAGCCCAACCAGGACCGGCGAGCTCGGGGGCGCGCGGACTAGAACCTACATCCAGACATGAGTCCGGGGGTCCGGAGTCACAGGCTCCCTCAGAGGTGAGACCTGTGTTCGGCTCCATCGCCAACGAGGGTATGGCGTACGGGGCGGGGTCCAGCCCTCCTTCCTTAGGCAACGCACCCTGCCCAGGATTTAGATCCAAGGCTTCTGTCGGGGTGATATCCTGCGGGGCGTCCGACAGCAGGTCTAAGCCGCGCTCATCGTGACTGTTCGGCGCTTCTGGTGCTGGCCCGAATCCGTCGAAGATCAAGTCCCCGCGAATATCTGCTGTGCAGTTCAAGTTCCAGAACCTGACCTGGTGGCCGGGGGCATAGCTATTGATCTGCTCCAGGTGGCCAAGCAAATTGGCCCATAGTGCGAAGCCGCTGAACACGAAGATCTGTCCGGGGAGGAAAGTCTCGCCCTGGACAGCGTCGTGGATGATGATCGAAGGATCCATCGAGCCTGACAGAGACAACACAGAGTAACTCACAATGAAAGCACCAATGTCGGAATCAAAACCGGCGGATCTCGGGTAGGGGGTCCCGATCTGTACGTCAAGGCTGATGGTAACAGGAAGCAAGGGACACAGATGTTTACCCAGGCTCGGGCCCTCTCGATGGAGGTAAAACCCTACTTCCTGCTTGATTGATATTGATGATATGGGTAGTACAAGAGTTGATCTACCACGAGATCGTAGAGGCTAAACCCTAAGAGCTAGCCTATGATGGTATGATTGTAATTGTGATCGGCTTTCTAAGGACCAACCTCTCCGGTTTATATAGACACCGGAGAGGGCTAGGGTTTACATGGAGTCGGTTACAAGGAAGGAAATATAATATCCAGATCGCCAAGCTTGCCTTCCACGAAAAGGAGAGTCCATTACGGACACGGGCCGAAGTCTTGAGTCTTGTATCTTCACGCTTCAATAGTCCGGACGTTGTACACAGTCCGGCTGTCCGGATACCCCCTAATCCAGGACTCCCTCAGTCGGGGGCCGAGCGATGCGCTTTTCTCTCGTACACGTACGAGCGTGTGTGAGGCGTTGGGCTCTAACTAAACCCGAGCGAGGCATTGGGCTCTAACTGAACCCGAGCGATTGCACTGCAGGCTAGGCGTTACTGAACCCGAGTGATCGACCTATGGCTGTTAACTGAACCCGATCGAGCGATTCCTTCGCTACTGCTACTAACTGAAGCCGATCGATGCTGCCTCTAGATGAACAGTGAGCGGTGGGGGTGGATGAACAGGACCCTATGGCATTGCCTCTGGATGAACAGGACCCCGATCGATCGAGCCGGTTGGGGCTGGATGAACAGGACCCCATGGAGGGCTAGATGAACAGGACGACCCCGTGGTGGGCTGGATGAAGAATAGATGGTGGAGTGGTGGATGAATAGTAGCCCGTGGAGGGGTGGTTGAACAGGAGCCCGTGGAGAGGGGTGGTTGAACAGTAGCCGATGGAGTAGCGTGCGGTGCAGGCTGGATGAACAGGAGCACGTGGAGGCTGGAGGAGGTCGACGGCGGATGAACAGTAGCCCGTGGAGGCTGGAGGAGATCAACGGTGGAGATGAACAGTATCCCATGGAGTCCCGTTTTGCGGTACGCCACACCCCTCCCGATGAACAGGACCCCCGTTTTGAACGTAGCGCTCCAACACAAGTCCGTTTCATCCGTTTTGCTGTACGCCACACCCCTCCCGATCAACAGGACCCCCGTTTTGACCGTAGGAGGTCCGTTTCCTACGTTTTGCGGTACGCCAGACCCCTCCCGATGAACAGGATCCCATTTCGAACATGGACAGTCGAACACAAGGCCATTTCCTCCGTTCTGCGGTACGCCAGGCCTCGTATCCATCGCCTGTTCTGTCCAAGCCCTCCCGATGAACATGACTACGCATTCCGTTCCGACCCAGCCGGTTGGCTCCCCATGAACACGACGACGACCCAGTTTCTCCGTTCCGACCCAGCCATGTACATGAGCCCTGGCCGTATGTATGCGCGAGTAGGCGTTTGAGACCCCGCCCGTATGTACACATACGTGGTCATATTTTCTTTCTTGCACACTGGCCGCTGTACGTACGTGTACAAGCTACGTGCGTGCCTCTACTATGACATGTGCACGCCTCTACATCCACCAGTATGTACGTACACATTCGCGAACAGAATGACAACGCTACATACGCTTCGACCAGGTGGGTCCCGACTGTGAGGCACTTCCTTACATGCGAAGATGTAGCTGGTGGGTCCCAGCAGTCAGGGGGCAAATCGGTTTTTTTGCCTGGGCGCATTTCCTTGCGTGCGAAGATGTAGCTGGTGGGTCCCAGCAGTCAGGGGGAAACGTTTTTTCGCAAAATACGGTGGCCCGTCCGATGGGTCCCTTCTGTCAGGTGGAGGAATCATTATTTTGCGCGTAATAAGGAGGCACTTCCTTGCTGTGGCCGTGGACCCAGCTGTCAGCCTCTCCACGTACTGTCCACATCCGATGGAAGTCGTTCCTTGACCATGTTGACCACGCCGCGCCAAGAGCACCAGGGCGATGGACGACGGCGAGGCCTAGGAAGGGGACGACACGGAGCCGGGGAAGACGCGGCAGTGGATGCCCACGCGTAGAGGAGTATGAGGGTTCACTTGTTGGGCTGCGGTGTGAGGCTGCCGTCGCCGCAGAATAACAAGGGGTGTGGGTGAGTGGAGGGATGGTCTGGCCATCGATGGGAGTAGTAGGGGGCGGTGAGGCCTCCGCGGCATCACAGCCGGCCACGGGAGGCAGGAGCATGCGACATGACCAGCGCTGCTTTGGGCGGTTGGAGCAAGAAGACCAGAGGTTGAAGAAGCACTACGGCCATTGGATGGACATCGTATGGTCACTGGAGCTAGAATCATTCATATTGACTAAGTTGACAAAGCCCTCTGTCCCCGTCAACTTAGTAGGCCCACAAGTCAGCCTCCCACCAAGGTGGGTCCCAGCTAGCAGGGGGAGTATTCATTTTCTTGTGCGTAATAAGGAGGCACTTCCTGTGGGTCCGAGCTGACAGCGGGTGGAACGTTTTTTCATGAAATACGGTGGACTGTCTGGTGGGTCCTAGTAGTCAGGGGGGAAACGATTTTTTCACGAAATACGGTGGCCCGTTCGGTGGGTCCCTGCTGCCAGGTGGAGGAATAATTATTTTGCGCATAATAAAGAGGCACTTCCTTGCGGCTGTCGTGGAGCCAGCTGTCAGCCTCTCCACATACAGTACTCTTCCGATGGAAGTCGGTCGTTGACCACATTGACCATGCTGCACCGAGAGCACCATGGCGGTGGACGAGGGCGAGGCCTAGGAAGGGGACGACGTGGAGCCGGGGAAGACGCGATAGTGGATGCCCATGCAAAGAGGAGTACGAGGGTTCACTGGTTCGGCTGCGGTGTGAGACTGCCGTCGTCGCAGAATAACAGGGGGGGTGGGTGAGTGGAGGGATGGCCTGGCCAACGGTGGGAGTAGTATGGGGGCGGTGAGGCCTCCGCAGCAGCACAGCCGGCCACGGGAGGCAGGAGCATGCGACACGACCGGCGCTGCTTTGGGCGGCTGGAGCAAGAAGACCAGAGGTTGAAGAAGCACTACGGCCGTTGGATGGACATCGTAGGGTCACTGAAGCTAGAATCGTTTATATTGACTAAGTTGACAAAGCCCTTGGTACGCACCAACTTAGTAGGCCCACAGGTCAGCCTCCGAAATGGTGCGCCCCAGATGTCAGGGGGAGGAATCATTTTTTGGGCGGTCGAAGCTAAGAATATCCGAGATTGAAGAAGAAGCACGACATCCGTTGGATAGACATCCAACGGCCACTACTGCTAGAACCGTGTGTTGACTATAATAAGTTGACAAAGCCTTGCATACGCGTCAAATTATTTTTTTAGGGGACGCGTCAACTTAGTAGGCGCACAAGTGTGTGGCAGAGAACTTATAGCCCATTTGGGACTTATAAGAATGTACAACCCATTTTTGAATTCTAATGGAATTTACTACAACCCATTTATAGTTTGTTAAAAGTACAGCCCATTTTCTAGCTAGGACAACGATTAATAATTTGAACCAACCGTTGAAGACAGAATTCTATTAAATTTCCCACATTTTGATGGGATCCGAAATATTTTTATCCTGAAATTTCTAGTCAGATTTAATATAAATTTGTATTACGTAAAAATCCAACGAAACATTGCGCGCGCAACATTGAAAAATTAAGATTTTCAAAATCCATAAATAATATTTTATAAACTAATTTCGTGTTTGGTGCATTTTTTATAGTTACTACCCAGTAGTTATAAATACATCCCATTTATTATTTTTTAAAGCCCATTTTCTTGTTAAGCCTAATGCGTCCCTCCTAGGAAAGATTTGCAGCCCAGCGGGGCGGAGAATAACAAGTTCACCTTGCCTGGGTATTCCTCAAAAATACGTATAGCTGGGCTAGCCATTTTCATCTTGAAAAAATTAATATCTGGGCTGGATATCTGGCCTAGGCTAGAAGGGCCCCAACCCACCCAGTTAATACCCTGCTCTCCTCTAAACAACAACGAAATCATCGTCAAGAAAAACTCTACAGTGCTCATGCCTCAAAAACACAAATACTGCTCGAGCTGCTTGGTCCCAGCTGTCGGCCACACATTGTGCAATTCTCTAGTTTATATTGACTACATAGATTGACAATGGTGTGGGACCGTGATGTCAGGAAACCAGGAGGAAGCAAAAAAATAGTTGTACATAATAAGGAGGCACTTGCGTACGTACGGCTATGGCCCTAGTGGGTCCCTAGTGTCATCCAGTCAAATAAAAGTCATCTCCTGAATCCTCATGTTCGTTGATGATGTTAACAATGCTCAGTGCCACGGAGAGCACAACAACTCGAAGGACAATGGAGAGGGCCACACGGGCCCTACGGATGGTCTGATATAGCGCCCGCTGCTCATTCAGGAAGCTAGGATCATCGGACACCTATGAGAACCTTCGAGAAACTAAGACGGCATGAAATGGTAAGGCCGCGTTTGGGAGCTCTGGTTTATTTCAAACCTATATTAACATACAAGTGTAATTTACTCGTCATCGGAAACAACGTGTAAAATACAGGTGTAATGAAACCGAGGGCCCGAGGTCTGTAAGTAAAACCGGTGGGTTACGCGTGTAATTTGAGAGACCAGTGTATATTTTACGAGCACTGCTATATGGACGACATTACCAGATGATACATGCACGACGTGCGTATCATGCCATCCATGGGCAAGGCTGAAACAGTAGCTAACGGCTGGATTAGCAATCGTCCAAGTGTCGTTCAGCATTTTTATCGTGTGTGAAGTACTTCCGATATTTTACTAGTCGAAATCGACCAACCAAGCGCTTCGCCAGAGACCATCTGCTTTTATTTACAAGTGTCAGTTTTACAAGCGGTTTTGGTTGGAAAACGACGATCCAATCACGGCCTAATATGATGAGTTGGTCGGAAGATCATATGGTTTCACGTCTAACCTACCCGACTTGTCGTATAGGCTATGAATGAAACATAAGACGATGAACTTCTTAAGCATGGAAACAATAGAAGAGGATGATCTTCTTAACAAGCAAATCACTGGCATTAGATCGACATGCAAAACAATACGAAGCATTATTCTCAGGAGGCACGGTGAACAACTCGTGATGCTGTATGCCACAACATTCCAAGCTCAACTTTGCAATCAAACACAACGCCTGGCATTACATAGGCAATATTCAGAACAAAATCTTAATACAAGAATATCTCAGCAGAGTAACTATTTACTTCTAAACTGAACACAGGAATAGGAAAAAATAATCGACGCTGCTCACAGGAAGGGCGTCCCACTCAAAAATATCAAATGCATGTCTTGTGGCTAACATCAATGAGAAAATTTTGACAAGGTTTTCCAATTCCAATATATTAAACTAACGCCTAACATCAATGATTAAACTTTGACAAGCTTTTCCCATTCAAAATATGTAATGCCTATGATCCTGGAGTCTTGCCATAGATCTTGTACTTGTTTGGGAACTTTTTGCCCAGTGCACTCCACGTGTTGTAGAATTGTCAATGCTCTCTACAGACTAGTCATGTCACCAGCGTCTAATAATACTCTGTAAATCTTCTTGGTCATTCCTTCTGCAATGTAGCGCAAACAGTGATTGCTTCTTTCTGCAAAGTGGAACAACCAACTGGACCCAGTAATGCAGCAGTTTGCCTTGGACACATTGGCTCCTTTTGTGCAGTTCAACTAAAATCGAAGTCGGAATAAAACCGAGCTTTAATTTTGATATCCCTGTAAGCAACAATAGGTATAACGGAAATAATTACTGAGAAATAACGGTTGATGACTTGTACTCCCAGAAGAAAAACATCTACTGATCTACCTTATATTAATGGGAAACAAAGCAGGAGAGTAGCAATTCTCCATCAGTGTGATTCATTCATATTGACTGAGACATTATCTTAACAATGCCTTGTTTCAACATGTATAAAGAATGACAAAGAAGAAAAGTACCATTCCTAAAACAATGCAACTGATTCATTTTAATAGAGACATTATCTTAACAATACCTTGGTTAAACATGTAGAAAGAACTACAAAGCAGGATAGTACCATTCCTAACAAGTGTTGCCGTTTTGAACTAAGATTCAGTAGTTAATTAATTCTGAGAGTGGCATTGCTTAACAAAAAGCACAAACAGTTCCAGGGGAGAGTGGGCGCAACAACACCATGTGCTTCCATCTACTTATAAAGGGGGTGATGCAGAGTTTGTTGTAACAAAGCAACAAGCATCATGTGTGGGTTGGTACCATTTTTGTTCACTACTTAATGGGAAAAGAGAGAAATACAATAGCTTCAATTCAACATTTATTTAAAAAAGTCCCAATACAAGTAGCACAACATCTCAAAACACACTTCACGATCATGTGGATGAAGGCAAGTACCAACCTGTCATGACACACACAAGATAATGTGCGAATCTGCCAGCACGAATAGGAAATCCAATCTCGTTTTGCGCAGTTGCACTGAAATCAAGCAAAGTGTTTCGTGTAGCGAAGCAAAATGTCGCAATAGTAACAAGTTGAATAGATATCCCTGTTTAAACAGAGGCAAAAAAGGAATCAATTACTGGCTAATAAAGGAGGATGAAACATGCGGCCACAAAAATGGTAATCCCGCCAATCCCTAACAAGTGTTGCAGTTTTGAAATAAGATTCAGTAGTTAATTCTGAGAGTGGCATTGCTTAATTTTACCAGCGGAATTAGATTAACAAAAAGCATAAACAGTTCCAGGGGAGAGTGGGCGCAACAACACCATGTGCTTCCATCTACTTATAAAGGGGGTGATGCAGAGTTTGTTGTAACAAAGAAACAATCATCATGTCTGGGTTGGTACCATTTTTGTTCACTACTTAATGGGAAAGGAGAGCAATACAATAGCTTCAATTCAACATTTATTTAAAACAGTACCAATACAAGTAGCACAACATCTCAAAACACACTGCACGATCATGTGGATGAAGGCAAGTACCAACCTGTCATGACACACACAAGATCACGTACGAATCTGCCAACGCGGATAGGAAATCCAATCTCGTTTTGTGTAGTTGCACCAAAATCAAGCAAAGTGTTTCGAGTAGCAAAGAAAAATGTCGCAATAGCAACAAGTTGAATAGATACCCCTATTTTAACAGAGGCAAAAAAGGAAACAATTACTTGCTGATAAAGGAGGATGACACAAACGGTGACAGAAAGAAGCATCTAACTTATCTTGGATGGAAAAGAAAGTAGGATAGTAGCATTTCTAAAATGGTTGCATTGATTCATATTAACAGAGACATTCTCTTAAAACAACATTCGTTAAAAATGTAATTTACTTTTAACAGTGGCATTGCTTCAATTTTCCGGCGGCATTCTTAGATTAACAACAGCAAAATTGCTGTATGGGACATGCCAGCACCATGTGCGTCCACACATATAAATGGGTGATGCAGAGTATGTAGCCAAGTAGCATATATGCGTTGGTCCCATATTTGTTCTATTTGAACCTTTTTCCGATGTGAGGGCGGCAAATCTAGTCCTGCACAAACTACCCGAACCCCCAGTTTCTTTCCCTTTTCAACAAAGAGACTGGTTCCTTACAGATGTGTGTACTGGGTTACCCCGTTTTCCCTTTTCGACCAACAAAGTGGCTGGATAGCCAGTCTATACTACTTTCCGTCCCTCCTTTCCTCATTGAACCATGTCCTAGATTCTTGCTCCAGCCCACCGCACCCTTCTTTCCTCTTTGAACCAAGACCTAGATTCGACTATAGATCAAAAAAGATCCACATGCAGCTAGAGCAACGACGGTTTCAAAGAAACTTATACCTTAGGGTCGTTGGGATGTGGCAAGGTGTGGGGCGGGAGGCCGGATCTGCCCACACTACATAAGGCAGCGAGGAAGAAGGGGTTAGTGGCCCTCCCACACAGGCGCTGGGTGAAAGAGAACAGCGCAGCCGGCAGTGGATTTCCTCCCTCGCCGAAGGCGATAGAGTGAACGTTGCACCTCCTCCCCTTCCCGATGCGACGGGATACGAACGCCTCCTTCACCAGCTGTGAGGGGGGACAGAGAGACAAGAGGCCAACATAGTCTTGTTTAGATCTGGTGAAGAGAGGGTGAGAGACTGTGAATATAGAAAACCCTAGCAAATGAACGCTGAGCCTCTAGCATGTATATATATACATATATATATACATATGTGTGTGTGTGTAGTGCGGCGAGAGTGTGGATAGTGCAAACCCTAGCGAACAAGCGCTGAGGCTCCAGCTTATATATATACTACTGTAGTATGGACTGAGCTTCGGTGCCTTCACTGCACCTGCTCTTGGCTATATGATAGGTGAGCCAGCCACATTTTGGGCCCACCTGTCATAAACCCAAAGGCAGGTGCACTAAGTCAATGAAGCTGCATCCATATAGTACTCTCGTGTATACGACTAATATATAGTGGAGTGGTTTTCTTATTATCTCCATAACAATCGTTTTATATTGTGTAAGTACGAAACGGAACTCTTTATTTAATGTACAGTGAAGAAAACTACTACTACTTCCGATGAACTAACGATCCACGCATCCTGGTCGCACTTCCTGTCCTTCACGTGTGGTACACTACCCTCCCTTAAGTGAACAACCACACATGCGCCAAATTATTGGAAACGTGTGAGAGTGTGTACAAATAAAGAATTTTAATTTCAATTATCGGAAAGGTTTGAGAGTATTACAAAGTTTGACTTCAGTCAAATCTAATATGCGGAGTAAATAAAAATGGAGGGATACTACGTCCATCCGGGTTTTTAGTCCACACCATTTTTTAAATCAAAGTTAATAGCTGGACAAATAAAATTACAGGGGAGCTCGAGAGAAAGTTGTGAGAAGGCTTAGAAATCAATACAAAACTTATGCTCTTAGTACCAACATCGATCCTTCTTCGAGGAAACATTTGGTTCATATCCAATTGTGTGTAAAATTGCACCAACGTGAAAGACGACTGCGTCTCCAACGCAACCAAGGTGAACTGACGAAGGATATCATCTTTGTGCGTAACAAGTAAAGAGCACTGATGGAAGACAGCTTGTTTTTCATTAAAAATCGATTAGCTCCACTAGCCGACACAACCATGAGGTGCAACCATGAGCATCGATAGGTCATCGTGGTGATGCATCATCCATTTGGTATCAAGTTTGGGTGAGGCACCTATGAAGTTCGACAAATCCTCACTGTGTCTGTTTCTTCTCAGTCAAGCTCGAGGAAGGAAGAACCATGTGGCAGAGGACAGTGAGGCAGAACAACAATGGCCATCCAATTTTGTGCAGTTCCACTAAAATTGAGGAAGACATGCCCGGGTATGGAGATACACATCACTATTTCCAAAAATATAAAAAAGGGATATAGTGTTGTTACTTTGTTTTACAAGATTAGCAACAACATCTCAATTGTCAATAAGAATTAATGAAAAGTACACCAACAAACAGAAGCATCATAATTATCTTGATGGGAACTAAACCAGGATACCCGAGAAAAAAAACATTTCTTCATTTAACCAGTGATAGTACTACCACCATACGGACAATGACCGCACAACCACCATGTACTTTTTGTCGAAACAACATGTATACCTCCACCGAGGCATAAATCAGGACAACTTTCCGAGTGGCATTTCCTCTATAATAGTATTAGTAGGCGATGTTGGACCAGCCGACGAACCCTAGCTACTATACATGGGGAGATGGGGAGTAGTCGCATAGAAGAAAACCCCCACGCAGCGACCTGGGGAGCTGGACCAGTAACATAAGTTTTACCTCAGGTGGGCGAGATGTCGTTTAGGCGGGCGGGCGGGATCTGCCCACACGACGGCAGCGAACAAGGGCGCGGAGGATCTTCGTCCGCTCCAGCACCGGCTTCGAGAGGACGGTGCACATCGGCTTCCTCCATCGCCAATGGCGACAACGTCAACGCTGCACCTCCTCACCTCCCGCAGCGGACGGGATTCGGCCGGATCTGTGACCACCAGTGAGGAGAGATATAGAGTGGACACTGTCATCTTGTTTTGATATGGAGAGGGTGAGAGAGCGAGATGCGAGAAACTCTATCTTACAAGAGTCTATAATGGAGTAAAAAATCTCTCCATAGCAGTGGTTTTAAATAGAATACGCGCGTTCCCAGAGAAAAGAAACGAAAACTGGCGGACAATTTTTTAACGTACCAAGAAAAAAAACTCGATCAAAAACAGGCCCCCGCTTCCAGGTCGCGAGAGTCGTCGCGCGCACACACATAGACATAGAGATGCATATCCGTGTTTACCTAAAATTCCATTTCCATCTCCATCTCCAATCATATTTGTCCAACTGGCACATTATTTACGTTGTTAATTATATACGCAGCAATATAACGGACAACATCTCTTGTTTGCGGACGTCCGGACCGCTGCCACGGCCGGTCCTAACCAACCCGAACCCTCTTCATCACCCGCGCGTGCTTCCCACCCGAAACGGTCAGTGCTGCATTCAAGCTCGGCTAGAGCGGACGCGACCTCTCACTGGCGGCGGCATTGAAGCGGTGCGTCGGCTGAGAGAGCGTCGCCCGCGCCGCTTCCTGGTGCTCGCAACTGCTCCATGTTCAAAGGTCGCAATAGCCCGCTACAACATGCATGTAAAAATTTCTTGGGAGTTTGTGCTACAGCTAGTTGTCCTCCCCCAATTCGTCAATCTCTTCCAGTAGTGCTAGTACTCTATGGCGCGATCCATCGACAAGCAGGTGGGGAAGTTATCGTATACTCGGTTTTCGGTGAGTGGCATGTCGAGCGACCGTGTGGGTCGAGCCGTGGAGGACGGTGAGACACGAACACGACATACGTGATTTAAACGTTGGTTTTGCTCGATTGCGCGATCCAACGAAACGAAACGTTGGTTTCTCTCCATTTCCATTTTTATCCGGAAAAATGGAAACTTTCTACTCCATTTTCATTCCTATTCCAAGGTTGCCCCGTTACAACATTCCATCAAATACAAAGGAAAACTAACACGCATGCTGATGCATCTCAATGATTCACATATCATAGCCAATATTTACTTCACAACTAAAGAAAAAAGTTGTGAGAGCGTGTATGAAAGAAAAACTACTGATTGGGTCACTACGACTTAAACCCTAAACCCTAAACAGGTTTTAATTTCCTGGCCAGGTAGAACCTCTCGAAGGAAAGACGGATGGCACCCTCGGGTCATACGATGCTTTTGTGCAGTTCCACTAATATCGACCTGAGCATCCCTGATGGCAAAGATATTGAATAAGTGTGATTAGAATAATATTATTGGCACTAGTTCATGAGACATAAACTCATCACAAGTAGAAGCCGGTAGAAGTAGAGAAAGATCGACATGGAGATGGAGCTAGGGCAGTGGAGCAAGCCGGCTCCAAAAGGAAGATGGACTACCTGGGACGTCGGGCTGTAGCTAGAAGGGCGGTTGGGACGCTGCATCGGCCCACACCGCGTTGACCCCCAATTGGGACGCACCGATTGTGGGTTTCTCCCTCGCCGATGTCGACCGCGTCTACACAGAACATTGTTCCCTTCCCCCAGCTGCGGGATCAGGCCCGTCAATCTATGCTTGTGAAGAGAGCAAGCTAAGCAAGCAGGCTTGTAGCTTAGGCTCTTGCTAGTGTATATATAGTGGTTTTCTTTTTCTCTCCATATCAACCATTTTATATTGTGTACGTGTCATTGAAGACTGAAATGATGGTTGCTTCTTCCGACTAACTTATTGTGTGATTTGACTGCTCCTTAGTGGCCCCTACACGTACTCCCCCTACGTGTATGCAACAGTCACACGTACACATGGACGCAAAAATGCGCACGACGCCCTAATGCATGCATGTCCAAGCACACGACGGAACACACACAGTCACGTTCAAGTGCTCAACCTACACGTGCATGCACACACATACTCAGTCAGGGTGAGCTAGTGACTGTATAAACACCGGAAAATATATATATTGAGCGCAATGAGCGTATTATGAAGTCCACTGACCGTGTTTTTACAAATATATAGTGACAGATAGTGTATTTATCTCGTTTGAAATTAAGCCATATTAACCAGAGAGGAGGCAGTATGGACTAGCATTACTTTGTTGTGTCCCGTCAACTTGCCGAACGAGGAGAAGGTTGCAGGACGGGAGAAGCTTGTGCGTGGTGGCTTGCAGGACAAGGAGAAACTTTTGACTAATGCAAGCTCTCCCTCGCTCAGGCGGTGGACGTGCAACAGTTAATTCGGTGTCAGATTGCTAGAAGCATACACTATACTACTAGTACTATTATTGTTCAACTTCCCGAATAGGCGAACAGCCAAGCGCAAAGTTTACTAGTAGTACTAGTACTACTACTATAGTCTATAGAGGTATGTACTATACTAGTACTAGGAACCGGATGGAGGAGCGTCTGCACTCTTATTATAATTTTAAAATGTGATAAAGAAATCTTCAACACATTTGGTTCTCTTCGAGGGTTCTCGCATGTGATAATGGAAGTTGATTGCATGGAACACTCGCCACAATTCTCGCTTAATCCTGGCTCATATCCTGTTACAAATAGGAGCGCTCGGTAATATTTCCTCTTTTTTTGTTATTCAACATGTAAACAGGTCAGCAACCCTTGCAGCGCATCTTCATGCAAACCGTGCTTGTTGCACTTTGAATGTGGCCGAGAGCTGGCTTCATGAAACACCTCGCTTCCTACTTATTTTTTTGCGGGGTACCTCGCTTCCTAGTGACCAGTGTCTTGGCTGATCATCCTAAGAATGCTTATATATGAATAAAGCTCTCTCATTTACCCCTGGAAAAGATTAAGCCATATTAACCGGAAAGGAGGGAGTATGGACTAGCACTACTTTTTGGTGTGTCCCATCAACTCGCAGAACGAGGAGAAGCTTGCAGGACAAGGTGAAGCTCGCTTACGCCTTTTGACTAATCCCACCTACCCTCGGTGGACATGCATCAGGCCATTCGGTGTCAGATTGTCAGAGGCATACACTGTAGTACCCAACATGCGGAGTACCATCATTGTTCGACTTCATGAAGAGGCGAAGAGCCAAGCGCAAGGTTTAGTAGTACGAGTAGTACTACTACTAGAACCGCATGGTGGAGCATTTGTACTCTTATTTTTTTAATCTCTGATAAAGTACACGTTTATTCTGGAGAAGGGCAGAAAACGGAAGCCCAACATGTAATGATGATATTGATCAACCAACCATTCTCGATATATATCTTGGCCTCCGTGCGAGCCTTTTGTGTGTTCTCGCTCCTCGTCTCTCTCAAGGAGCGGCGGGTTGGCTCTTTGCCGTCAATTGAGATCGATTTTCTCACACTCCTATCCCACATGTCAGTGATATGCCAAGAGGAGGTGCGTTGACCGACTAGCCATACGCGTACTTGGTTTTGCACCTTCATACTACTCCTCCCTCCGTCACAGTTTACAGGGCGCACTTCATTATGATGCATTTCTCTCAATGCATTTCCACCACCAGAGAGACTTTAGACGTGTTTGGTTTAATGCTCAATTAATTAGGGCGTGGTAACCGCAATCAAGTCCACAATTTTCTCTCCATGTACTGCCTCCTTTCCGGTTTATAGGGCTTATCTCAAAATTTTAGTTTTTCCATTTTATAAGGCTCAATTTGGTTGTTTTCCATCACATGTTCAGATTCTAAGGTGCATTAAATCATTGCATGCAAGTATTAAGAGAAAATTGACCAATGCATTTACTTTATGCATGCATGCATTGCAATTAATGCATTGATAAACATAATTTTTTGAGGAAAACAAGAGCATTAATTAGGTGCTTTTGCAAAACTACAAAAAGTATTCCACCACTCGCCATCTACCTTGATTGGTGAGATTTTTTAATTGAGCACTATAAACCGGAAAGGAGGGAGTACTACTACGGAGTGGAGTAAGTGCATGCATGTGTGTACCCGGGGTGGAAGCACTGCATGCATGTGTGTACGCATTATTCCCTCTAGTAATAGACGTCGTGCTATAACTACCAATGCTATTTTTCAGGCCGGCCGCTAGACGCCTTGGTCCCACATATTTTTTTTTCTTTTTTCTGAAGCGCTCTCTATAAACATTGACGGATGGAGTAGTATGAGCGGATTCAAAGAAGAGCGTATTGATGGTTGCTTCTTCCGAGCAACTTATAGTGGGAAAGGTGGGGCTTATGATTTGACTGCTCATTACTCACTATTAATGCGGCGCAACGACCGGGCTGAGTCTCCCATGTGGTTGTGCACTACCCCCTCCATTCTTAAATATACTCCGGAGTATTTGTCTTTCTAGAGATTTCAATGAGTGACTACTCAAATATTTGTCTTTTTAGAGATTCAAATGGACTACTACATACGGATGTATATAGACATATTTTAGAGTGTAGATTCACTCATTTTGCTCTGTATGTAGTCACTTGTTGAAATCTCTAGAAATACGAATAGAGTATTTAGGAACGGAGGGAGTACACATACAAAGCAAAATGAGTGAATCTACACTCTAAAATATGCCCATTTGAAATTTGTAAAAAGACAAATATTTAGGAACGAAGGAGTATAATTTTGTGCATGGCACATGGACCCGGATGCTGAAGAGGCTTCTGGCAATGCAATCAAACTTCCATTATTTGTTTACATAATTGACGTACTATACAAATAATTTTCCAGCAACATGAAATTGTACAATGATGTGAGCTTTCAGCTTTTGTTTCGTGTGACTTGCCATCGATGCTCTTTCAGAAACAATAAAAAACTAACTTCCTTGCTAATGCATGTCAATTATTAGCATATCAGAGCTAATATTTACATCACAACTGAAGACAGAGTTGTGAGAAGGTGATAAATTAAAATTGATCCATGCTTTCATTGGCAGCAATGTCCCCCCAGCTCTGTCTAAATCAACAAGGCATGTTGGGAAAAAAAGTAGCTGTCTGGAGCATGCAACATTCCGATCATTTTGTGCAGTTCCACTAAAATAGAGCTGAGCATCCCTGTTCCAAAGATATTAAGTGTGATTATGATAATAGAGGACTGCTGATGAAACAATAAACACACAAATAGAAGTCGGTCACCTTTGTAGTCTCTCTTAAGACTAACTAGTTGGAGAAGATTAGGCTCGGAGTAGGATGAGGAGGATAGAGAAAAACTAATCTCCCTTTGTGCAGTCGCACTGAAATGTAGAGACGTTGCCTGTGTGACATTTTAGTACAACTGCACAAAACACTCTTAAGAAAAAAGTGATTTGTGCAGTTCACCAAAAGGTCGCAATAGCAACGAGGTGAAATGGATAGCCCTGTTTGCGAAAAAGAGGTAGAAAGGAAACAATTACTGGCCAATAACAGTTGATGACACATGCGACAACAAAAAAGAAGCATATTCCTTGTCCTAAGGGAAGATAACAACACGGTTGTGTTTGTCTAAAATGGTGTGAGGACGAGATTGCAATATGGAAAGTACGCCGGACGAGCTACGTTTTGGGCAAAGAACTATGGAAGATCCACATGCAGCAACGTGGGAAGACGGGCGGTGGAGCAAGGCCGGAGGGGATACCTGGAGGTCGTCGGGATGTAACTAGGTGAGCAGCGGCAGGTGGAATCTGCCCATACTGCGGCAGCGAGCAGGTGGCGTAGGCCCTGCCGCGCCAGAGTTTGGTTAGAGAGAACGGTGTGTACCGCAGATCGGGACGTGCTACCTTGGCGCCGTCGAACGGAGAAACGATGCACTTCCTCCCTTTCCCGACGGGCGGGATGTGGCCAGATCAATGACCAACAGTGAGAGAGAGAGAGAGAGAGAGAGGCCACCGCAGCCTTGTGTGAGATACTCTTAAAAGCGACAAACCAGGTAGGAAGGCTCCATTGTATATAGTGGAGAGGACTACCTTTTTCTCCATAAAAATCGTTTTATATTCTGTGTACGTGCCATTGAGTGCTATAACTTTATTTAAAAATAACGCGGCAATGCGTCAAGTCGAACTTTATTTCGTGCACGCGTGGTACACGACCTCCCTAGGTAAACAACCACTACAGGCGTTCAAATTAGCACGTGGGCTTCCATTTCATAAATAAATGAGATCCACCATGTACCCGCGCGGGTGTGGCTGGGCACGAAGCGTGAGTACATGCACGGTGCACCTATTCTCTACTTGTATACGTACACCACCTACGTGGGGTTGTGTGAGAGAGATACAAACCTAGAGAGATATAGTGTGTGGGTTCGTGAGAGTTTTTTTGGGGGGGTCAGTCAAAAAATGTAACATATGCAATGTGTGTGAAATAGAGTCCTGGATATAACATATATATAGAGGGGGCGTTCCACGAGAAGAGAGTGGAGGTATCATCGGCTTGAGGTGTCCATAGAATCGAAGATAGGGATGATGTGTGTGTGTGCACGCGAGATCGATAAAGAGTGCCATCGAATTTGTGTGTGCCCACGTCAAAGATATAGAGTGGCTGGCCTACTGGAACATGAGAGGGGACATGTGCAGTTTGTCTCTGTGGCATGGATACCTACCTGCAATGCTCGACTATCGGTGTGTGGTGGGGGAAGAGGGAGGCCCAATTAACTATAGAGGTACAATGGCTGGTATATGTGTGGAGGAGGAGAGAGGCCTACCTCATGTATTAAGCAGATCAATCTGCCTCATGTATTAAGGGAGATCGATCAGCATCCATGCATATGTGCAGGAGAGGAATAAGGTTGGGAGAGAGATAGAGCTAGAGTTTTGGAGGGGGTGGTAGTGGACTTGCTTCTGACAAATGGTGGGATAGGCTTGCTAGACAAATGGAGGGCACGCCCACAATATCAATAAGAGAGGAGATGGCTGCTTGTTGTCTGGGCACGTGCGTGTGAGAGACGGGTCAGGAGGCATGCACGAATGATGAGGGGGGACGATATGGCTGTGGTAAGCAGACGTAACTACATAGGAAGATCAATCGCCCTTTGTTAGAGAAAGGAGAGACATAACTTGTGAGGTACGTCGATCAATGGGGGGATAGTTAAATTCGATATAGGTATATGTTGGGAGATCGATTGGTATACATGCATGTGTGTGTTAGAAGCAAATGAGGCACGAGGAGAAGGATAGAGAGAGAGGGATGCATCTAGGAGGTGGGACGAGAGGCATACTATATCGAGGGGCAAGGAGTGTGCGAGTATGAGATCGATGAAAAGAGTGGTGGGAGTGAGGCATGGACGGTGATAATAGAAGAGGGGAAGCTTGTGTTTGTGCTAGGCACACCTGGCTAGAGAGGCATATCGATCGATGTGTGTCATAAAGAAGGAGCTGGGGGCCTACACATACCGTGGGTGAATGACCTAAAGTGAAAAGATGAATTTGCGCGATGGAGCTAGAGAATGCTGAGGGAGGGTGAGAGGGATGCGGGCATGTGCATGCACGAGAGAAAGTTAGCGCTAGCTACAAACATAAGAGGATTGTGTGGGTGTAAAAGACGAATAGAGATCATACTTCATTATAGAAAGCGAATCCGGATATTTGAAGAATTTATCATACTGTTTTAAACCGACGCATGTGTGAATATATATAACGGTGATACACATGGTGTGGTTATGAACATGTTATACTACATATAATATATTTTATCTCTACTCTTATAAAAAAACAGAGTTGTTGATGATGGTGTGCCTGCCATCCTGCAATATAGGCCGTCCAATTTATATCTGGCGGATAGGAAGGAAACTATGGCAAGTTTGAAAAAAGATACCCACACCCCTCTCCGTATTTGCAAATTAGGCCCCTTGATCATGTTGATGTTCTGTGGAACGCATGGGCATCTTTCTAGTACTACGTATAATACATAGAACATTGATTATAATTTAGGCTAATGTGTGGCTTTTGCAGCTCAGGTCTAAATACTTGTCATAATGTAGGGGGCGGGGCACTATACTTTGTGTGATAAACACGGTGTACGTATGGAACATGGTTTAGATTATGAATATATAGTTAGTACATCAAATGTACTATTATTTGGAATCAACGTCAAGTGTATTCAAAAAATAGAATTCGAGTTCATGTAGTACACATAGTTCATATCTATCTTTATAGTAATCATGTGGTGTGTTATTAAGGTAATACACGAATGATGGTTGAAGTTGGCAACAATCATGATTGTAGATTCTTATTGAAATAGAGAAACGAATTCAAATTTAGTTCGAATTGTAGCGGTAGTATAGACATTTGGAATGCACTAAAATGTTGGTATGGGTAGGTTACATGCATTATACAGCAAGCAAAAAAATTTAATCGGACATAACATGGATTCATACTCTCTCCTTCCATCTATATAGGGCGTAATGAGTTTTTTAAGACCGCCTTTGACTATTGACAAGAGTAATAGTACATGACATGCACAATGTGAAAATTATATCATTGAAAGAACCTTTCACAGACGAATTTAACGGTGTGCTTTGTGTAAGTTGCATGTCATATATTATTGCTCTAATATTTGGTCAAAGTTAGCATCGAAAAACGCATTAGGCCCTATCTAGATGGAAGGAATGAGTAGCTTTGAATAGCATTTGTATAGTAAAACGGGGCAAGACTCTCTCTTTGTGTGGTGTGAATAGTTTTATTTTTTCGTTTTCTTTTTGATTGAGGGAAGTGCAAATTGATTTGGTATGTACAAGTACAATATCACTACACGTTAGGCTTGTCCCTAAAATTCAACCCTCGTCTTGTTATATCCCGAAAATTCATATATCGTGCTCCCAAAACTGGCGCCTTCAGAACCCGCGCCTTGTTATCCCGAAATTACAATGCGCGCGAAAATTCTCTCCAACTGCCAAATCCCGACACGTGAAATCCTCCTTCTAACCCTGAGCCGAAAGGGCCGCTAGTTCAAATCGGTGGGGGGTACTTGTAACACACCCTACATTTTGGACAAGCGCGTCCCTAAGTCATGGTTCACCCCCTCCCATCGCCCCCTTTTCGCCATTCAAAATCCCAAGCCGCCATAACCTCTCCGCTCTAGCTGCGAAACCCCACCCTCCTCTGTCCTCCACCTCATCGCTGCCTAGCCGGAGCCTCTTTCCCGACAACGTCGTCCACCGCAACAGCTTGACGTCCCTCGTCCACCTCCCTGGATGAGGATCCGTCGTCTCGCCGGTTCAGCCGCCCCGTCCTCCACCTCCAAGGAGCTGCTCCGATGATCGCCTCGTCTATCATGGCTGCTCCATCCCCGCAGTGCCGCCTTAACCTGCTCCACCGGAACCGCAACATCCTCACCGACTCCTCGGACGAAGTCGAGGCCTACTCGGCGCCACCAAAGAGGTTGTACACTCATCGCATTGCACCTTCTCCTTAACTCGACCTCCCGGCGCCGACGGTGCTCCATCCCACACCCCCATGGAGCGGCTACCTTGAAGCCGGCGCCATGGGCGACATCTCCATGGCAGCTCTCCCCCAGTGCGAGGCCCCTTCGGTGGCGGCATCCATACCAGTCGGATCTGCTGCTGCTGCTCCGCTCTCGCTCGGTCGCTCGCTCGCCCAGCTGCTGCTGCTACTCTCCCCCTCGCTCATGCTGCTCCTCTGCTCCGATTTAGCCACACTTCAGTCGACTTAATCGACTTTTGGGTCAGTCGATTTTCAGGGGTTGGGGGGGGCTCGGCGGAGTTAAGGAAGAACCACCCGCAGCGGGGACGGGGGCTCGTCGGAGAGGTACCCCACTATCTATCTTAGGGTTCAGGGCGGGGCGGGGCCTAGAGGGCTAGTCGGGGCAGCGGTGGGGAGTTGTTTCATGGCGGCGAGGCGGCGCTGGTGCCGACGGTTTGCCCGGTGGTGGCTGGCGGCTCAGGGGGGGTGCAGGTTGAAGATGAACTGTAGGCCCTCCCTAAACTACATGTCAAGTGCCTATTTTTGTCTGCTACCATTGCGTTCAATTTCGACAGTAGCATTCAGATTCCACAGTAAATTTCAGTTTCGATAGTTAACTTCAGAGTCAACAACTTTTACCTCATCTGTTGTAGTCAGGTGGTTTTTGGTGATGTAAATTTTACATCTATTTTACATCATCTATTGGAGACGCTATTAGAATCCCACTTGAGATTGACGATGTCTGTCTTGTGCTGCTTCAGCCTTGACGTCTTACGGCTCACCGGAGCTGCTCCAACGACAGAACAATCCATCACATCAGAGCAGTGTCCTAGACGCTGTCTACAGATTCCTCAGATCTTCCTCCACACCTCCGAAAGCCGCCTCTGCCTCAACTGCTTCAGCGACCAACCCTATGATGATGAGGTCGACATGGCTACGGCAAAGAGGTTGTACACTTGTTGCATCACTTATTACTATACATTCATGTCGATCCATTAGGGATATTTTGGTTCAACGGAAAAACATAGCAATAGGGAATTTTCCAATGGCACTCTACTATTCAATTATTCATGCATTTTGTTGAAAGGAATGAAGCAAAACATCCACATGGACCTACTTTTCAAAATCCTATGCATGAAAACAAGACCAAGTGCATTAGTGGCAGAATAACATTCTAATTGTACACGCTTTCATATGGTTTCACTTTATTTTGGCCATGTTTCTTTGCATTGCTCTACTCTTGCAATTCCTGTAAACCAAACACCCAAGTTGACAGAAATCCTGTGTTTACAGATGCTCTGTTTACCATCTGCATTCCTATCCTATTCCGGTGTTTTTCCTATCCCTGCGTTTTAAGAATCATGCAAGACAAATGAGCCCTTATAGAATTACTTCAGTTACATGTACGTGTCAAAGGGAACTTTGTGTGGTTTCTCCTGCTCCTGCCGCGATGTTGTCCACCTCACCAGAGCTGCTCCATCGACAGAAGCATCCACCAAACCAGACATCACAACTCCTGACCGTCTTTCGCCGCCTCAGATCTCCTTCCCTGCCGCCGGCACCCACCGCAACGGCATCACCATCATCGACTTAGTAGATGAATCTGAGGAGTACACGGGTCCACAAGAGAGGTCGCACTCTTTTGTTTCTGCTTATGTTAGGCATTGCTTAAAATTACCTGCTACTTTATCGTCCTGTTCACCTCTTGGACTCCAAGTCAGGTCCAAATTAATGTTCAAACTTGTGTTCTAAATTAGTTGTGGGGCACATATCAAGGCAGCAATGAATAGTATGTCTATCTAATATCTGGTTCACCTAGGGTATGCCTATGTTGTTCATCTTGGGTGGGAAACAAATAGTAAAGCAATCATCATCTGTATTTTTATTAATTTAAAGCAATCAACATCCTGCTATCATTATTTTTGGATCCATCCATTGGTTGTTACCATCACTCTAAATTTCTGCATGCTCTCCTTACATAATCTCACCATATTTCTTTCGTATGCATGTCAGATATTGCACACATTCATGTTGAACATGTAGAGAAAAAGAGAAGAGTTTTGCACGACAATACAATGTCATGCAGACATCGCTCCATGGTGGGTTCAATGGCAAACCCTCCCCACCCCTCTCTAGATTGTAATCCAGAGGAAGATATCTGTTCTGAGGCGGATTCAGACGCCGCTGACCACTCCTATTTACCCCCAAGATGTTTTATCTACCTTGGCATGATGCTGTTAGTCATATCATGCATATGTTGCCTTGCAGTGCCTACTTTTGACATCATATATGTCATCTGCTTAGTTTAGACATGTTCTGTAATGCCACCTGTTTAGTTTCTATATCATATATGGGAATTATGCAGTCTCTTGTCTTTTAGCCAGCCATAATATATGTGAAATGTGCAATGCCATCCTGTTTAACTAGGCATCATATACTCGAATGATATCTTGCCCATCCTTTTCTTCATTACATTTCCATTTGTCGACAATGTTTGTACATTAAAATACTCTTCCTGTGAATCAGCCATTTGGGTGGGAGATGGAAAAATCTAGAGTGAAAACAAGGCCTTCAGAGGAGACAGAGCTACCTGTCGAAGCAGATCTCTTGTTGGGTCCCGGTAGCTCCTCAGAGATGGATTTAGAGACAAATGACCAGTCCTATTCCCCCACCGAGGTGTATGCTCAAACTTGGCACGGTTATACTACTCATATCATGCATATGGTGTCTTGCATTGCATAGTTTAGACATCATATACACAATATTCAACACCATGTTCTTAGTTCAGACATCATATCGAATGCCCTATGTTTAGCATATAAATCACATATGTGAATTAAATGATGCGATCCTGATTACTTAGATACCATGTAGGTGAATTATGTCATGCGTTCCTGTTTAGTTATTCATCATATCTTTGAATTATGTTATGCTATGCTATCCAGTTTAGATAGACATCATATATGTGAAATTATGTCATGCTATCCGTTTTAGTTAAACAATATACATGTCAACTATTTCATGCCTTTTTTCCACACAATCTATTGCATCTGTCTCTCATACAATGTTTGTACATTCAACTATGTTTCTTGTTTATCAGCCATTTGAATTGGAGCGGGTGATGCCAGTATCCAGCGGACTAAAAACACGGTCTTCAAATAAAACAGTGCTACCTCTTGGTGTAGATAGCACCCCGGTTGTAGATGCACAAGAACCAGCCCTACCACACATAACCCAAACTCTCGCAAATTGTACCCCTACTGCGATGGACAGAGAACCAGCTTCACCCAATCTAACCCCAACCCCAGCAGATAGTAACCCAGTTCCTGTTGACACAACACCATCTCCACGACAGAGCTCCCAAACAAGAGCAGTTAGTAAGGTAGCTCCAGTGCCCAAAGGGCCAGTACTACCACGGCAAACCCCAACTCCACCAGTTAGTACGCCTATTCCTGTGGAGGAAGCACAACTAGCTAGTCGTAGTTTAGCAGCTATCGCATTTGATGTTGTTAAATCGTATGTGTGTATCTTCCCATCTTGGAAATATTATACTGAAGATGAAGGAAAATGCCAGTTGCAGGTGTTTGTCCAGGAGTTATGTGTAAGTAATGTTATTCATGGCAATTACTTTGCTTTGTCCCATACATCCTACCTCCATGATGGTTATAATGCAACAAAATTTCCCATTTTTCTTTATAGAGAAGGACCGATTTGGAAACTCAAGATGAGGTAACCTATGCTAATATCTCTGCTATCTTCAAGAATGCTTGGTGGCAGTATTGGAATTACCTAAAGAAAACGTACTTCACTGGCAAATAAACTCATCAAATTCCCTTACGTTCTCCTGAGACACATTTACTGGATGATGACTGGGAACACCTTGTTCTGTACTAGTCCCGAACCAAGAATGTGGTAAGGTCTATGAGGTCATTTTCTATTTTGAAGTACTATATTCTTGCGTCTTACTGTACTCTGTTCATGTAGAACAAGTGCCTAAACCTGAGGAACAACTGTTCTAATTTAAGATTCCATTGCTATCATAGTTCAAAAAAGTGCTAGGCGTTAATTGTGCGTTTTGCCACCGCCTTGCGCTTTACTGACCAAAGTGCATGCTTATGCACAGTTATGCACAGATTAAGCGTAGTTATGCGCAATGCGTTTTGCCAACGCCTAGAGCCTAGGCGCGCCTTTTTTAACTATGATTGCAATCGTGCATACTGCTTTGCTCTTGTATGACTGTATTTACTCATACAAACTTATTTTTAAATTGAAGGATCCAATCGAAACTCCAATGGCACAACAGGTATGTTCACGCATGTTTCTTTAACAGGTTTGCTCTTATCAATAGCTCTGTTGATTTCAATTTCAATTGTGTATATAGTTGACTTCTCATATCATGCATATTACTAGCATCACAACAAAGCCAATAGTGTTGTTGTACATGTAGACCCGTGGTACCCATCGAAAATCTTGTTGTGCCGTGTAATTTCCCATGCTTTGTATTCTTTCGCTGCTGCTTTGTATTGAACTAGGATGATTTGAACCGTGTCTCTATTTTGATTTGGCAAGACAATGCAGTGACCATAGGACATAGATATATGTTTGTTTGATGCTTTTATTATGTACTAGTACTTGGCAATAGAAGAATTGGTAGTTTAATATTGTCCACCTTACTAATGAACTGGTTCACCGAAATGAGTTTCATATACTAGTACATGCTAAACCTGTTATGTGTCTGCCTGTTTCTTCTTTTAGAATGCCGAAAGAATATTGGGGAAGAGTGCCTTATTAAGCAATGGTAAAGGAAGTAATGCAGATAAGGTTCAGGATAGTGACACATCCTTGTTGGTGTCCAACAAAGCTGATAAAACAGCGAAGGAAGACTATCTTGAAGACAGTGAGACAACCCCAAAGTCCTGTCTTGGTTTAGTGTTTGAGTTACTGGCCACTACCGCTTGCACAAGCTATTCAAACTCACTGTCTGAATCAATTCTGTTTCTTGAGTCTCAACTACAAGCTGAAAGACATCGATCAGCTGTGCTGCGACAAGAAGCGAACGGACTGCGGAAGTCCCTGGAGCATTCAGATGCATACTTTATGGTGCAACAGCAAGCGTTGGAGCATTTTAGCGCCAAACAGGAAAAAGCTAATAAGCTTGCTAAGCTTATTGCCAGCATGGTAGATACCCAGGATAACGTTTCTTGAGCTCCTCTGAAGTTGTTTTAGTTATGCTCTTGTTTTGCTGTCGCGTTTATTTGAACTGGTGTCCAATTTTGACGGCCAGTGTATGTAATATGCTGCTTCGTTTCCTATATTTGCACTGGTGGCGAACTTTGATGCCCAGTGGATGTAACATATGTAATAGCGGTAATAGGCTAGCGTTAATTGCTTGCTTATTTATTTCCTCATTGTTTTGTTTAGTTGTTTGCTTGTAGTCACTGCAGTTATTTTTCTGTGTTTTTCTAGTGGCCACAATAGCCTATTTTTGGTAACTAGGACAAAATAATCATGGCAGCATATGGACTGTTTTAACCATGGGCCTCCTGCGAGCCGTATGATCCATGGGCCTTCTATGGGCGTAGAATCCATTGGCCTTCTGTACGGGCCGTAGGATTCATGGGCCTTCTAAGGGCCGTAGGGTCCATGGGCCTTCTACGGGCCGTAGGATCCATGGGCCTTCTACGAGGCCTATCATCATTTCGCCAATCATGGGTCGTACTATTCGTGGACCATAACAGGCCGTTAATGGACTGTATTTGATAACTGCATGAAAACAGCCCAACGGGTTTTTTTTGACAGGAAAACGGCCCAACGTATTAACAATCCACAAACGGCCCGACTGTAATGACGGGCTAAATTTGGCCCACAAGCAGAAAATGACAGTAACGGGCCGTAATTAACCGAATGCTGCAAATGAGCCCAAGAATAAATGGGCCCTGAGAAGGCCGAAAGATAACTTGGGCTGGAAACGGCCCAGTGGAATAACGGGCCGTTAATGGGTATAAAGTGATAAACTGTTCATTACGGGCCAGTTTCACCACGGGCCCTTAATGGGCCAAGAGTTACAAAGGGCCTCATATGGGCCGAAAGAAGTCATGGGCCACACATGGGCTGGAAGTTAAAACGGGTTGGAATCATATTGGACGGCCCAGATGACGCTACTGGGCCTAATTTGGATAGGGCATAACAGGCCCTGGGTTAGCGGGTTGTAAATGGGCTATATGTGGGCAGTCCTTTAACAGGCTTTCTGTGGGCCGTCCCGCCACCTTTTGACCAAGTCAAACGGGCTAGACTTTTCACAGGAATGGGCCTCTGTTGGGTTGTGCCACGTGTCGATGTATCATAGGCGCCTTGGGTCCAATGCGTGGATGACATCTCTCCCAACGGTTAGCCGACACGTGTTTCCTCCAGCCAATGATGATTTTACACGTGGAAAATCCCCATTGGTCGGGGCTGTTAACGGGTTATCGGATCCAAAACTGGACACGATAGCTTAACGGCATTCCGTTACGGTGGATGCCACGTGTCTGTCACCCTTGACGAAAGCACTTATGTGACACGCGATTTATCGTCATGGAAGTGGACACTTTCGTGATGATTATTTTGGTAATTTCATGGAACACTTCTACGACAACACAGGTATGACTATCTTGATTCTGTCATAAAATCGTCATGGATGTACATGCATGACAGAAAATGCGACCTACTGTGACAAACATGTATCATCACGGAAGTGTATTTTTTTGTAGTGAAGAGAGAGAAGAAGCCATCTAGCTAATAACTATGGACTCGAAGGTCTGTGGTAAACTACTCACAACTCATCGGAGAGGCCTTGGAGATGATGTAGAGGCCCTCCATGGTCAATTCCCCCTGCGGCGGAGCACCGACGAAGGCTCCAAGATGGGATCTCGCGGATACAGAAGGTTGCGGCGGTGGAATTAGGATTCGTGGTGCTCCTCGATGTTTTCAGGGTACGGGAGTATATATAGGCGAACGAAGTACGTCGGTGGAGCAACGAGGGGCCCACGAGGGTAGGGGCGCCCCCACCCCCAGGGGGTGCACTGGGCACCCTCGTGGCCGCCTTGTTTGTTGCTTGACATCCACTCCACGTCTCATGGTTGGCATTTGTTCCGAAAAGATCGCTCCCAAAGGTTTCATTCCATTTGGACTCCGTTTGATATTCCTTTTCTTCGAAACATTGAAATAGGCAAAAAAACAACAACAATTCGGGATGGGCCTCCGGTTAGTAGGTTAGTCCCAAAAATGACATAAAAGTGTAAAGTAAAGCCCATAAACATCCAAAACGGGTAATATAATAGCATGGAACAATAAAAAATTATAGATACGTTGGAGCCGTATCAAGCATCCCCAAGCTTAATTTCTACTCGTCCTCGAGTAGGTAAATGATAAAAATATAATTTTCATGTGGAATGCTACCTAGCATAATCCTTAATGTAATTTTCTTTATTGTGGCATGAATGTTCAGATCCAAATGATTCAAAATAAAAGTTCGTATTGACATAAGAAATAGTAATACTTCAAGCATACTAACAAAGCAATCATGTCTTCTCAAAATATCATGACATTAGAATGTTTATCCCTACAAAATCATATAGTTTGGTCATGCTCCATTTTTGTCACACAAGAATGCTCTGATCTTGCACACCCCCAATGACAAGCCATACAATTGTTTCATACTTTAGCAGTCTCAAACTTTTTTCAACTTTCACGCAATACATGAGCGTGAGCCATGGATATAGCACTATGGGTGGAATAGAATATGATGATGGAGGTTGTGTGGAGAAGACAAAAAGGAGAAAGTCTCACATTTACGAGGATAATCAACGGGCTATGGAGATGCCCATCAATTGATGTCAACATGAGGAGTAGGGATTGCCATGCAACGAATGCACTAGAGCTATAAATGTATGAAAGCTTAACAAAAGAAACTAAGTGGGTGTGCATCCAACTTGCTTGCTCAAGAAGACCTAGGGCATTTTGAGGAAGCCCATCGTTGGAATATACAAGCCAAGTTCTATAATGAAAAATTCCCACTAGTATATGAAAGTGACAACAAATGAGACTCTCTATCATGAAGAACATGGTGCTACTTTGAAGCACAAGTGTGGAAAAAGATAGTAACATTGTCCCCTTTTTTATTTTCTTTATTTTCTTTTTTCTTTTGGGCCTTTCTTTTTTTTGGCCTTTTATTTTTTTTCTTTGGCCTTTATTTTTTTCTTTTTGGCCTTTATTTTTTAATAAGGGATAATGCTCTAATAGTGATGATCATCACACTTCTATTTATTTACAACTCATGAATTACAACTCAAAACTAGAACAATATATGACTCTATATGAATGCCTCTGGCGGTGTATCGGGATGGGCAATGAAACAAGAGTGACATGTATGAAAATTATGAAGGTGGCTTTGCCACAAATACGATGTCAACTACATGATCATGCAAGGCAATATGACAATGATGATGCGTGTCATGAAAGACAGAATGGTGGAAAGTTGCATGACAATATATCTCGGAATGGCTATGGAAATGCCATAATAGGTAGGTATGGTGGATGTTTTGAGGAAGATATAAGGAGGTTTATGTGTGATAGAGCGTATCGTATCACGGGGTTTGGATGCACCGGCGAAGTTTGCACCAACTCTCAAGATGAGAAAGGGCAATGCACGGTACCGAAGAGGCTATCTATGATGGAAAGGTAAGAATGCGTATAATCCATGGACTCACATTAGTCATAAAGAACTCATATACTTATTGCAAAAATCTACAAGTCATCAAAAACCAAGCACTACGCGCATGCTCCTAGGGGGATAGATTGGTAGGAAAAGACTATCGCTCGTCCCCGACCGCCACTCATAAGGATGACGATCTAAGAACACCCCATGTTTCAAATTTGTTACACAGCGGTCACCATATGTGCATGCTACGAGACTTGCCAACTTCAACACAAGTATTCATTAAATTCACAATTACCCAACTAGCATGACTCTAATATTACCACCTCCATATCTCAAAACAATTATCAAGTATCAAATTGATCATAGCATCCAATTCACTTCCTATGATAGTTTTTATTATACCCAACTTGGATGCCCATCATTCTAGGACAAATTTTATAACCATAGCAAATACCATGCTGTTCTAAAAGACTCTCAAAATAGTATAAGTGAAGCATGAGAGATCAACAAAATCAAACCACCGTCGTGCTCTAAAAGATATAAGTGAAGTACTAGAGCAAAACTATCTAGCTGAAAAGATATAAGTGAAGCACATAGAGTATTCTAATAAATTAAAAATCATGTGGGTTTCTCCCAAAAGGTGTGTACAGCAAGGATGATTGTGGTAATCTAAAAATCAAATACTAATATCGTACAAGACGCTCCAAGAAAAACACATATCATGTGGTGAATAAAAATATAGCTCCAAGTAAAGTTACCGATAGACGAAGACGAAAGACGGGATGCCTTCCGGGGCATCCCCAAGCTTAGGCTTTTGGTTATCCTTGAATATCTTGGGGTGCCATGGGCATCCCCAAGCTTAGGCTCTTGCCACTCCTTATTCTATAGTCCATCAAATCTTTACCCAAAACTTGAAAACTTCACAACACAAAACTCAACAGGAAATCTCATAAGCTCCGTTAGTGCAAGAATGAAAAACCACCACATAAGGTACTGTAATGAACTCATTATTTATTTATATTGGTGTTAAATCTACTGTATTCCAACTTCTTTATGGTTCATACCCCCCGATGCTAGCCATAGATGCATCAAAATAAGCAAACAACACACGAAAAACAGAATCTGTCAAAAACAGAACAGTCTGTAACAATCTGTAACTTTCGAATATTTTTGGAACTCTAAAAATCCAACAAAAATAGGAAGTCCTGGGAAATTTGTCTATTGATCTACAGTGAGAAGAATCAACGCAAAGTCACGTTTCTGTGATTTACTAAAATTATTTGTGTGCGCGCAAAACTTTCTGTTTTTCAGCAGAATCAAATTAACTATCACCATAGGTTATCCTATAGGTTCTACTTGGAAAAACACTAATTGAAACATGAAAACACATCTAAACAGAAGCTAGATGAAATGTGTATTACTAAACAGAAGAAAAAAGCAAGAAACAAAAATAAAATTGGGTTGCCTCCCAACTAGCGCTATCGTTTAACGCCCCTAGCTAGGCATAAAAGCGAGAAAAGATCTATGTATTGCTATCTTTGGCATTAAATTCATAAGTAGCTCGAATTTTTTTCTTGGAAAGTGTTCCATGCCTTTCCTTAATGGAAATTGGAATCTAATATCCCCTTCCTTCATATCAATAATTGCACCAATCGTTCTAAGGAAAGGTCTACCAAGAATAATAGGACATGAAAGATTGCAATCTATATCAAGAATGATAAAATATACGGGCACATAATTCCTATTTGCAACAATAAAAACATCATTGATCCTCCCCATAGCTTCCTTAATGGTGGAATCCACAAGGTGCAAGTTTCAAGAGTAATCATCAAAATCATGGAAACCTAGCACATCACATAAAGTTTTCGGAATCGGGGAAACGTAGCACCCAAATCACACAAAGCATAGCACTCGTGATCTTTAATTTTAATTTTTATAGTAGGTTCCCACTCATCATAAAGTTTTCTAGGTATAGAAACTTCCAAATTAAGTTTTCCTCATAAGATTGCATCAAGCTATCAACAATATGTTTGGTAAAAGCTTTATTTTGACTATAAGCATGAGGAGAATTCAACACGGATTGCAACGAGGAAATACAATCTATTAAAGAACAATTATCATAATTAAATTCTTTGAAATCCATAATAGTGGTTTCAATGCTATGTAAAGTCTTGACCTCTCCAATCCCACTTTTACCAAATTTAGCATCAAGATCTAAAAACTCCAAATTATTGGGACGCCTTTTAACTAAAGTTGACTCATCTCCAGTCCCATCATTATCAAGATTCATATTGCAAAACAAGGATTTAATAGGGGATACATCGATAACTTTTAGATCTTCATCATTATTTTCATGGAGACTAGAAGAACACGCTTTTACAAAGCAATCTTTCTTAGCACGCAACCTAGCGGTTCTTTCTTTGCACTCATCAATGGAACTTCTCATGGCTTTGAGAGACTCATTGATATCATGCTTAGGTGGAATATATCTAAGTTTCAAAGAATCAACACCAAGCGAAAGTCTATCAACGTTGCTAGCCAATTCACCAACTTTAAGCAATTTTTCTTCAAGAAAGCATTAAAATTCTTTTGAGAAATCATAAATTCTTTAACGATATTCTGAAAATCAGAGGGCATCTTATTAAAATTTCCATAAGAGTTGTTGTAGGAATTACCATAATTATTAGGGGAATTACTAGGAAATGGTCTAGGATTAAAGTTTCCTCTATAAGCATTGTTACCAAAATTATTCCTACCAACAAAATTCACATCCATAGATTCGTTATTGTTCTCAATCAAGGTAGACAAAGGCATATCATTAGGATCAATAGGAGCACTCTTAGTAGCAAACAATTTCATAAGTTCATCCATCTTTCCACTCAAAACATTAATTTCTTCTATAGCATGCACTTTTTTTCTAGTAGATCTTTCGGTGTGCCATTGAGAATAATTAGCCATAATGTTATCAAGGAGTTTAGTAGCTTCTCCTAAGGTGATTTCCATAAAAGTGCCTCCCGCGGCCGAATCTAAAAGATTTCTAGAAGCAAAATTCAATCCGACATAAAATTTTTGTATGATCATCCATAAGTTCAAACCATGAGTATGGCAATTGCAAATCATTAATTTCATTCTTTCCCAAGATTGGGAAACATGCTCATGATCAAGTTGTTTAAAATTCATAATATCGTTCCTAAGAGAGATGATCCTAGCGGGATGAAAATACTTAGAGATAAAAGCAACTTGGCACTCATTCCATGAATCAATACTATTCTTGGGCAAAGATGAAAACCAAGTTTTAGCACGATCTCTAAGTGAAAACGGAAATAACTTCAATTTAACAATATCATTATCCGTATCTTTCTTCTTTTGCATATCACACAAATCAACAAAGTTGTTTAGATGAGTAGCGACATCTTCACTAGGAAGGCCAGGGAATTGATCTTTCATAACAAGATTCAGCAAAGTAGCATTGATTTCACAAGATTCAACATCATTAAGAGGAGCAATCGGAGTGCTAAGGAAATCATTATTATTGGTATTGGAAAAGTCACACAATTTGGTATTATCTTGCGCCATCGTGACAAACAATCCAACACACAAGCAAACAAAAAGGCAAGTGAAAGAGAGAGGAGATTGGGAAAGAGAGGGCGAATAAAATGGCAAGGGTGAAGTGGGGGAGAGGAAAATGAGAGGCAAATGGCAAATAATGTAATGCGAGGGAGATGAGTTTGTGATGGGTTCTTGGTATGTCTTAACTTGAGCGAAGACCTCCCCGGCACCGGCGCCAGAAATCCTACTTGCTACCTCTAGAGCACTGAGTTGGTTTTCCCTTGAAGAGGAAAGGGTGATGCAGCAAAGTAGCATAAGTATTTCCCTCAGTTTTTGAGAACCAAGGTATCAATACAGTAGGAGGCTCCTCAAAAGTCCCACGCACCTACACAAACAAACAAGAACCTCGCAACCAACATGATAAAGGGGTTGTCAATCCCTTCACGGTAACTTGCAAAAGTGAGATCTGATAGAGATAATAAGATAAGATAAATATTTTTGGTATTTTTATTATATAGATTGGAAAATAAAAGATGCAAATAAAAGTAGATGGAAAACTTATATGATAAAAGATAGACCCGGGGGCCATAGGTTCCACTAGTGGCTTCTCTGAAGATAGCATAAGTATGATGGTGGGTGAACAAATTACTATCGAGCAATTGATAGAAAAGTGCATAGTTATGAGAATATCTAGGCACGATCATGTATATAGGCATCACGTCCGCAACAAGTAGATCGAAATGATTCTGCTTCTACTACTATTACTCCACACATCGACTGACTCCGGCCTGCATCTAGAGTATTAAGTTCATAAGAACAGAGTAACGCATTAAGAAAGATGACATGATGTAGAGGCATAAACTCATGCAATATGATATAAACTGTCGATGTTCTGGGAACGGGGGTCCCCAGACTTGCCTGCCTGCGGCCTGCGGCGTGGCTCAAGTGGTGGCCCAGTACGGCCCATCTTCATCTGCACAAGACTCAAGACCCTCGCGAGGGGTCAAGCCTCATGGGGCGGACGACGCAAGGCTTCCTCAGGGACAGCCTCGCCAGGCAGGCTCCCGAGGAGGTGGAGAGATCAAGGCAGGGTACCTCGCGAGGTGCTTGTGACGCAAGCAATGACGATCGAGACCAGGCGTGCGCCAGGCGGGCGCCGGCCCATGAAGTGTCCTTGTTTCCTCTTTGGTGCCAATGGGGCAAGCACAGGCGTGGAGTACCGAGGCATTAGGCAAAGGTTGCCATTTCAGTGCAACGAGAACAAGACCAGCGGAGCGGTAGGATGGAGGTCACCGTGGAGCCCAAGACGGCGTCATCGCCAGTGCTTTTGGCAGCCGAAGACCAACTTTAGTCAGGATAGCTTGTACTAGATGTTCCCCTTCAAAATGGCCGTTGTTGGCGCCCTTCCCGCTCAATATTTGGGAAGAGGCCCAGGGCCTCTATTTATAGGGCTAGCCACCACGGTAAGGGGGCAAGGAGAAGATAGATCGAGTACACATTAGAGAGAGAGAGGCGATCGAACTCACCCAAGCAGTTCATCGCACCAGCTCAAGAACACCTCTCGCGAGGCTGTTCTTCCCCTGTACTATTCATCACCAGCCCCAGAGGCAATCCACCACACCACACACTAGAGTAGGGTATTACACAACAACAGTGGCCCAAACCAGTATAAATCTTGTGTCCCTCGTGTTGTTCATCGTTTTCAGCTTAGATCTCACGAGGCGATCGGACGTCGATCGGTAGGGGAGAGATCTTCGTGCGCACCCTAGAGTTCGAACCTTAAGGGTCTGCCGGAACCCAACATCCGACATTTGGCGCGCCAGGTAGGGGGTGCGCCGGAATCTTTCTTCCGCTGCTTCACGTTCGATCTTTCGTCGTGTCCATGGCTGACGCTTGCCGGGCTCGCGCCGAGCGTCGGGCTGCTCTCGCCGCCCGCGTCGCCCGGACGGCCCCCGTCGGTGGGTGTCCCTGTCGTTCTCCGTCGCCTGCCGCCAACGCGGCCACCGGCCCAGCAGGGAACGAGCAGCAGGCCTCGTCTCTGCATCCTTCGGTGCGGCGAGAAGGCCGCACCGCCACTCCGTCGATGACCCCAGCCGGTTCGTCGTCCCACGCCCGTCGCGCCCCCACGGACGTGCACGCTATGCTGCTCCTGGCGCGTGAGCTCCTGCACTACCGTCCCATCAACGACCTCTATGAGGACTGGCTCGCCCGCATCACCGAGCTCGTCAGCACCGCAGGGGGCTCTCCTATGCCGTCCCTCTCGCTGCCTCGCCCTCCATCCTATGTAGGAGCCGCAGATCAGGAGGTGCCTCCACCACCTCCTCCCCAAAAAGGCGCCCTGGCTCCAAGGACGCGGCCCCAGGGCGACATCCACCACGCTCGGCGCCCGCGCGACAAGAAAGGAGCTGCCAAGAAATCCCTCATCCCCAAGACGGTGCTCGCGTGCTCCCGGCACCGGTACGCCATGACCGCATCCCTGCGCCGCCATGTCAAGACCCCGTGCTTCTCCAGGCAGCGGCGTGCGGGAATCCCCAGGAGCAAGCCCGGCATCAACAAAGGGCTCTAGTGGCCACCGCGTGCTGCCGCGCCTTCACCCCCGAGCTATGCAGTGTCGCCTGGCCAGGTAAGTTCATGCCTGACCTGCCTCCTCGCTACGACGGCACTGCAGATCCCGCAGAGTTCCTATAGCTCTACGAGATGGGCACCGAAGCCGCCAATGGGGACTAAAAGGTCATGGCGAACTGGTTTCCCATGGCACTCAAGGACGGCGCCCGCACCTGGCTCCTGAACCTGGCTCCTGGCACGATCTCCTCCTGGGATGAGATGCGCACCCACTTCATCGCCAACTTCCAGGGCACTCACGGCCGTCCGCCGGCCGTGGGTGACCTATGCCGCATCAAGAAGCAGCCCGGAGAGACCTTGCAGAAGTACATCAAGTGCTTTAACAACGCTCGCCTCAAGATTCCCAGGGTGACCGAGGAGGCCATCATTTTGGCGTTTTCTGATGGCGTCCGCGACGTCAAGATGAAGGAGGAGCTGGCGATCCATGAAGATCTGTGTACGTCACTGGGGTTGTTCAACCTGGCGACCAAGTGCGCAAGGGCTGAGGAGGGACGCCTCTCCCTTCTCGAGCTCCCGGCAGCAGACCCAGAAGAGAAGAAAGCCAAGGCCAAGGATGTAAAGCGCAAGGGAGCAGCTGTGCTCGCAGCAGAGCCGGAAACAAAGTGCAGCAGGGACCAGCTGGAGTCGTCCAAGGGCAGCCGGTACTGTGTGTACCATGATCTCCATACTCACAACACCAACGAATGCCAAGAGCTCAGGGTCGTGCGAGAAGGCCGTGTCGGTCGACGCCCCGAGCGCAACAATCGGGGCTACGGCCGAGGCGGAGCAAGAGGTGGAGGATGATGGGATGACCATGGCCCTCGCCAAGGGTGGCGTGACCGGCCTCGCGAGGACTGCTGGCAGGACCAACCTCGCGAGGGAGCTTGGAGAGATCAGCCTCGTGAGGATCGCCCGCAAGGCAACGCGTGCCTTCCTCCTCTGCCACCACCACCAAGAAGGAATGAAGACCATCATCAGGACGAGGGGGCTGGGGGCTTCCAGGAGCCACGCGCAATCGCTTGCATCTTGGGCGGCGCTTAGGATCCAGCCTCACAGCGCATCTTCAAGCAGTTTGCTCGCGAGGTGAATGCAGTCCTACCCAAGCTTGAGGCCACGCGCCCTCTCGGGTGGTCTGCGTGCGCCATCACGTTCAGCTCAGCGGATCAACTCAAGTGCGCGGCGACGGCCGGTGTCCTCCCAATGCTCTGCTCCCCGGTCATCAGCAATGTGCAAGTCACCAGGAGCCTCATCGATGGCGGAGCGGGACTTTACATTCTGTCCGTCGAGACGTTCAACAATCTCCAAGTGCCATATGATCAGCTTCAACCAACCAAGCCTTTCTCAGGAGTCACTAATGGTTCCACAGTCCCGATAGCGCAGGTCCGCCTTCTTGTCACCTTTGGACAGTGCAACAACTACCGCACCGAGCTCATTAACTTCGACGCGCTCACATTCGCCTGTCCTACAATGCCATCCTCGGGTATCCGGCCCTGACCAAGTTCATGGCAGTGACTCACCATGGCTACAACGTCCTCAAGATGCCAGGAAGTGGCGGGGTCATCACGGTCCCCCTGTGAAGAGAAGGATGCGGTGTGCTCTCTCGAGCGCGCCTTCCAAGCCGTGTCAATCGAGGACCAGGACAGCAAGAGTGGAAACCTCCCCGGAGCAGCACCCAAGAAGAAGAAGACATCGCCAGGCTCAGGGCCTCAGGAAGCAGGCACTGAGGGAGTCCTGTATTAGGGGGTATCCGGACAGCCGGATTATGTATAATGTTCGGACTATTGAAGCATGAAGATACAAGACTCAAGACTTCGACCCGTGTCCGGATGGGACTTTCCTTGGCGTGGAAGGCAAGCTTGGCGATCCGGATATTATATTTCCTTCCTTGTAACCGACTCCATGTAAACCCTAGCCATCTCCGGTGTCTATATAAACCGGAGAGGTTGGTCCTTAGAAGGCCGATCACAATTACATTCATACCATCATAGGCTAGCTCTTAGGGTTTAGCCTCTACGATCTCATGGTAGATCTACTCTTGTACTACCCATATCATCAATATTAATCACGCAGGAAGTAGGGTTTTACCTCCATCGAGAGGGCCCGAACCTGGGTAAACATCTGTGTCCCTTGCTTCCTGTTACCATCAGCTTTGACGCACAGATCGGGACCCCCTACCCAAGATCCGCCGGTTTTGACACCGACAGGCACCTCCGGAGGCGCCACATCCGGACATGCGCCCGTCCAAGGGGCGCCACCCTCCATCGCATAGCAAGGCGCGCCCGGCACCCTCCTCGGGCAGGGCTCAGGGGCTCTCTCCTGGGGAGCCACTGACTTTGCCAAGATCATGACGGAGGCGCTTGGGCACCACTTGGAGGCGTGCTTCGTGGCACACTTCCCTCAGGAAGGTGTAAGGAAAGAAGGACCCAACCCTCAGGAGTTCATCACCAAGGCCGCTCAGGAGTTGCAGGAATCGAGAGCCATGCGCGGCAACCGCCGCCTGCCCAGCGTAGCTCCCCATCCAGGCGAGGATGGCGGGCTGCGCGTCTGCATCGACTACCCAGGGCTCAATCGAGTCGCTTCTCAGGAGTGCTTCTGGCCCTCGCGCGTGGGGCGTTGCACGGGCCCACCGCACAGCAATGTTCGCATGCCCTTCGGCCTACCGAACGCGGCTGCAGCCCACCAGCGCCTGATGAGAAGCATTCTGGAAGCTCAGGTGGCCAAGCATCATGCGTTCCGAGAGGAGATGGAGATGGACCTCAGCGAGCCGCCCGGACCTCCTGAGCCTCCCGAGGCTCGGAGTCCTGAGGGCTCGTGAGGATCGGCTTCTTCACCCCGCACCACCAGCTACTCCGACACTCGTTCTGCAATGATATTAGGTGACCTCTTCCAAGTTTCGTTTCAGCTGGGACCGCCCCCAGGGCTGCATCATTCCCAGGTCGCGTGGGTTCATCCCTGCGGCAATGTATCTGTTTTGCTTATGTCTACTGCTTACCTTGTTGGGGGCGCCCCTCGGGCTGCATCATCCCCAAGCCGCTCGGGCCTGACCCAGTGGCGTTTGCTTTCTCTACATCTATCTAAGTTGATCTGGTTCTTCATGACTAACCTGCTTGAGATAATCGCCCGCTCGATTGACACCTACCTTTGGATCCGCTCACTCTGGCATGGCGCTTGCGCATGGGTCTGTCCCTGCAACACCGACAAATCTGAGTGGTCGAGCTCTGGCCGCGGCAGCCCCGCATAGCGCTACCTCGCCAGGCCCTTAGTGCCTCAATCACTCCCTTGGAGCAACCAATGGCTAGCTGGCAACTATAATGGCAGACCTTGTTTTCCCTCATGATTGGTGTACAGGATCCGCTTCAGGAATAGCGTGGGGGCGTCGTGAGCTCCCTCTCCCTCTCTCCTGTACGATCCGCTCGCACGTTAAAAGGGGGGCGCCTGAGCATCGCGACTCATGGGCTCCTACTGGCTCTCCAGCCCTCACCCCCTAGCCTTGACCCACGACATTGCGACCTGTCATACCAGCGGCGGCTGAGCTCACTCGAGGGCCGGGACCTGAGGACGTAGAGCATGAAGGAAAGTGCAGGGAAGAGGGGAGAAGCTCACGAGGACCTGACCCAGCAACACCCCAGCTGCCGGCACGCAGGCCCGGCACCTCGCCGAGGAACTACTCCAAACTTATGAGATAAGTCACGCAAAAGCTAAATCGACTCAATGCCAAACCCTCGCCTAGTGCAGCTCTGTCATGGCAACGTTGCCTGCCTTTCTCGTCCAGCGGAGGCTGCTTGAGCACTAAAGGGGACCTCCTGAGCATCGTGACTCAGGGGCTCTTACTGGACCTTGGGCCGCTCACCTCCTGGCCTTGACCATGGCATCGCGACCTGGCATACCAGCGACGGCTGAAGCCTGCCTGGGGACCGGGACCTGTCAGCGTAGAGCATCAAGCCCTCATGAGGAAAGAAAGGGGGAGCCAAGCCGGGGCAGGACACGCATCTCGCATCGATTCATAATAAGGATATACAATTCACAAAAGACATGGCAGGTGCCTTACATAGCCCCGCGGGGTGCTACTGTGATTCCTCGCAGGGAACAAAAGGTGTTAGTCCTAAGGAGCGTTAACTACACACACCTCCGCAGGAGACACCATCATCAACGGTGGGTCGTCAGGCACCTGTGCCAACCCCATCCAGATTAGTGGCGCCGACGGCCTGATGCCGCTCCCCTGCTCCGGGCGCGACGCGAGCTTGGGGGCTCGTAGCTGTCATCGCTTGTCTCCAGAGTCACATGAAGCTCGGGGGAGTAGCTGGATTCTCCGGTTCCTCCACTGCTGCCTGAGGAGCTGCTGGGGAGGCGATTGGCCGGCCTGGCCCTCGCCACGTCGGTACCCCGGCCGCTTTCCTTGGGACAGCACTCCAACCGGCGTCCTTCCGCGTCAAAGACCTTGAAGAACATCAAGGAGGCGCCATCATATTCCAGATGAATTACAAGGGCACGCCCTGTCCGGCACACCTAGGCGTCAAAGACCTTGCCCGGAGCGACGACCGCAACCTCCGCTCGTCACAAGGGTGTTGCAGTCAGCGTGATGCAGCCAGAGCTCCAGAGACCCACAGATCGGTACCCCCTACCCGAGATCCGCCGGTTTTGACACCAACATTGGTGCTTTCATTGAGAGTTCCACTGTGCCGTCTTTGTCAGGCTCAATGGCTCCTTCAATCATCATCAACGATGTTGTCCAGGGTGAGACTTTCCTCCCCGGACAGATCTTCGTGTTCGGTGGTTTCGCGCTGCAGGCCAATTCGCTTGGCCGCCTGGAGCAGATCGATAGCTATGCCCCCGGCCATCAAATCCGGTTCGGAAACCTGAACTACACGGCGGATATCCGCGGAGACTTGATCTTCGGCGGATTCGGGCCAGCGCCAGGAGCGCCGAACAGTCACGATGAGCACGGCTTAGACCTGCTGTCAGACGTTGCATGGGATATCACCCCGGCAGAAGCCTCAGATCTAAATCCGGGGCAGGTTTCCTCGCCCAAGGACGGAGGGCTGGACCCCGCCCCGCAGGCCATACCCTCATCGGCGATGGAGCCGAGCACATGTCTCACCTCTGAGGGAGCCTGTGAATCCGGACCCCCGGATTCATACCCGGATGTATGTTCCAGTCCGCGCGCCCCCGAGCCCGCCGATCCTGGTTGGGCTTCGGTGATGGAGTTCACCGCGGCGGATGTCTTTCAGCACTCGCCCTTCGGCGACATGCTGGACTTATTGAAGTCTCTCTCCTTGTCGGGAGACTCCGGGCCGAATTATGTCTGGCTCGAGTGGGAAGCAGACAGCGACGGAATTCGTTGCCCACCCACCACCCACTTCATTGCCACGATCGATGATCTAACCAACATGCTTGACTTCGACTCCGAAGACATCGACGGTATGGACGACGATGTAGGAGAATTACAGGAGCCACCGCTCACCGGGCGGTGGACGGCCACCTCCTCATATGATATATATGTGGTGGACACTCCGAAGGAAAGTAATGGCGATGAGGCAACGGAGGACAACCCCTCGGGAAGAAAACCAAAGAATGGGCGTCGTCGGCGCCACTCCAAGCCCGCCATAGCAACACCGGCCCCGGAGATGAAGATAATCCGGATGGCGCCAAAGAAGAATATGACCCTGACCAGCCCGCCTTCGAGCAGGCCGAACAGGAAGATGAGCAGGTCAGCCCAGAAGAACAGGCGACAGACGCATACCCGGAGGAGGACAACTACATGCCCCCTCCGAAGACGAGATTATCCTTGGCGATGACGAATTCGGCATGCTTGAGGATCCCGTGGAGTAGGAGCGCTTCAAGCATAGGCTTATAGCCACTGCAAGGAGCCTGAAGAAGAAGCAGGAGCAGCTCCAAGCTGATCAAGACCTGCTCACAGATAGATGGACTGAAGTCCTGGCAGCCGAGGAATATGGACTCGAACGCCAAATGGCTGACCGGCCACCCCGTGGCCGGGAGAAAACGGGGTACCAGCCCGGATACTAGCCCACACCCCCACGCCGATACAATACGGCTCAGGGCAACAGGCACGACCTGCAAGATATTGTGGAAAACAAAGCAGGACAGCCAAGATCAATCTACGGATCGAGGGGGCGTGCCCAGCACGCGACGATGACCGCTGTGTCAGATACATCATCAACAAGTCCGGCCGGGCCGAACATACCAACCCAGACCAATCCGACCTGCGTAGCCACATAGCTCGACACAGAGGCGCCGCACACCCCCTCTGCTTCACTGACGAAGTAATGGATCATGAATTCCCAGAAGGGTTCAAACCCGTAAACATCAAATCATACGATGGCACAACAGACCCCGCGGTATGGATCGAAGATTCCCTCCTCCACATTCACATGGCCCGCGGAGATGATCTACACGCCTCAAGTATCTCCCCCTTAAGCTCAAAGGACCAGCCCGGCACTGGTTAAATAGCCTGCCAGCAAATTCCATTGGTAGTTGGGAAAACCTGGAAGACGCATTCCTTGACAACTTCTAGGGCACATATGTGCGACCACCGGACGCTGATGACCTGAGCCACATTACTCAACAGCCCAGAGAGTCAGCCCGGAAATGCTGGACTCGGTTCCTCACTAAAAAGAACGAAATAGTCGACTGTCCGGACGCTGAAGCCCTGGCGGCTTTTAAGCATAATATCCGTGACGAGTGGCTCGCTCGACACCTCGGCCAGGAAAAACCCAGGTCTATGGTAGCTCTCACAACCCTAATGACCCGTTTTTGCGTGGGTGAGGATAGCTGGTTGGCTCGCAGGGGCACCACGCCACATTCCGGCACTTCGGACGGTCGCGATTCTAACGGCAAGCCACGACGCAACAGACATAAGAGAAGGAACAACGGCGACAACACTGAAGACACGGCAGTCAACGCCGGATTCAGCGGACCTAAGTCCGGACAGCAGAAAAAGCCATTCAAAAGAAATAATCAGGGACCGTCCAGTCTGGACCGCATACTAGAGCGCTCATGCCAAATTCATGGCACACCGGACAAACCAGCCAACCACACCAATAGAGACTGCTGGGTGTTCAAACAGGCCGGCAAGATAAACACCAAAAACAAGGACAAGGGGCTGCACAGCGACGATGACGAT